>NW_015168050.1:1077734-1114487 GCF_001447785.1 Gekko japonicus
CCCAACCCGGCACTGAAGCCAGGGGCGAGCGGGGAGCCACTCGCCTCTCGCTGTTTCCCTCCCGGCACTGAAGCGAGGGGCGAGCAGACCCGCTCTCCCCCCGGTGTTTCTTTTCCCGCACCCCCCCCCAAGCCACCAGACCCGCCCGCCCCTCGCTGTTTCTTTCCCCACCCCCCCGACCCGGCTCCGAACCTACGTCTCTCTCTCTGTCCGCCGGGCGTCGCGACTCTCTCTCTCTCTCTCCACCCCCCACCCTCTCTCCGGCTCCGCGGCGAGGGCCTCCCTCCCTGCTTGCCGCTCGCCCCTCGCCCCCTCCCTCCCAAGCGGCGGCGGCAGTTACAGAGTGTCTCCTGCGCACGCGCAGGAGACGCTCTTGCACTTTCGGGGGAATTTAAACATCCCCTCGAAATTTTTTTCAACTTTGTTTATTTTTGTGCACATGTGGGGACTGGCCCACATGTGCACAAACCTCCCCCGCCCCCCCCAGCTGCCCCCGGAGCACTAATTTAGCGATCCGCACTCCGGGGGCAAGTTGGGAATTAGCTATATAGATGATACTTCGGAAGAGATGATTCAAACAGGTAGTTTGGTATTTTTATTGGGTTAAGAATACCAACTGAAAAGATTACAGAAGTTGGCAATTCTTTCCTGAATTTTTTTTAAAAAACCCACAAGAATAATGAAGTATAAATGTTACCAACAGCTACCAGAAATGTGCAGTTGTTCAAGAGACCTTTGAGGCACCCTAGACAACTCACCCCATAAAAAGGCATTTTTTCACAATCATACACAAACAGCTGATCCCTGTGACTCCTTAAGCAAAAGGTCAATGGACATATCAACATCCCACTTGAATTCTCCTTCTGTTACTTTTCAGCCCTGTGACTTGCCTTCATAGATAAATTAAAATTTCAAAGGGGGGAGGGAAGTAATAATAATAATATTTATTGCATTAGCAAAAAAGCCATAGCAACTGTACAGGATAGGAAGGGAAGTAGTGGAGAGGGACCCCTCTGGTCACATACAGCTAGGAACTGTACAGGCAAGTTATTTCAGCTACTATGTAGTATTCCAAAAACCCTAATTGTAGTCTGGTCACGGAATAATGTACCCACTTCTAAATCTGTTCTCAGACAAGGGCTATTCATGGCTTTGGGAGTCAAGGCTTTTTCTTCCTGTTTTAGGACTGCTTTAAGATTTGAGAATTGAGGTCAGACAGGAACATTTGATTATGGAACATCAGTTCTTCATCAAATGTTCATCTGCATGCACAAGAATTTCCCTTTCTATAACGAAAATTGCCTTTCAAAATAAGGACTTCTCAGCACTAGATTTTTTATTTTTATTTTTATTTATTTATTTTGCTTAAACAGCATTCCAAACTCTTGATGTGTGAGGCAAGCAATGTCCTGTTATGGCATGTTATGCTACATATGTTCATGTGGGATGGGGGGAAGCAGAAAGAGAAGGGAGACCATAAGGTTGATATGTTCTCAGTCTTTATATAGACCATTGACTTTTCCTGTTTTTTTATAGAAATAGTACAGTATAGGCTTAAGATACAACTAGAGGGGTTAGTGTAACTTTAAATTTCATTGGATAGCTCTAGCATTAGCTTGTATATTGCTTTTTGTTATCTAAGTTTTGTAAGAATACAATTTGCCAATGGATGGTTACGTTAAAAGGACGCTAAGGAGCTACAGCTGTTAAGGCTCTAACCTCACCTTCCAGATGGCCCGTTTACAACTATAGTTGCACTTTAGGAGTTATGCAGAAATTGTGGGTGAGTGGCAATCCCTTGTAGTAAAATGTCTTAGATTTTGGATATTGTTAAATGATTACGTTTGGTCTATTGGCTATATTTCTTACATACTCTCGTCTAGAGATCGCTCTTTCACAGAAATAGCCACATAGAATAGATTGGTTCTCAAAGTACTTTATTTCTACAATGAATGGATACCAGGAGACAACTACATGTATGTAATGAATTTTTATTAGAATTATATTGAATTTATATGGTACATTGCACTTTGTAATACTGTATATCACATTTATTGTTGAAAGGAGATAGTCCAGTTCGGAGGAAGATTCTCAAAATGACTTGGTAGTCCGGAAAACTTTGTTAATTTCAAATGCTACATCTTGGACTCCCTTCTTGTTATGATGCTATAATTGTTTGTTAATACACTGATCAATTGTAATTGTTGAAATTGTTAAAATAATCACAATGTAATATTTTTATTGTTCTGGCTGCCACAAGTTAAAGCATTCCAAGTGGGAGAGTCTTG
Source organism: Gekko japonicus (assembly GCF_001447785.1). NCBI lineage: Eukaryota > Metazoa > Chordata > Lepidosauria > Squamata > Gekkonidae > Gekko > Gekko japonicus. The sequence goes on from NW_015168050.1 coordinate 1,080,023, forward strand.
TGCTCCCAGTAGTTGATTTCTTAGAAAAACTAAACATGGAAAGTGGAACCTCAGAAAACATTTACCAAAACTTATTTCAAGACCTTGGAGAACTGCTGCAAATCAGAGTAAACTAGACCAGGCTAAATGAACCCAAGCTGTACAAAGCAGCTTGGTATATGAATGTGGATTCTGTGTAGATACCACATATGGTTTTGTGGTTAATGGACCAAAAAATGCATTGGAGCCCTTGAAAGTCCTGTGTTCATGCATGCCATTCATTGCCTGTTTATAGTGGATAATCCCAGGATCCAGCCTGATGCACCCTGTATCTCTGAAATTTTGCAGAATATCAAAAGATGTCTGAGCCCGAGTAGCTGCATAATGGATGTTTTGTTTGTCTGTCTTATGTAAGCATTGCCCTCATTGCCTTGTAAAGTATTTTAGAGTATGAAAGACAAGCTCTGTCCAAGCTAAAGCTTCTAGCCTTTAACTGGCTTTTGCTTTTCTTCCTGCCTCCACACCCCATCTGAGGAAAAAGATTTCAGAGTCCACAACATGTCTCAGCAACTGAAGATGATAGTTAGCCCAAAAGTTAGGGGAAGTAGACACAGCGTGAGGATAGAACTACATAATGCATTTAATTCCATGGTTATTACACCTCCCCCCATTTTTTAACAGAAAGCAGCTGCTGGGTCTGAAACTTTAAGGAGAAATTGACAGAGTAAGACAGCCTGTCAGTGCTGTCCATGTAGTTTTTGCGCTGAAAACTTCTACCTTCCAGCTGCCCATCCCTGCTAAGTAAATTGTATAGGTACCTGTATTTTTTTCCTGCAACATAGGTAGCAGCAGTTTGGGGATAGCAATGATCAGCAGAATGATCTGCCCTTGCACACACGTCCCTTAAAACCTAGTGGCTGTTTTCTTTTTATCAGGAAGAAATAATCTCATATCAGTGTGAAAAAATGCATATCAATGTGCAGGGTCAATTTTAGTTTGCTCAATAATACTGTAAATTTTGAAAGCAATCAGCTGTATCTAGAACTGTGGCAGAGTGCAACCAAAAACTACAACCAGAACCTCTTGAATGCAGTGGAGGAATGGTTAAATGGGAAGGTTCTATGTAAAATGATTGGACTATGGGCAATCAGTCAACATGAGCAGGGCATTCAAGTGGCTGAGTTTGACAGTGAAAAATCTCAGTTGTGCCTTGGACTCCTTCAAGGCTGCTTGGTAGATAGGACCATGCAAAATTTGTACCATGAGAGGCCATAGAATAACTGTATGCTGTATGCAGGCATCGGTGATGTCCCATCATCTGGGTTTTAGGGTTGAGATCTGCTGTTTTGCCTTAAACCATTTCCCATTATCTAACAGAAAGTATACCTCCCCCTTTTTAAAAAAGATCTTTCATAAGGACCTTCCCCAGCTCGGCCTTAATCTAGAACTGGGTATATTCCATTTCTCCTGTTATTGCTGTATTCCACGTCATGGATTCCGAAAGGCATGGTAAATCATATATAGTCTTGTCTTTCTGTATCATTCACCGTCAAATTTCAAAGGTAAAAAGCAAAATTTCTTTTCATGTGTGGAAACCAAAAACTTTCTTAACTGCCTAATTCTTTGAGATATCTGGATTGATAGCAGCAACATCCAGAATTATGATGAAAGACCTAAATGAAAATGTTAGGAGAGATTCAAATCATCCTGTCTCAGAGTATGTCAGAATCCTGTAACTATTTCTCCTTATATATAATTCTGTTTTGGTCATGCACTCCCCTGAACATTCCAACACATTTCCAAATCAGTTGGCTCTGTGATCTGTCATTCAGAGGATCTCCCTATCCTCTGGCTGTGTTGCCTGAGTCCTGCCTCCAACATTCTAAACAGTTTGCTGTTCCTCTCCCCCCCATAGCCAGTCAGAACACAGAGGTCATTTGCATATGTGGCCTGATTGACCTTTGCCTTGGAACACAGAGGTTATTTGCATATGTGGTCATTGGCCTTTGCCTTTAACATTCTAAACAGTTTGCTGTTGCTGTTCTGAGGTAAAATGTGTTTTGAGGTAAAATACATTTCCCCTTAGTGCCTGTTGGGATAAACCATTGTTGCCAATTTCCAGGTGAGGGCTGAAGATCACTCAGAATTACAACTGCTTTCCAGATGGCAGAGAGCAGTTCCCCTGGAGAAAATGGTGGACTCTGTGTCCTTATATCCTGCTGAGATGGCCCCTGTATGACAGCCAATGTGACGTAGCAGTCTGGACTTTAGAGCACGGGAGAGGCTGCAGGGGTGTGGGGGGTGGAAAGCTGAAGACTGAGGGGAAAATAAAGGTAGGTTGATGATTCGCTGGGAAGGAGATAGGGTTGCCAACTCCAGGTGGGAAATTCCTGGAGATTTGAGGGGTGGAGTCTGGAGAGGTTGGGGTTTGATGAGGGGTGGAACCTCAGACAGGTACACTGCCATAGACTCCACCAAACCAGCCATATCCTCTTGGGGAACCATTGTTGCCAATCTCCAGGTGAGGGCTGGAGATCACTCAAAATTACAAGTGTTCTTCAGGTAGCAGAGATCAGTTCCTCTGGACAAAATGGTGGACTCGGTGTCATTATACCCTGCTGAGGTCACCACAGCATATTGACACTGAGTGCTCAAGGCCAGGGCACCCGCCCAGAGCCTCTTTCTAGAGTTTGTTTTATTTATTTCCACAACGGACCTTATTCCCAGTTCAGCATACAGAAGGAATGATTTACTCTGCAAATGCCTGTTACAGAGTTTCTTGCTTCTTTGACTAAAGGAAATTTCTTGGCAGAACTGCATTTCTCTGATCCCACATGCTACTTCCTGTGTTCACCCACCCTGGATTTTGAGTAACTACAATAATTTAGCAGATATGTGGGGAAAGTACATATAGTTCAGTGCAAGGCTACCACAGAAGCTGTTGTCCAAAGGAAAACTTCTTGACAGCTTCATGATTCATCTGTTCTAATAATTTGGAATGGAACATAAATCACCAGATAAATGTAATCCAGTAGTGTCATGTTTTGCACAAAAAGACAAATGCCATTTAGAGGTCACACATAGTCACACAGTATCCAAAAAGATACAACATTATTCCTTCTTAGTCAGCACTGGTCATGTAGGCTGGAGAAGTATTTCTAAATCTGGAGTCCATGTCTTGAGAAGGAGGCTCATGGAAGTGCTCAGAAGAAAGCACCAAGAGTAGTAAAGTGTTTGTGAAAGCAGTTTATTTAGTAACCCAAAGATATTCTTTTTGATAATCCAGTCATTTTTTACAGTCTTTCATTGTGAGGGGCACCACATAGTTTTATAAAATATCGTTTGCTGTTTCCACCTCTAACTTGGGGATAACAGTCCTGGCCTACTTTATAGTATTCTTGCAAGGCTCACCAAAATAATGTAAAGCAAAGGATGATGAATTAATACTCAGAAGATAATTTCCAGATTTATGACTCTGTGAGTTGGTTTCAATATTGAATTCTATACAAGTGCTTTCTGAAATAACATCTATGGAGATTTCTTTTTTAGGATTAGGCATCAATGCAGAGTTTTCTGGTGCAATTTTGTCAGTAAGATCTGTCGTTTCTTGCTTTTGTCAGTAAGATCTGTCGTTTCTTGCTTATAGCTCTTTTCTAAAAAGTCAACATGTGTAATCATTTCGGGGTAAGTACTGACTTGACCATCATGGGGAATTTAAAAAAATGGTTGGAGATGCACTTGTTAACAGAATCCTAGAGCTGAAAGAGACCAAAGCACCAACAAGTTCAGGTATGTACAACTTGCCCCCTACAAATCCAGTACACCAGCCATATATGGTAGCTTGTCAGTTGCTTGACAACCTCCTAGGCCAGAGGTGTCAAACATATAACCTGTGGGCTGAAATCTGGCCCATCCAGAGATCTTATCTGGCCCATGAGCAACTGGTCATAACTTTTATTGGCAGATAACAGAGGTTGTTAATTATGTATACCACCCAAGTGCTAAGGAGTAATTGGTGGTGGAAATGGGAGGGTGGGCATCATGGAAAGTCTTTTCCTCCCTTTTTTAATAATTAAAAAAAATCAATTTGCTCAGTACTAAGTCAGCACTTGAGAGCATTTTTTACTACCAATAAAACATACATTTTTAGTCTTTGTGTCCCAGAACTGGCAAAAAATGGTCCCACATCTGCAAAACTAGAATTTTTAAATTTTATTTCATTATACAATCACAAATTATTTAAAGAGAAAACAAATTTACATCAACAAGATACAAATAATCAAAATAACAAATTAAATAGATAAAAAGATTAAACTGGGGATAATAGCTGATAATGAATATATTGGTTGGTAGTAATTTAATAACCTCAGGGAGAGTCTTTAAGGAAATAACAGGCTGTTCAGGAGGGGGCTGCCAGCCTTCAAGCCATGCTTGCAAGCCCCCTGGTCTTTCTCCATGCTGGGAGCCTTGATGCTGCAGCGCCAACCATGAGTGCCTTCCTGTCCCAGCTGCTTGCAAACTTCCAGGGGGTGGGGAAAGAGAAGCGGCCATCTCAGCTGGTAAACAAGTGGAAAGGGCTGCAGCCACTTCAAGTTTCATTTTGCAGGGAGAGGAAGTGAGCTGCATGGCCAGTCATTAGGCAGGCAGGCCAAGCACCCCCATACATGGCTGGAGATGGAAGATGCACCTTGCCACCAATGCTCCCTCTAAGCCATGGAGTCTTGTGAGCAAAAATTCTGCTTTGTGAGCTACTGGCGTTAAAGTTATGAGTGAGTGATTTGGCTACGGCATACATCAGTTTGCTCTGGAGACCTCATTCCTGAGCAAAGACAAAAATGTGTGAGCCGGGGGCTAAAAAACTGTGAGCTGGCTCACACTAACTCAGCTTAGAGGGAACACTGCTTGCCACCACCATCACTGCCAGTGCTGCATCACACCATCACACCCACTGGAGAGGAGGCAATGGCCATAACACATTCACCTCCCTACCCTGCCCTGATGGTGTCCCACCTGTACTTCACAAGGCACAATCTCCCATCTTTCCAGGACACCATGCACACATTGCATATCTCATGGTTGGCCTCAAGGGACTGTATGTGGCACCAAAGCCTCCCATATAGTGGATACAACACTCCCTATATCTAACAATGCAGGCACCTCCCTGCCCCACAGGGTCACTTGCACTATCAATGGGGCCTCAGCCATATGGCTGTGTCCCCACTCCACTGGGAAGGCTAAATCATGTTCCATTAAGGGACAATCTCTCTGAAAGTGCTCTGGCTGCCCACACTTAAAGCAGCGACCCCTGATTCCACCATTGACTCCTGTTGTTCTCACCTCTGTTCTTTCCCCTTCCTCTATCTGATATGTTGCTAACCTCTCTCATTCCTCCACAGCCAGTCCATAACTCTGTTGTACTACCTCTTCTGGCTCTGCCCAACCTGGTACCAGGAACCACCCACCCCAGCCTTGGGCACAGACCCTTGCCCTTTTAGGGACTCGTGTCTTCTCTTTCTCCATGCCACCCATCCTCACCTGATCCTCCCATGGGCCTCTCCAGTCCTCTGTGCTTGCCTGTCCTCCCATCAGAGGCAGGCCATATGCTGTCGCAGTTTCCCAGTACCACTTCCAGGGATTGAACAAGATCTTCCAGAGGGTCAGGATTTTGTCTGAGTGCCCACACACGGCAAGATATAGGTATGGTATTCAGCAGCTGTCCTCGAACCACTAGATCTACCACCTGTTCTGCCTGTGCTCCCTTCCGTGCTAACTCCCAGAGCATATACGCAGCTTCATATACTGATCCTCCTTTCCCTCTCTTATATGCCTAGAATCGCTGCATATAAGTCTCAGGGGTGATATGGAACTTTTTAAAAGATGGTAGTCTTGACCTTATTATAATCACCAGTATCTGTAGCATTTAAGGTTTGATAGGTGGTCAGAGCTGGTCCTGTCAAAAAGGTCCCACAATGGCTGCCCACTGAGCCTTGGGCCCCCCACTGCTGTAGCTGTCTATTCAAAAGCATCTTAAGGAGTTCTCCACTCATCTTGGGTATATGAAAAGGGCCAACTGCAGGGTTGCCATCCCCAGTTGCCCTCACAGCTGTCCTGGTGACCAACACCATCTGTATCAGAGTCTGCATCAATCTATCCTGTACTGCCTCCTGTCTGTCCATTAATTGCTGCATTAACTCTCCTTGGGTAGTTGCCAGCCACTCCACAAACCATATTAAATACATGGTGGACACCACTGGCATCTGAGACCTATGGCCCCATGCGGACATGGAGACAGTAGCAGAAGCAAACTTGAGTTGGGGATTGCACAAGTCCTATGCCCCATGTTGGATGCCACTTGTAGCAGTTCACACTGACCCCACCCTTTTACAGAGAAGAAGAAGAAGAGATTGGATATATATCCCACCCTTCACTACCCAAAGGTGTCTCAGAGCAGCTTACAAACTCCTTTCCCTTCCCTTCCCCACAACAGGTGTGAGGTAGGGGGGGTTGAGAGAGCTCTGACAGAAACTGCTCTTTTTTCAAGAACAGCTCTTATCAGAGCTACGGCTTGTCCAAGGTCATCCAGCCAGGTGCAAGTGGAGGAGTGGGGAATCAAACCCGGTTCTCCCAGATTAGAGTCCACGCACTTAACCACTACACCAAACTGGCAGAGAGTGACAAAGGCCAGAAACTCCCAAGTACTGCAAATTAGGTGTTCACGTAGTCACACTATCACCACAAAGTGGGTGCGTTCAGACAGGGCATTTACAACGGTATAGGTGCCGGTTGGAATCGGTGAACTTACCGGCATTCACACAGCGAACATCTGCCTTCCGTCTCTAACCGTTGTAAAGAGCTTTAAACCATTGTACTCTGCCAGTAGGTCCCCAAGTGGTGGTATCCTGAGTGCAATGATTGTAATCGGTTTACCTCCCCGTCTGATTGCTCTCCACCGGTGTCTAGCCACTTCAGTTCAGAAGCCGAGGCTTCCGATTTTTGCCCACCATTTTTTTTTTAGTAGGCGATGTGCACTTGGGCGAAGCTTCGCCCTGGTGTTTTGTTTTTTTTAAGTTTGTTCGCCCTGGCATTTGTTTTTTTAAAAACGAAAAGGTCCTTAGTTTAGCGTTTGCATGAATGGGGGCGCTGCAATGCACAGCATGCCCCGGGAGGTTCTGTCTACCCTGGCACCGGCACCTTCACTGCTTGTGCGGCTCCAGAGGGGAGGAGCTGAGTGCTGCCTAGTCAGACTGGTTGCTACCATGCGCTGGCCGCAGGACCGCCTCACAGGCAAGGGAGTGGTCGGGCAGGCTCCTCTGGAGTCCCGCCGTATGAATCTCTCGCCTCACTAAAGTAGCGCTTGCAGTGGACACTTCCGGCGGGAGGGTGGGTGAGCAGCGACCTCTAGTGGACTGCTCCTGCTCGAGACCCAGTCAAGTCGCTCTTTGAAAACAGGCTTTACGGCATATTTTGCTCTCCCCCCCCAGCGCCGGCACCTTAGAATTTCTTCCAACTTTAAAGGTAAGATGGGGTGTTTTGCGCATGCGCGAAGATTGCCATTCTATGGATGGCTGTCTATGCGCATGTGCAAACTGAGTAAAAAAACAAACAAACCGCCGATGCCCACTGTGTGTGGACAGGCATACAGCGATGGGCTCCACTGTGAGGGAGGTAAGTGTGATCCCATTTCAGCCGGCATAAACTGCAACGGTTCCAACCGGAACAGTTTATGCCGGCTGAAACGCCCCGTCTGAATGCACCCAGGGTCTCCCATGAATCATTTAAGCCTCCACTGCTACTCTAGCACAAATTTGGCTTGCTTGTTCACCCAAGGCTCTCACCCAAGTTGCCTCTCTTACAAATGCCACAGTCCTTGTGGGCCCTCTGCCAGTCCCTCTCTCAAGGCCAGTCCTTTCTCTGGCAGGAAGATCAATGGCTGTCTTCTCCATTGCTTCTCTCTGGGAGGTATATTTTTCTTCACCCTCTCTGATAACATCCAGATTTTCCAGCTGTCTTCCTCAGGCTCCCAGCTTTCACTGCTACATTCCTGTTTCAAGTTGCCTCTTGGACTTCTGTCAGCTGTCACATCCCTCTCTTGCCTGGTTCCTTGCAGACACACTCCAGCCCCCCCCCCCAATTCTGGCATCTGTCCCTTTTATTTCCTGGCCCCTCTGCCTCCACCCTTTTCCTAATTGCTTCCACCTGGGCTTCTGTGCTAATCTGCTAATGTTCCCACCCCAATTAAGAAAAGTGTATTTTTGCTGTTGTTGTAGCTGCAAAATAAATACACCGGAGAAAAAAGAATGGTGTATAACAGAAGCACAGAATCTGGTCAGTCTTAAGAACTCAACAACTTGGAAAATCTGCAGTAAGCTGTGCATACATAAAACGAGAGTTTAAAAATAAATAGGGCATTGTTTCCTGTCCTGAAAAACAAAATGCTCTAAATCTTACAACAGCACTACAGATAAGATTAGAATTTCAACAGCCAATCCATATGCAAAAGAAACTCCTCAGGAAAGCTCCTCCATTAGCATGTCACAGCCTGGGAAACTCCTACAAGATAATGACTCAGCCCTACCCCACCTTCCTGAGTAGATATAAATTACCTGCCTACCATCTTTCTTCTCACATTGACACAGAAAGTATTCCATCTTTCTGTGTTATACCTCTGAGCAGGGCTATTTTTGGGCAGGAACGCACAGGAACGGAGTTCCGGCTGGCTCCCAAGTTGGCCACACCCAGCAGGAACTCATTAGCATAATAGGCCACACCCAATAACAGAAACTCATTAGGATTGGCTACATTAGGGGTGTGGCCTAACATGCAAAGGAGTTCCTGCTACAAAAAAAAGTCCACGTTTTTGACAACAAACATGGTAAACAGAATAAGAAGCAAAAGGTGGGTGTGGCTGGATGTCGACACTTCTGGTAACATGGGGGTGCAGCTTAATATGCTAATGAGCTATGCTCTCATGGGTGTGGCTGGATATACTAATGAGTTTCTGTTGTTGGGTGTGGCCTACTATGCTAATGAGTTCCTGCTGGGCTTTTTCTACAAAAAAGCCCTGTCTCTGAGGAAGTCAGTCACAGGTGCTGGCTAAACATCAGGTACTACAGTGCCAAGACCACGGCCATACAGCCTGGAAAATCTACAACAACAAATGAACTCCAGCCGTGAAAGCCTTTGACAACATGCTTTCCACTGGAGTGAGCAAACATGTGCTGTAATCCTTCCTGTTAGCAGATACCCTGTGCCCCCCCCCCGCTTCTCTTCACTGAGGAGTGAAGTCAGCCTTCATCAGTATTTATGCACAAATTGATAAAACCTCAGGCCAAGCTGGCTGGCGGAATAAGCAGGATTCTGAAGCTATAAAACATTTTAGCCAAAAAGTGAGTAGGGGAGGAGAAATGGCAGCAAAATTAAGCATGGAGAGACTTTACAGCAGCTGAATGAGTTGGTTGCTTTGCTCCAATATAAAATAAAATATATATATTTTAGGGGGGAGAAATCGTGTTGAATTTTTTCCCCCTGGGTCATGCCTTTGGCACCCTCTTTACTTCTCTCTCTTTACTTCAATGAGACAAAGCTACTTCAGTTTGGAGTGCAAACATATGATCAGCACATGGAAATGTGGTAATCTGGATGCAGGCGTGATTGCAAGCAATTGCAGAAATTAAACTTTAAAAGCCTTTCTGGAGAGGAGGGAAAGGCAACAGGCAGAGTGGTTAAGTACAGTTTGGGAGACGTGGATGCTAAATATATCGTATAGTCATGGAGAGGAACTGGATTACTGGTGAGTGATGGAGTCATTTTGTATGGCATGTATACTTTCTGTCTTTCTCCTTTCTCCCACACATCCATCCTTCTAGTTCCAGTTTTCTTGGGAAAAGATCAGCTAAGCTCTTATTTCACTTCAGCCTTCACTAACTTTCATTACTTTTGCTCTCTCTTTCCCCTCACTGTTTCACAGTCTCTCCACACAGACATTATTGCAACAGGAGCATCCAGGGTTGAAACAGTTTTCTGAACCTGGATTTAATTTCATTCTTTTCTCCCCACTCCCCCCCCCCTTTTTTTTAGTCTTCATGGGAAGGGGATGAATGCTGAGCTTGTTAGCTGTGAATCTGGGTGATGGTGGAGTGCCTGGGAGGGGGAGGAAGAGAGAACCTCTCCCCATTCTTGGCTCGAGGATGCTTTTATAGTCTGAAAGTAGGCTGCATATCATTTGTTTGCTTGTATGTCGTGGTTTAGCACTCTATTTCATGCCAAAACTTGTTTGAAAGGCAAGAGTTTCCATCCTCTCTTGTCCTTTAGAATGGTTTGAATGGCTACACTGAGAATTGGCTACAGGGCAAGAGACTTCTCATTGCTAGGATAAGGTGTCTTGGGTGCATGCATAGTTCATGTAAAGGTAAAGGTAAAGGTTTCCGTGGTCATGTGGCCGGCATGACTAAACACCAAGGCGCACAGAACGCTGTTACTGAAGTGGTACCAATTTATCTACTTGCAATTTCTTGCTTTCGAACTGCTAGGTTGGCAGGAGTTCATGTACAGTGCTATAAATGTGGTGAATTGTGCTAGGTTGGCAGGAGTTCATGTACAGTGCTATAAATGTGGTGAATTGTGCTGCTGCGGATATTATTTTTCATTTACAGACAAGTAACACATTGGCAAAGAGAATATTATGCTGGAGATATGAGTTAACATTTAAGGTGTCACTGGGCTTTTGCGAATAGCATAAGTCAGAGGAGTATCTGTCACTATCCCAAATTATGGTCAGTTACCTTCAAAGTCAAAAGTGATTATCAAAGATAAGGATGTACCAGCCCTGCTGTCAAAAAGATGTGTGTATGGTGACTAAGCTATTGACCCAAGCTGGGCCATGCCTTACAACAAGCTTCTAAGTCTATTTGGTTCATTTCCCCATATGAATGTGAGGGTAATAATACTGATTTGCCATCCAGAGTTGTTGAAAGGATTTCTGAGTTAATGTATATACTTAATGTATGTGCTTCTAGTATTGATGTATGTAAGCTGTATTTTTTATTATGTAATGTTGCCCTAAATTTTCAGGACAGAATGTATCTGAATTCACAAAGCCTCTCTAATAATGTCCAGCAAGAACACATCAGAAGAGAGAATGTTCATATTTAGCCTGGACTAAATTTGTCTCATGTTTGTGTATGACCCACACTTTCCACCAAGAAATTATGTGGGCCTGAGATGGCTTGGGGTTTTATGGCATTGCCAGACTGGTTTCCTCAACAGGTTTGTAACAAATGGCTTGGAAGAAGCTGTTGCCTCATAGAGACTAGAAGGCTGTAGCCTCCTGATATTTCTGTCTCAAGCAGCTTTTTGTTTTTAGGTAACTGATGACTGGGATGAGGAACAAGCTGCCTCTCTCTAGCCCTGAAGCCTGCCTCTGTTCCTGGATGTTGTTGTTTTTCAGCTGGCACAGAAAAAAAAACGCTAGTTGGGAAGTACAGTGAGCTGTACTGCACTCCTGGGCGTTCCTGGCTTTAGCTGTTGGGGATTCACATTGGAAGCAAAGCCACAAGTTCTAGACAAAAACCACCAGGGGAGGGTGGAGCAGAACAGTGGCTAGTCCAGCAATACACACAATGTACATTCAAAGTATACAGCTAGTCCAGCAAATCTGCTGCTGCCAAACAATGCGTCCATATATGATAGAAGCTCTACACGGAATATAACCCAGTTCAGAGTGCAGTTGTGACACAGTCACAAATCAAAAAGTAAAAGTGCAAATTTCAAACAACTGAGCCCAGCCTGCATATCAAGTCCGTTGCATCATATCCATACATGTCACACATTAATAAGAAATGGTTATGTATGCTAAGCTCACTCCCGTGGGTCTCCCTCTCCTGTAATATATTTACACTCAATAAATGCATGCATGAAAGAACAACAAATAATAAATAAATGTTAAAAAGTGGGGGGATGGGTGGCGGAACTGTTACCACTATAAAATAATGGGGCTAATGGAGCCAATTGTAAGAATGCAAAATTGTGTTAAGCCTAAATAAAGTGAACATTTTGCCATTTTGAACCAGAGGGAACAAAAATGGAAGTTGATGGGGGGGGGGGGTTGCGTGTGTGTGTGCGCGCACACACACGCACATAGGGAGATAATGAGGGAACACAGCAGTCCTACTCACAAGCAGCTGTCACAATATCTGATTTTATAGGAGTCTGTGGTAATTCACTACACAAGGGGGTTGATGTGGTATCTGATGGCATTTTCTGTTTGTGTGTTTTGTTTTGCTTCTGTTTGTGTGTTTTGTTTGTGGCTTTGCTTTGATACTTAAATAACACAATATAAACTAGGGGACGGTTCACATATGGCTTCAGCATATACGTTCTTCTTCAGAGTCACTGTGGTGAAATAGTTCATATGTCAGATTAGGCCTGGCAAAATGCTGGTTCAAATCTCTACTCAACCACGAAACCTACAAGGTCGGTCAGTCAAATAGTTTATTGTATATAGCCATTGGCCATTACAAGTTTGGAGGTGTCAAACTCGCTGACTTCTTTGCCATGTATTTGGAGAAATTCTAGGGGAGGGGGGAGTGTGAATGTGTGAGTGTGAGACTGGCTTTATTGTAGGGCAATACATCTCATGTAACTTCCTGAAGATACCTTCTTTCCCAGGGATGCCGGCCAGATGGCCTTGGTCTGTCTCTCTGTCTCCCTGCTTGCCACCTTAGCTGAGAGATAGGGCTGCCAAGTCTCGTTGAATCGCGGCGGGGGATCGTCATTCTTTACAGGAGCTCTGCCGTGGGGGATGGCAACAGGCGTTGCACCGCCATCACCAGAATGTGATGCTACACGTTGCTCTGGCAACGGGGCTGTTTGGAGTCCCGTTGCCAGAGCGACGCATGGCCGAGGTACCTGCTGACAATGGTCCAGCAGCACCAGAAGCCATCCTGCCTTAGCATGCAATGAAGGCCTTGCCACCACCCCTGAAATAGTCACCAGGGCTCTGTTAAGCATAGGCAGGGCCCATAGGTCCTGACTCCTGAGGAGACATCTTCACTCTGCAGGAATGGTGACAGCACAGAGCCAAGCCCAAGGGGGCCCAAAGGGGGCAAAGTGCTCAATTGACTGCATGGAACCCGATCCCCAAGCCAGGTAGTAAGAACGATAATTCTTCATAGGATCCTGGCCAAAGCACAGTGCAGCCAAGAGCTCAACACCTGCCAGCAGGACAGCTGAGTCTGATTACTTCCCAGTAAGACACAGGGAGGGGAAAACAAACTTGACCCAAAAACTGGAATCAAGAACCACAAGGGTAAGAAAGAAGTCTGATAAAGGGCCAACCTACTTGAAACTTGTAATATACAAAAATACATGTATTTTTTAGAAAGACAGTTAAAAACATATAAGGGCCCAATGAAAGCCTTGTTAAGAAGTTCAAGTGGCCTAAACACAAGGGCCAATACACATGACCTGATGTGTTTCGGCCCTATTGACTTCAGAGGTCAAACAGTATTGAGGTACACGTAACAATAATACATATTACAATAAGATAACCAATAAGTTAATACTGGACCAAGAAAAGGAAGGTTAAGCAGCAAGATCTATAGACACAAGACAAAGATGTTTGTGAGGCCTCCACAGATGAAAGTCATATGTCTGGTGCCAAATGCACAGCTGCTGAATTAGAACATCTTCCAATTTAGTTCCAAAAAGCACCTGCGTGGCTATCTTAGTCAGAGCTAGGTTGTATTGGAGTGCTGGCTTTTTGCTGTGAATAAATATGTTGTTGTTGTAGTCAGAGCTAGAGCTTCCTCAAGCAAATACTGGTTCCCAGCCTATTTAGGTTGATGCTTTGGAAAGCTGTCTTGCTGGATCAACCAGCCCACTAGGCACAAGTCTGTGTTCAAACATCGGTGTCTCAAATCTTGTTGTCTTGACCTGAAGGTACTGCTTTCAAGGAGACCTGACTAGGCTGGCTTGCAGAACCCACTATGTTTTTTTTTAAAAAAATGGCAATTGACTATTATTATGTTGATATAACACCTTAATCTCTCCTTATATATAATTGAATAGTGGGTGCCAAAGTTCTAATTCTAAAATGCACTCCCTTAGTGTATGGCTGATGGCACTGCTCCTCAGCATATATCGCCACCAATCAGAAGGCAAAGCCCGGGTCCCGCCCACACCACAACTGCTGCGACAACCTGGTCTTTTGCATATGGAAGCTGATTGGACTTCACTCCATTCCACACCTCAAACTCCCCCCCCCCCTGCAAGGCAGTTGGAATGTCAGTTACATATGGAACCTTCTGTATTCTGGTGGTGTGCAGGTCCCAGGTTCATGTTTTAAAAGCAGACTGACACTGTTTGCCCAAAGCCAGAGCACTCTCCCAGAGCCTCTTTCTAGATCCCGTTGTATTTATTTCCACAACGGGCCTTATTTCTAGTAATATATATAACAGGATCTCTGAATCCACAGATTTCATTTATCTTTTACAAAAGTAAGTCTCTAGCCTCTTCTGTTGCAGATATAAGGAGAAAGGCATATCTCCATAATGGAAGATACTAGAGACTTACTTTAAAAAAAGAAGCTGACAATTACACGTATTGTTATGACATTATATTGATACTAGGAATAAGGCCTGTTGTGGGAAGAAATACAACAAGCTCTAGAAGGAAGCTCCAGGTGAGTATCCCGACTGTGGCTGGTGGGGCGGCAGAGGGAAGGGGAAAATAGAGGAAGGCAAGCCATGTTTATTTCCTTCTGCTTAGCTATAAGGCAAGGGGTTATGCAGTGGCAGCTAAGGTAGAAAAACACCTCCTCCTATGCCATGTCTTCTGGGTTCCAAGGGTCTGGAAAGCAGTTCCATAGCCAGTTACAGGGTTGCCAACTCTGGGTTGGGAAATACATGTAGATTTGAGGGATAGAGCCTGGGGAGGGCAGGGTTTGGGGTGTGGAGGGACCTCAGGAGGGTATAATGCCATAGAGTCCATTGCCAAAAGCAGCCATTTTCTCCAGGAGAACTGATCTTGGAGATCTCCAGGTGCTGCCTGGAGGCTGGCAGTCCTAAAGGGAGGGCCAGACCTGTAGATTTTAGGGGTAGAGCCTGGGGAGGGCAGGGTTTGGGGTGTGGAGGGACGTCAGCAGGGTATAATGCAATAGAATCCACTGCCCAAAGCAGCTATTGTAATAGCTGGGAAATTTTCTGTAGGGGAAATGATATGCTGTGGCTGGGGAACACGGTGATTTCTGGGAGATCTCCAGTCCCTACAGGGAGATTGGCAACTCCAGTGACTGTTTAGGGGAAGATTGGGATATGTATTTTGGCAACTCCAGTGGCTGTTTAAGGGAAAATTGGAATATGTCTTTCACCTCCGGACACATTCAATGACTCCCAACAGCAACAGCAAACTGTTTAGAATATTAGAGGCAAAGACCAATCAAGCCACATATACAAAGTACCTCTGTGTTCTGACTGGCTATTGGGGGGAGAGGAACAGCAAACTGTTTAGAATATTGGAGGCGAGACTCAGGCAACGCAGCCAGTGGATCAGGACAGCTTCTGAGTGACAGGTCAGGGAGTCAAAGGCTGTGGGAGCGTGTGGAACATTCAGAAAAGAGTCACACCAAAAGAGAATTATATATAAGGAGATATAACAACATTCAATTGCAGATTTTTTTTAAAAAAAAAAAGCCCCAGTGACTTGAGGGAAGATGAATGGTTGCTGCTGGGAGGGGGGTGGCAGGGAAACTGTGGGGACAGCTGCAATATGGAAGTCCCATTGCTACTGCAGTGTTTTGGCAGCCATACCAGGAACAGGGACACCACACAAGCCTGCCCCCAAGTGGAAACCACCAGGGCTGTTGCTAGGATAAAATGAGGAAGGAAGAGATATGTATGCCGCTCTGAACTCCTTAGAGGAAGAATGGGATAAAAATATACTAGACAGAAAAAACTGATGTCCCTCTTCAGTTTGGTGCATTTATTAGAGCAGTCAGAATCCCAGATTTCCGTGGTATCAAAAATGTGCAGGCCTATCTACATGGCAGCTTCCTGTGTCCTTGGTTTAGCATTTTTGCCCTAAACCAGATGTATGGATAGTGGACAAAATAAATACCTTCTGTTGTGCACTATGTGTAACTTCTGTCCTACAAACTGCATGAGATGTTCTGCTTCTGCAGCTTCTTTATAACATTTGAAATGTGCATGGGTAAGGGCATGCCAGTGCAATGATTATAGTGTCTGTATGAAGTCCCCCTGAAAAAGTCCTTGCAGTGACCTCTAGGGTAGATGCCCATTATGTGTTCTTTAGATCAATGTTGTCCTCCAGTGGACACCTAGTGTATTCAGGGCTGTTGATGGCATTTGGGCACTGGGACAGGAGAACATATGCGTACACAGATTTGTCAATATTGGCAGAGAAAATTAGGACCTCTCTATATTTCATCTCAGCAGGCAAAGCTTCTTTCCATGCTCAACCTGGAAACTATGAAGGAATACAAACATGACAGTCTTGTAAAGTTAACTGGCCGTGTTATTTTAACATCAACTCTCATTGCACAAGGAGGCTCAAGTCACATCACTAGAAACTAAGAGAAACAAGAGAACTAAGAACAGCCTGAGCTGGGGTTAGGCATGTTATTGTAGCTATTGTATCCTAATACGAACAATTGGTTTACAGTTACTGGATTCTGTCATACTTTAATAGTGCAGAGTTGACATTGCCCTATGGATGATCACGTTCAAGCTTAAAAATCTATTTTATATTCACAGATGTCTATATCTGCCTTTTATACACTTCATGGGCAGTTCAGTTTGTTTTTACTATACTATAAGACAACATGCTTCCTTTAGAAAAGCTGCTTCGATATGGTAGGGGAGCCACTCTACAGTTGTAACATTATAAAGATACTAAGAATAAGGTCTGTTGTAAAAATAAATACAACGAGCTCTAGGAAGAGTCTCTGGGAGAGTGCCCCGGCCTTGGGCACTGAGTGTCAATTTGCTGTGGCGACCTCAGCAGGGTATAATGACAGAGAGTCCACCATTTTCTCCTGGGAAACTGATTTCTACCATCTGAAGAGCAGTTGTAATTCTGCATGATTCCATCCCTCCCCTGGAGACTGGCAACAATGGTTCCCCATAAGGGAATGGCTGGCTTGGAGGCTGGAGTCTATGGCATCACACTTGTCTGGAGTTGGCAACCCCATCTCCCTCCCAGCCAACCGTCAACCTACTGTTATCTGCCCCCGGCTTTCCAACTCCTCCCCCTCCCTCCTAGAGAGCAAGGGTAATTCTGAGTGATCTCCAGCCCCCACCTGGAGATTGGAAACACTGGTTCCCCATAAGGGAATGGCTGGCTTGGAGGGTGGAGTCTATGGAATTGTACCTGTCTAAGGTTCCACCTCTCCTCAAACCTCACCCTCTCCAGGCTCTACCCCTCACATCTCCAAGAATTTCCCACCTGGAGTTGACAACCCTATCAGGACTGGGCCCAATGAGTTTTCTCCCAAAGGCCAAAAGAGGTGTGGAAAGGGCCTTTTACTGACAGAACCTGGTTGCCTAGCAACAGGCACTGAAGAGAAAGCACAGTTGCCACCTCTGATTAGGGAAATACCTGGAGATTTTGGGGGGTGGATTCTATGGAGGGCAGCATTGGGGGGGATGGAAGGACTCATCAGGGGATAATGCCATAGGATCCACCCTCCAAAGCAGCCATTTTTTTCCGAGGGGAACTGATCTCTGTCATCTGGAGATCAATTGTAACAGCAGGGGATCTCCAGGTCCCACCTGGAGACTGGCAACCCTAGGGGAAAGTCAGCCACATAGCAGGGGGTTGAAGAGAATGGTTTGATGGTCACTGGCCCACCTCATTAGCCAGACAGCCATGGTGGAGACAAAAAGGAGAGAGAGCTGATTTAAATGTATGCTGACAGGAAAGTGGCCAAGATGGCAGTGGGCGGGGGAGGGGGTTATGCTGACAGAAGTTGGTTGCCTACCAAGAGCCACTGAGGGGACAGTTAGTTACAGTTAGGCCCACACAGGAGCCAAGAGAAGTGTCTTCCTCAGGAGATAGTCCGGCTTTCCAGGAGCCACAGCTCGTTTCCTCCAGGCCAGACCCTCCCTGGCGCTGCCGCTGCTGCTGAAGAAAGGTGGGGGAGCTGTTGAAAGGCACTGGAGAGCCTTCTCTGTGGTGCAGCCCACTGAGCTATTGCCCTGACAAAGCACTGGCCTTGTGGCTGAGGGAGAGGGGCCATGAGGGGCAGCGAAGGTGAGTACTTCCCCTGCTCACTAAGTCTGCCTCCTTCTCCCTCGTGGAGGGGTTGCTGCTCCCTTGGCAGAGCATCCATCCCCTTCGCCAGCTCCCTCCAGACTGAGAGCGAAACGCTGGCTGTCGGCTCTGTGGGCAGGGCTGAGCCAACGCAGCGAGGCAATGCAGCCAGGGGATTGGGAGTCTGCAAGATGGGCAGCTGAGCAGGCCAAAGGCTGGGGAGGCATGTGGAACGTCTCACACGAAAACTCTTTTATATATAAGGAGAGATAGGTTGGATGTCATAACTCCCCATTGCATTGTTGCACCACAGGGTGGGAGGATAGTAGTATGAAGTATTAGCATAGAGTCAGATGACCCATATGGTTGCAGCATGGCACCCTAGAATACCAGAGGAATTTTTAATGGCAACCGCACAATGGTAAAGGGTGTTCCTGGTGTCTAAACACAGTCATGCTTTTTATCTTTTAAGCCCCATTTTACTGTATAAACTAGTGACCAATTTATTGTGGTTGTAGATTCCACCCCACCCCCAGTAACATTACAGCATGAAAATTTTCCCTTGAGCAAGCATACTCCGGGGGTTTCACAGAATTGCTCCAATTCAGCCATGGAAATTGCTGTGGGGAAATGAGTTTCTGCCTGCAGAACATTCCTTCCAGCTGTACAAATTGCTGCTACAGGAGAACCTTCCTCATATTGTTGAATTCCATAAGAGTTTGTGGGTTTGGGGACTGAATGAACTACTGAGCAGTCGAGTCTGTGCTGTCAACTTTGGCAGAGTTCAAGAATTTGATGTGGGGGGTGGGGCTGAATTCAGCTGAGGAATTAAAGCCTCTAAATGTGAACAAATGAAGCTCCAGTAGATCACTTACAAAACTGTGGCAAGAGCTGTAACCTATATTGCTCTGAGGTGTAAAGAAATTAGAATTATATGCCAAAGAAACCCAAACTCTACTCAGGAAAGGGTAGATTTTGCAACTAGAATAGACAATTCCAATAAAATGCATTTCAATGCTATTTGTTTATTTTGCATCAAGATCAGATTGCAGAACGAGCCACTGCAGTTCCATCCGGATTTTTCAGCCTGAATGCTCTGCTTGCATGTGCACCATCTCTCAGTCTGCTGTTTTTCATTTGCCCTTATTCAAAGTTTAACATTATTCTGTTACAGCCACCAATATGAAGACATGTTAAGATACGTCTACTGTCTAAAGCAGTGCCTTTTCTTTTCCTCTTCAAACTGCAATACATCTGCAGTCTCTGAGAGCCCATATCTTGTTAACTAAGTGAAACATGATCAGATTTGGAGGAGACTGGATCTAAGCAGTGCTCTCGGTTACCATTTCAGCCATAATTTATTTACTTATTTATAGTCAAATTTATACCCCGCCCTCCCCGCAAAGCAGGCTCAGGGCGACTTCCAACAACAAACACAACAGTACAGAATAAAAACATAAGGAATACAGAATTAAAACACAGCATTTAAATTAGAACATTACAAAATATCAGAATGCTGGCGGCAGTTAAAAAATCAAATGAATAGAGTGCTTTCCAACAAAGTGCTTCGACGTTATTCCACATAAAGTGTTTAGATGTTATTCTGCTCATAAGTATGTTTGCAATTATTGCTCTGCCTCAGAGGCATTGGGGGTGGGGGTGGGGAAAGAGAAAAAGAGGAAATCACTGGCCTGAGTACAAATGTGAGAGGCAAGCCTTTGTAACACATGAGAATTACCTTTTATTTTCAGGAGCCCCTTCTGTGCTCCCAGGGCATGGTTTAAAGGCAAATGATGCAACGATGTTGTTGAAGATAAGCTAACCTGTCTGGTCAATTTAGGGTTTCCACACCCCGTAGTCCAGGTGGGGATCTCCCACTTTTGGGTGCTCCTTTCCCCCTCCAAATTACCCCCTCTTACCTCCAAGAAGCCGGAAATAATGATTCCAGATCTCCAGGCCCCACCCCTAGGTTGGCAACCCTCGTCACCCAGCAAGCTTCTGTGGCAGAGTGGAGATTGGAACCTGGGTCTCCCATATTCTGCTGCAACATTCTGTCCACACCACACACACTCTGACCACCAGTTGGTCAAGGGCTTAGATGTGAGATGGAGATTGCCTAGGAGCTATGCAGGATGTGTAGCCTAAGTCAGGGCTCCCTCTTTTTGATCCTGTGGGCAGCTTTGGAATTCTGACACAGGGCGATCGGCACAATCACAAAATGGCTGTCATAGAAGGGGGAGCCAGTCATAAAATGGCTGCTGCAAGAGGACAACCATATGCCAGGGAGTGAGGTTATACATAACTTTAATAGTCTTAAAGGTGCCACTGAACTCAAACTTTGTTTTGCTGCTTCAAACCAACACAGCTACCCCACCTGAATCTCTCTTTAATAGTAGCAATTCAACATTTCAGGCAGAAGCTCTGTTTCACAGGATGCCCTTTAAATTACACAGACAAACGCCCCTCCTAGCCTCTCCCATTTTCCAAAGGCACTTGGCAGGTGCCAGGAAAGGTGTCAGCAGGTGCCATGTTGCCTACTGGCACCACATTTGGGACCCCTGGTCTAAGTAGACTGAATGTATTATCTGAAGGTATTTCAAGGAGCTTCTGGTTTGTTGGCATAGCATTGATAGGCCCCCTTTTGGTCCTCCATGCTAACGCTTACTTTTTTCCCACCATAGAGAACAATGGAGGGGATAGGGGCAACCTGTTTCGGGACCTGTAGAATTAGACCCCCTGGTCCAATGTTCTTCAAACCTGGTTGGTATCTTGGGAAGAGGCTCCAGCAGCTACGCTGTGAGTTTGGAGCCTCTCCCTCAAACACCCTCCCCTCCAGCCCCCAGAATATACCCTGTGTTTTCACCATTGACTTCAATGGCCCATAGGATATCATGGGGCCGAAATTGACATTTGGCTGGCCCTTTTTCAGGCCCGGCATTCTAGCGCGGAGCCTGAAAAAGGAGGGGGGCGGAGGGGGGGCTGCTTGGACATCACATGCGAGAGGTGGAATTTGCCCCTACGGGTCCAAGGCCTTGCATAAGCTGAAGGCATTCTGTAGGCCACATCTATTTCATTGTAGACTTCTTCTGAGTTCTCTGTGCCCATATATTTTGCAAGGGTATACTCCATGTCAATCTTTAAATCTTCCTCCTTCTTCTCTGGTATGTTCTGGAATCTTAATATGTAAGCAGCTTTATCACTTTCCACTTTTATAAGCGTATCTTTCATGGTATTCTGTTTGGACCACATAGCCTGGATTTGAAGATCTGTTTCCTCTAATTTAGTTTCCAGCTTATTTATTGTTTTCACTGGACCAGAAATTTCTTGTTTATTATCTGCAATCTGTTTCTTGATCTCTTCAGTTTGCATAGTGACATGCTGGGCAAGTGAATCTAGTTTGACTTGGATGGGAACAGCTGCTGCAGCCACCGCCGCCTGAATCAGGCTTTGTAGACCCTTTATGGAAATTTGGGCTAAGTTAGTGGCCACAGATTTCATTTGTCCTGGAGATGGCACTCCAGGGCCTTTCCTCATCCCTCTAGCCATATTTAAAACTTCTACTAACAACATAGAATCACTCACCCCTCCATTTCAGAAACAAACCCCTTATTTTTGTTTAAACTCCCTTATCACAATAAAGTTAAACCTTTCCCAGGCTAAGCAGTAAAAAAACCCTTATTGAATTATTTACATTACATAAAGAACAGTTTATATTCTGTGACCACATGGATAGACCAAACAATACCAAAATACTTCTATCACCCAGAAGTGATGTTCAGAGAGTACTTTCCTCCTCCTCCTTTCTTCCAGTGGGACTTAAATGTCCCCATATGTAATCCACATGCCACAAAAAGGAGCCATCCTTATAATCCAATAGGAAATCTTCACAAAACAACAGCAAATAATCCAAAAGGAAAGGAAAAACCACTTATAAATCCAAAGTATAAGAAAAGAAATTCTTAATTGTAATCCTGCCAGGTAAATTCCAGGTATCCAAATTGCAAAATGGAAGAGAATACAATCCAAATATAGTGTAAATATTGTATAAATATAATCCAATGTAAAGTCTTTTTTAAAAACAGAAATCAAAAATAAAACCAAACAAATAATCCACAAAAAACTCAGGAAAACAGGAAAGAAGAAAGGATTCTTATATCAAGTATACTAGTCCATGCCAAAAAAGGAAAAGAAGGCAAAAAGATGGTTCACTTTTTAAAGTTATTTATATTATTACAGTTGTCATATTCCAAACTGTGGTCTAACTTTTAATAAATTATGTTAAGTTTGTTTTCAAGCATCAACCAGGTCTGTTTATGGCCCCATATATTTCTCTCTAGCTGTTCAAAACTCTTCCAAGATGCAAAAGGAAAGGGGGGGGGGGGATATCCACCTCTCCTTTTTCTCCCAGTCTGGGTTTTAAAGTTTAAAGGGGCATTTAACCACCAGCAGCTCTTCAAATATTGTGCCCCCCCCTTACTCACAGTGTTGAAGATCTTCTTTCCAAGATGTATGAAATGCCAAGTCTCCCATTTGTCCCGGTGATCATAGCTGTGCACTAATGGCTGCCATTAGATGCGCTCGCACAGGTCCTTTGCATTAAAGCGATCTGGACTCTACCCACCTGCTGCCGCAAGTGGGAGTGTTCAGTTCAAGCCCCCTGCTTGAGCTCCCCTGCAGGAAAGCTCAATGGCGTCCGGGTGATCCTGGACCTCCCTAAAAAGGACTGGTGATTCAGCTGCTACATGGGAGCCTCTCCCTGAGCAGTCTGAAGTTGCCAAACCACAACTGGAAACTTTGCCAGTGATGGTTCTTTACATCTGCCTGGCACCCCCTCTTTCTCCCCCATGACTGAATGCTAGATATGCCATCTTGTTCTTAAAATGTCTTCCATTACTGAAATGCTTGAATGTTTTAATATTGAATGTTTAAGGTTTTAATTGGTTTTATAATGTACTGAGTTATTCTGTTGTAAACCGCCCTGATCTCCGCACAAGTGGGGAAGGGTGGTCAAGAAATCTAAATAAATAAATAAATAAATCCTTAGCCTGTGAAGCAGATCAGGCTGAGAGAGAGTAACTGGTCTAAGGTAACCCAATATGTTTCATGGCTGAGTGAAGACTTGAACTTGGGTCCTTCCAGTAATAAAATTGTTACACTACACTGGCTCTCTGAGTATCCTACATTTGTGTTCTTTTTACTCCACCTACATTTGTGTTCTTTTTCACTCAGATATTTCAGATACCTTCTTAAATGTGAGCTGCTGGTGCTGTGTTCTAGACAAGCTGAACAGTATATCTGGAACCAGCAGCACACCCTGGGACAAACTGTTTTCTAATCCTTAGAATCTCTGCCTCCTTTAGGCTCATTGGTTCTATAGCAGATGGTGTTGACACATTTCAATTTTTCCTGCAGGACCCTAAGGTCTAGAAACTTGCCTTATGAAAAGATGGATACAAAAGTCCTCAAGAAACCAAGTAGCATGCCTACTTTTTTGTGTGCAATGTTTGTATGGAGGCAAGAACAATACAAAGCCTGAAGGATTCCCTATTTGGAGTGCTGCTCCTACCTGGCCTCATTTTTTCAGCACCACTGCACTCTCAAGGGTCATGCAGTCTTCACTGGGTCACAATGAGCTCTTGGGCTGAGGATGGAGGACTGTTGTCCATAGCCTCCATAACAAATCAAGGCAAGTGCAGGAATGAGGAAGAATCAGGTAAAATGAGGGTCTTCCATCTAGTCCAGTGAAAGATGTGAACAAGGTATTCATTTTTTCCTGTCAGGACAGTAACTGCACCCCCACCCTTGGTTCAGTGTTTAATGCTACACCAGAAATGCAAGAAGCAGCCCTAGAAAGGGTATTGTTGTCTGGACGTCTGTGAGTGGATGGTCTCTGTGTATATGGATCACAGGGGTAGTGTCTATGGGAGAGATGGGGGTTGAATGTACATCAGGATCTCCCCACTGTGTCCGCAGACTATGTGCACAGACAGAGCCCATTATCTCCTCAGGGGGAAAAAATCTTGCTTTGTTATCTCTGCTCTCCACGATACCACTAGGTGGCAATATTTGCTTTTTGTTTGAATTCCTGGCCCATACTGCAAATGAGGAGCCTGGGGGAAATGACTGCTGATGGATTTGTGCAGTCACATAACTCTTAGCAAAAGCAATTGCTTTACGGCTGCACCATTCCAGTTGTTGTCCCCAAGGACAGCTCTGAGGATGCAGCAAGCTTGTGTGCTTCATGAGGAGGCAGCAGTTATGCAGTGAAGAATAAAGCAGAAACACGAACAATTAAAAAATGCCCTTCTCCAGGAACAGAATGAGCATTACAGGGCTCCAAACATGTTGGGCGATCAAACATGCAAGAAACAGGCAAAGCTCCTTTCAGGCTCTGCACACAGAGTCTTGCACCCAGTGCTCCGTCTAAGCTGTGGAGTCTTGTGAGCAAAAATTCTACTTTGTGAGCTACTAGCATTAAAGTTGTGAGCGAGCGATTTGGCTACTGCATAAATTAGTTTGCTCTGGAGCCATCTTTCCTGAGCTAAGACAAAAATGTGTGAGTCAGAGGCTGAAAAACTGGGAGCTAGCTTACACTAACTCAGCTTAGAGGGAACACTGCTTGTGCCAGTTTATGGCAGAGGTTCAATATTTGCTCTTCTGAGCCTCTGAGTCCCTTTAAATGCTCCCTTAACCCCTCAGCAGTTGCTTTGTTTAGACAACACTAGAGAGGAGCAGAGAGGATTAGAGCCACATAGATATGGAAAAGAGGCAGAGAATTAGTGTGGATTACAAGGGTGGGGGGATTCTAGCTGGAGAGAAAAGGAAGGGAGAGAATTGTTGCCACAAGGAGCATGGGGCCCATTTTGATTTTAAACTTCCCTTTTAAAAAAAAGAAAACAACCCGAAAGAATTAATCCACAGCTAAGGCATGCCCAGATGGCAGTGCTAAAGAGCAGATGTGTAATCTGTCTCTTACTGCATTCATCCACCAGCACCTTTTCATGCCATTTCAACCCTGGACCTGCTTGACTACAGCTCTTGGACCTGCTCAGACTCTGCTTCTTGGACCCTTGGCTGGCTTCTCTTGTTTATGACTCTTGGACTGAACTCTCGACTTTGCGCTTCTGGTTAGTGATTCTGTCTTGTCCCCTTGGTTTTGGCTGAGTCTGCCCTGAATCAGGACAGTTTGCTCCCATCAGCAACATGGATGAAGCAGCCACTGGTGCTGTGAGCCTTGCGGTGCTGCAAGATCAGGTGATGCAGCTGACACATGTTGTGTCTACCCTGCAACAACATACAGCTGCCCTTCATGCCGGTGCACCAGCACCTTCAGCAAAATGCCAAGTCCGCCCTCCAGAAAAGTTTAGAGGAAATGTGGAAGAGTTCCCCACCTTCCTTGCTCAGTGCCAGCTTTACATGGAAATCCATGCCAGAGACTTCAACTCAGACAGGGTAAAAGTTTGCTTCCTGATCAGCCTCTTAAAGGGACAGGCAGCCAAATGGGCTGCTCCTCTGCTAACTGCTCAGTCTCCTTTACTGAATGACTATCCAGGTTTTGTGGCATACCTGAAGGCTGCTTTCACTAACCCATTAAAAGCAGAAAAAACCAACAGGCACATCCGTGCACTGAAACAGGGACGAGGATCAATGGCTCATTAAACTACTGAGTTTCAGCTCCTTGCCCGGGACTTAGGCTGGAATGAGGTGGCTCTAATGGACCTGTACCTGGAGGGGTTGGCAGATGACATTTTGGATGTGTTTCATGTAGACAGTGTAGCCACTTTGAAAGCTTTAACCCACCTCTGCCTACGCATTGACGAATGACTAGAGAGCTGCAAACAAACATGCAGTCACTCCCGACCAATGTTCCCTCTAAGCTGTGAAGTTTTGTGAGCAAAAATTCTACTTTGTGAGTCTCTGGCATTAAAGTTGTGAGCGAGCAATTTGGCTACTGCATAAACTAGTTTGCTCTGGAGCCCTCCTTCCTGAGCTGAGACAAAAAGGTGTAAGCCAGAGGCTAAAAAATGGTGAGCTAGCTCACACTAACTCAGCTTAGAGGGAACACTGCTCCCGACCACACCCAGACCAGTGGAAATCACGAGGAATGTGGTCTAGCCATTCTGCACCTGCTGAGTCACCAGAGGATGCTGGAGAACTGGTGTTGCGTGACCCTGACTGACCCCAGAGGAGAACAACCAGTGCCACACCAACATCCTCTGTCTATATTGTGGAGGGGCCAGCCATTTTGCTAGCAACTGCCTTGCCAAGTGCTGCCCTTCGGGAAAAGAGCAGTCCCAAGCTGCGAGGGGTCAGGTGGTTTGGGGAAGTCCCTCAGCTCCACAGGAGTCCCCTGTGATTTCCCTGGCCCATCCCTCATACCCGTTAAAATCAGTCTTCCAAATACCCACTGGCTGTTGGTATATGCCATTGTGGACTCAGGTGCTTCTCGTGTTTTATGGACAGTGACTTTGCCAAACAGCATCAAGTGACTTTGCCAAACAGCATCTCGAGCAAAAAGAAACACCGGCCCTTGTCAAAGCAATTGATGGGTGACTGTTATAGTCATCCAGAAAACTCAGCCACTCACTCTCCAGATCCAGCAACATATGGAGCAACTCTGCTTCGATGTAGCCAGCATGCCTCACTTTCCTGTTGTCTTGGGTCTCTCCTGGTTGATGAAACACAATCCTGTAGTCCCATGGAGTCGATGGGACTTATGGTTCCACGACCCTTGCCTTCATCTGCACCAGCCCATGACCTTGGCAGCAGCTGCCGCACCTGCACCAACTATAATACCTTGATATTTGGGATTTTTTCAAGGAAAGGGAGAGAACCAACTACCACTGCACTGGCCCTATGACTGTGTAATCAACCTGGTTCTGGGGGGGCACCCTTGCCCATGGGATGCCTATATTCACTTTTAAGATCCTGAGCAGGCCACACTCTGATATTTTCTTGACAAAAACCTACAGCAGGGTTTCATTTGGCCATCCACATCACCCACCTTGGCCCCAGTATTCTTTGTCAAAAAGAAAAATGGCGAGCTTTGGCTCAGCCATGATTACCGGGCCTTAAACAAAATTACCAAGACTGATACCCATTGCCTCTGATCCCGGAGCTACTGGAACATCTACAGGGGGCCCAGGTTTATTCCAAACTAGACCTCCAGGGAGCATACAATTTAGTGTGCATTCGTGAAGGGGAAAAATGGAAGACCACCTTCAGGACCCAGTATGGTCAATTTGAATACCTGGTTATGCCATTTAAATTGACTAACGCCCCCACAGTCTTCCAAAGGTTGATGAATCACTTGTTACAGAATCTCCTGGACCAATTTGTGATTATTTATCTGGAAGACATTCCAATATACTCCCATGACCCCACTGAACGTGCTGAACATGTATGTACTGTTTTGCAGTGCCTGCGCCAACATGTATTGCATGCAAAACTAGAGAAGTGCGCCTTTGATCTGTGAACAGAAGAGTTTCTAGGGCATGTAATTTCCCCACAAGGCATCCATATGGACCCCAAGAAGGTAGAGGTGGTACAGACATGGCAGGCCCCTCGTTCCCAGAAGGATGTTCAGCTGTTCCTTGGATTTTCTAATTACTACGGGCAATTCATTCCAGAGTATGCTGAGATCATGATCCCCCTGACTGAACTTCTCTGCCCCCATGAGCCATTCCAATGGACCCCAAAAGCTTACCAGGCATTCCAGCTCCTGAAAACCTGCTTCAAGTCTGAACCCTTGCTCCGCTACTGACACCCACGTCTGCCATTCATTGTCAAGGTGAATGTGTCAAGTGCAGCACTAGACACCATACCAGCACCCCACAACCATTCACATACTATTCCCACCAACTGACCCCAGCAGAACAAAACTACACCATCTGGGTGCGGGAGTTACTTGCAATCAAAGTGGCTTTCGAAGTTTGGCACCATCACCTAGAAGGGGCTTGGCATCCAGTCCAGGTGCAGACCAACCACCAGAACCTGGAACATCTCTAAATGACTCGGTAGCTGAACCAACAACAGATCTACTGGTCTCTGTTCTTCTCCAGATTTGACTTCCAGATCTCTTATATCCCTAGTTCTCAAATAAATGGGCTGATGCTCTTTCTTGAAAGCCAGAATATGCCACCGTCCTGAAGGAAGACCAACCATGGTCAACTATATTACCTCCAGAAACATTCACTGCAACACAGGACCCTTTTGGACTTGTGGACAGGATCCAAGAACAACAGGTGCAAGATCTATTTGCCCTGGAACAACTGCAGAAACTCTGGGATCTCTCGCAACTGACACCTTGGAGATTTACAGAGTGCTATGGCTTGCTCATGCATCGAGACAGTCTATATGTCCCCCCCCCCGGCTGCTGCGAGCAGAGATTCTGCAACTGTTTCATGACTCAAAGCCTGCTGGCCATTTTTGGCATCACAAGACCATACATCTGATCACCCAAGAGTTCAGGTGTACGCTGATGTGAGTCGCTACATGGCATCCTGAGATGTCTGCAGACAGGCAAAAGACCCACCAGGGAAACCTGTTGGACTCTTCCATATCCATGGACTTTATCACAGAGACCTGCCACATTCACAGGGTCACACGGGAATTCTAGTGATAGTGGACCTTTTTACCAAAATTGCCCACTTCATCCCTTGTCCTAGTCTCCCTCTGCTCAGGAAATGGCACAACTATATCTCCAGCACATATTCAAACTCTATGGTGTGCCAGAACACATCATCACTGACCAAGGGGCACAGTTTACTTCTTGGTTCTGGAAGGCTCTGCACACCCACCTGGGCACATTGGTGCACCTCTCCTCAGCACACCACCTACATTTGGATGGCCAGATGGAGCATACAAATTTAACCTTATAACAGTACCTCCAATGTTATACCAACCACCAGCAAGATGACTGGGCATCACTCCTCCCTCTGGCCGAATTTGCATACAATAATGCTGAACACTCTTCAACACGTCCATCTCCATTTATGGCCAACTATGGATTCTATCCTCGCTTCTTCCCGGCCACCACTCCTGCTTCCAACATCTCAGCAGCAGATCAGTGTGTGCAGGAACTCCAAGCCATCCATGAGCTATTACGGGACCAGCTGCAACACACCAAAGATGCTTACAAAGACATTGCAGATCATCATTGTCAACCAGGCCGACCGCTAAAAGTAGGCGATAAAGCATGGTTGTCTACATAGTACCTTTGGAACCAACGACCTACCTGCAAACTGGACAACTGATTCATTGGACCATATCTGGTCACAGAACAAGTGAACCCTGTAGCATACCAACTGCAACTACCCTCGACTCTCCATATACATCCCATGTTTCACAGATCATTACTAATCCCTGCTTCTCCACTGGACCCCATGCGACCACAGATGGACCCTCCGCCACCCATCCTCATTGATTGTACCCCAGGATATGAAGTAGCCCAGATCCTTGACTCTCATCACCGCAGAGGCCAGCTGAAATACCTGATTGATTGGCAGGGTTATGGACCAGAGGATCGATCCTGGGAACCCGCCAATCACCTCCATGCCCCAGATCTGGTACACCAGTTCCATCAGATGTACTGGCTGAAGCCAAAACCTCTGGGGGAGAGGGGCCCTGAGGGGTGGATGGTGTAGTGGGCCAGCCTGCTTTAGCTGAGAATCACTCAGCTGATGCTGATAACATCCCCGTCAGCACCTCTGAGGCTCACTTAGCTGATGCTGTCAACAACCCTGAGATGGTGGAGTGAGGTCCTAGTTCCCCAGTTGCTGAGGAGAGCATGTGCTCCAGCCCCATAAACACTGGGAACACAGAAGAGGCAACCCAGAGAGGTGGCACCTCAACAACCCAAGATCTTGGGGAGACTTCACAGCCTGCCTTGCCTCCCCTTTCCCCGGAGCCAGGGGAATGCAGGAGGAGGCAGGCACACTTGGAGCTCCTCGAGAGGAAGTGGAGCATGCACCTCTCTGCCTGGCAACTGCCAAATCAAGAGGAGCACCTAGGGTTAATGAGCCAAATGGATGGCTCTCTCACAAGCAATGAGACCCAGCTGTGAGCCACTAATAAAGGACGGGGCTTCAGAGGGGGTAGGTGTGGGAACAACTCATCACCTTTCTGGAGATGCGCAACCACACCACCTGGAACAGTTCCTGCAACTCCTGAACCTTTGGCTTCAATGCTGGACCTGCTTGACTATGCCTCTTGGACCTGCTCAGACTCTGCTTCTTGGACCTTCGGCTGGCTTCCGTTGTTTATGACTCTTGGACTGAACTCTCAACTTTGCGCTTCTGGTTAATGATTCTGTCTCGTCCCCTTGGTCTTGGCTGAGTCTGCTCTGACCCAGGCCAATTGGGGCTTCATTTGTTCCAGCCTGTCCACCATGTGGCTAGAAAGAATGTAGGGCCAGGCCCAGTAGGGTAATTTCCAAAGTACATGTGTTTCTCTTAGAAACACATAAAAACCTTGTAGGGGCCCAAATAAAGCCTCATAAAGTAACCAAAGTGACAAATGCACAAAAACTACCATATATGATCTGACACGTTTTGGCCCACAAGAGCCTTCTTCAGAGATCAAATAGTACAGAATACAACACAGTCTGTTACACTTGTAAGGCAGTAAACAATTGATATAGGTCGAACAATGGAATGTTCCAATCTGGAAATGAATGATATATTACATATATTTGATATGTATTGATGTTACATTGGCCCTGATAAGGTTATTTTACTTGTACTCTTAGGACCTAAACTAGAAGGTAAATATTGGCAATATTTCTATCTCCAATATATGTAGAATGATAGATTCATAGAGTTGGAAGGGGCCATACAGACCATCTAGTCCAGGGGTGTTGAACTCATTTGTTATGAGGGACGGGCCATGTGTGTCATAAAATGTAATGCCAGGTAGCGGAGATATAAACTTTATAAAGGACACAAACACAGAGGGGTGTTTTTTTTTACTTAAAATAAAAACATGCTTAAATCATTAGCACTCTTACAATATTTTGCTTATTTAATAGTGTCTGATAACTGACACCTCTTGCTCTGAATTACTGCATCAAAATGTCTGTACTGTTGCAATCTTGAGCATGCTGTTCAGGTGTGTATTTGTAAGCTGCAAACCTACGATGGCACAGCAGCAGCAGAACTGGAAGACGAAGTAGAAGACAATCAGTTCCACTGTGGGCCTGATAGAAGCCATCTGGGGGCCTGATCTGGCCCCTGGGCCACATGTTTGACACCCCTGCTATAGTCCAACCCCCTACCCAATGCAGGACCAGCCTAAAGCATCTCTGACAGATATTCATCCAGCGTCTTCTTGAAAACTGCCAGTGAAGGGGAGCTTACTACCTCCCTAGGCAGCCGATTCCATTTTTGAACCACTCTGACCATGAAAAAGTTTTTCCTAATATCCAGCCGATACCTTTCTGCATGTAATTTAAACCCGTTGCTTCGGGTCCTATCCTCTGCTGCCAACTGGAACAGCTCCTTGCCCTCCTCCAAATGACAGCCTTTCAAATATTTAAAGAGAGCAACCATGTCCCCCTCAATCTCCTCCAAACTAAACATTCCCCAGGGCCTTAGCTTTTCCTTGTAGGGCTCAGTCTTCAGACCACTGATCATCCTCGTTTCTCTCTTCTGCACCCTCTCAATTTTGTCCACATCCTTTTTGAAGGGAGGTCTCCAGAGCTGCACATAGCACTCCAGGCGCGGCCTGACCAAGGCAGTATACAGAGGTGCTATGACCTCCTGTGATTTCGATGCTATGGCCCTTTTAATACAACCCAAGACTGAAATTGCTTCTGACACAAGGCCAGATACACTTATGACCCCACAAAAATTTTTTGTGTGTCATTCAATTTTAGATTGGAACATTCCATTTTTGGTCCTATATCAATTGTTTACTGCCTTACAAGTGTAACAGGGGCTTTGTTGTATGTTGTATTCTGTACTATTTGAACTCTGAAGAAGGCTCTTGTGGGCTGGAATGCATTTGGTCATATATGGTTCTTTTTGTGCATTTGTCACTTTGATTACTTTATGAGGCTTTATTTGGGCCCAGTGTTCCCTCTAAGCTGTTAGTGTGAGCTAGCTCACAGTTTTTTAGCCTCCAGCTCACACATTTTTGTCTCAGCTCAGGAAGGATGGCTCCAGAGCAAACTAATTTATGCAGTAGCCACATCACCTGCTCACAACTTTAATGCCAGCAGCTCACAAAGTAGGATTTTTGCTCACAAGGCTCCACAGCTTAGAGGGAACCTTGTTTGGGCCCCTACAAGGTTTTTATATGCTTTTGAAATACATGCATGCACTTTTGAATACGCCTATTGAATTTTTTTTTACCCTTTACTAGTTTTCTAAACTTCCTTTGAAGGTTTTTCCTTGGTTGGTTTAGTTTCTCTCCCCTTCTTCATGGGGGTAATTTCCAAAGCTCAGAGTATAACAGTAATATTGACATTTATTATATCTAGAACATTTTCCAAACCAAATCTAATAGAAATCAGTAGTAGGGGGGTGGGTATGAACCTAAAAAACCCGGTGTGGGATGGCCCCCGAACCAACCCTGGACTGAGCCAGTCTGGTGAGTTTGGTTCCCCCTGTCTCCTGCATGTGTCTCACTGCAGCTGGGAGAAAGGAGAGACCTGCACATGCGCTGGCAAGATTAGACGCCTCACGCTACCCCTCCAAGAAGGAAGTCAGATAAAATAAAAATACAAAAAAAACCCCAACCCTGGAAGATAAGGATGGGAAAAGTAACCCGAGGGAGGAAGAAACCTTGAAGAAGGGAGAAATAACTTTGGACTTAGTGAGTCTTTTCTGTAAGGATAATAAAGTTAATTAAGCCTTTTCTTGTAATGGCGTTGAAGAGGAAACTTAAGGAGATGGCAGAGATAATAACAAATATGGAGAGAAACATCAGAGAGGACATTTAAAAATGACAGGATAAGTTTGAGCAACTATCAGAGCACATTAAAACTGCTCAGACAGCAGCTGACAACGCAGATAAAAGGGCAACAGCTAATCAAAAGGAGATACAAGAATTAAAAAGAAGGCTGGCTTCCTTTTCAGATCGATAACGCTGTAAAAATTTGAGACTCTCAGGTGTTACAGAGGATATTATCACCAGAGTCTTGGGAAAAAACTTTAATTGAGTGGTTTCAGAAGCCTGGCATAAACGTTACAGAAAATGATTTAGAATGTGCACACAGAAGCTTGAAACCAAAGCCAAAACCAGGAAATGTGCCTAGAGATATTGCCTTTTCAAGGGAAAAGACACAAGATAAGGTTTGGAAAGTGCTCAGGAAGATTAAGAATTTACAATTTTCTTTGGGACATGGGGAAGGGAGTGACCAGGGATTAAGGAGGAAGAAAAGCAAAAACCAGAAAGCACAACGTGGAGAATTGCATTAATAGCAGAATGGAGAGGATGATCAAGATTGGAAAGATTTTAAAGAATACTTAGAGAAATATTGGGATGTAAAAAACAATCTATTTTGCTTTGATAACTATTGAAGATAGAACGTTATTTAGAATAAGTTTAAACAAAAGAAAAACAGTATGTCGATAAACATAACATTACTTAGGGATAGAGCTTTTGTACAAAAGTGTAAAAAAGAAATTCAAGAATTTTTCCAGATAAATTCACCTGTAGAAACATCATTGGAAATAATATGGGATGCCTTCAAGGCATACATAAGAGGACGTTTTATTAGTTATAGTGCATGGAAGTACAAACAGAAAAAGAAGAAATATGACCAACTAGTTAATCACATTAAACAACAAGAGAGTATTGTGAAAAGGCAAGCAGATAATGGAAGTGCGAAAGTAAAATTAAACCTGCTACAGCATAATTTAAATAACTTGCTAAACTACGAAATAGAGAAAAAATTAGAATATACCAAACAATACTACTTTGAGAATATAAATAAACCAAATAGATGGTTAGCCTATAAGGTAAAAAAAGAGAGAGAGAAACGCACTATAATTAAATTAAGAGACGACAACAACGAGGAAAAATTTAATATACAGGATCTTAAGAGGATAGCGGGGAAATTTTATGAGAAATTATATCAACAAGATGCACAAGAAGGTGCAACAATCACAGACTATTTAAGAGAAAGAGTTAAGAAATTTAGTAATCAACAGAAAGAAATACTAAATGGTCCAATAACCATGTGTGAAATTGTGGAGGCAATAAAAAGACAGAAGCG
>NW_015168050.1:1114796-1132601 GCF_001447785.1 Gekko japonicus
GAATTAATGGAGACAATTAAAAACTATGGCCAGGTAGCAGGGCTGAAAATTAATTACAAAAAATCCAAAATTATCGTAAAAAACTGCCGCCCAAATACATTAGAAATAATTCAAGAAGTTTCCAAAATGGAAGTTGTTAAAAAAGTAAAGTATTTGGGAATTAATATATCTAATAAGTGTAACTCATTGGTAGAGGAAAACTACTACAAGCTATTGAAAGAGATTAAGGTGGACTTGCAGAAATGGAACAACATCCCACTATCTTTTATGGGTAGAATAGCTTTGGTAAAGATGAACGTATTACCAAGATTTTTGTTTTTGGCACAAAATATACCAGTGCTAAAGAAACAGGCTTTCTTTGAAGAATTGAATAAACTCACTAGAGAATTTATCTGGCAATACAAGAAACCCAGAATAAAATGGAAAGTACTCCAGGATAGTAAGGATAGAGGAGGAATGAGTGTACCCAACTGGTATATATACTATCAAGCGGCCGCCCTAGTATGGATAAAAGAATGGGTAACATTGGAAAATGTAAGACTATTAGCTTTAGAGGGACACGATCTCTATATGGGGTGGCATGCGTATACGTGGTATGGGAAAGATAAAATACACTCGAATTTTGGAAGACATGCACTGAGAGGTTCCCTAAATAAAATTTGGAACAAGATAAAAATATTTTGTTACAGGAAAACACCAAGATGGGTTGCCCCGTTAGAAGCCTTTATCCAACCAGCAGTTATAACAATGAATATGAAAGAAAGCTACCAAACTTTATTAAATAAACATAATGAACTTAAAACAGAAGAAAAACTTAGACAAGAAAATAATCTATCATGGTGGGAGCAGATAACATTACGGGATAGATACAAGAAAGATATGACAAGAGGTTTTGAAGACCAAAATAATGAACTTGACAAGATCTGGCTATCCTCGAATGATAAATTAGTACAGAAACTATATAGATTTCTGTTAAGGGATTATGAACAGGATGAAGAAATTAAATCTGTAATGATCACTTGGATGAAAGATATAGGAAAGGAATTAGAGGAAGAAAAATGGGCTGGTATATGGAAGTCAGTCAAATATATGAGAGCGGTAGCATATAAAGAGAACGTTTATAAAATGTTTCATAGATGGCACTGGGCTCCAGATAAGCTAGCCAAATGTTATGAGGGATATCCAAACCGGTGCTGGAAATGTAAAGAGTGTAAGGGGACTTTCTATCATATGTGGTGGGAATGTGACAAAATGCAAAGTTTCTGGAAGATGGTTAGAAAGGTAATTCAAGAAAGCCTGGGGAAAAATCTAGCGTTAAAACCCGAAATATACCTGCTAAATATGATACCGATAGAATATAATAAACAAGATGCGTATGTATTAAGCTATATCATAACAGCAGCTAGACTGCTAATAGCTCAAAAATGGAAAGCTGAAGTTATACCTACAAGGGAAGAATTAATACATAAATTACTGGAACTAGCTAGAATGGATAACTTAAGTCTAATGATACAAAATAAAAAAGAAAAGGTACACGAAAGGAGGTGGGAAAAAGTATATATGTGGATAGAAAAACTGATAGAAAATTAGTAACCCCAACTTGTAAAGAAAAAACAAGAAATGAATGACTCTGATTTATATGTAACTTGAACAGATGAAATGTTTGTATATATAAAGTTCAATAAAATAAAAAACTGTTTTAAAAAGAATAAGTTTAAACATATAAGAACAATGTGAAAAACAATCTATTTTGCTTTGATAACTATTGAAGATAGAACATTATTTAGAATAAGTTTAAACATATAAAAACAATGGCTGAATAGAACATTATTTAGAATAAGTTTAAACTTATAAGAACAATGGCTGAAAGATATGTTACCTGTAGAATTTTATTAATGAAAAGGGGAAAAAGAGGAAAAGTATAAGATTTGGGCTGGAGGTTGGAGCACTGCGGGAAGTCAGAAAGGGGGGTTATTAGGAGAAAGGGATATATGACAGTTTGTAAGGCGATGTACAGTTTGATTTATTGATATATCCTAATAAAATTGTTTTTTTAAAAAATTACTCTCCTTAAATGTAAATGGTTTGGCCTTGGATGTTAAAAGATATAGAATAAACGAAATGTTAAGAGACCTTGACATAGATATAATGTGTATTCAAGAAACACATAAAAGTAGAAAGGATTCAAGGCCATTGTTAAACTCACCAGGTTGGAAAATGCAATTTGAATCAAGGAGAACAAAAAAGCAAGGGAAGTGGCTATCCTACTACATTCTAAATTGAATATAAATATTTTGGAGCAAAGGAAAGATAGAGAGGGTAGATTTATTTTTTTGAAATTTGGTATGAATGGTAAAAAATATACAGTAGCAAATATTTATGCACCCAATAAAGGACAGACCTTATTCCTGAACTAAATTTTCCAAGGGTTACAATCATTTTATGAAGGTGAACTACTAATAGCAGGGGATTTTAATAATGATATTTTGAACAATAAGAAGTTAAAATTAAATAAATGGAAACTTAAAGAGGTATATAGTCTATTGCAGGAAGAGAAAGAACACTCATGTTTTTCCCCACGAAAAGGCATAAAAAGTTATCTTGATCATATTCTAATAAAGAAACTAATGATATGGAAGTCACTAGGGTGGAAACAGGGGCGATTTGGATCTCTGATCATGCACCAATTAGTATAGAGATCAGGTTGGAGGAGGAGTGGAAGATTAAAAGGTGGAGATTTAACTCCAAAATATTTTTACAACAGAAGTATAGGGAAGATTTATTAAGAGGGGTGCAATATTATTTTAAAGAAAATATGCAATCAGCAGAGGAAGATATAATTTGGGATGCAGCAAAGACGGTCATTAGAGGAATATGTATTACTAAAGAAATGTATTTTAGGAAGAAAATGGGGATTCAAAGAGAACAAAAGTTAAAAGAAATATCAGAATTAAAGAGAAGCTTGCAAAAGAAATATGAAAAGCAAATTCAGGATAAATTGAATAATTTGAAAAAGGAACTGTAGGAACTGGATTCACTTTCTATGTGGAAAAAGGAGATACTAGTGAAAAATGATTATCAAAGTAGTAATATTAATACAATGAAGAGACTGGCAAACTATTTGAAGAGGAGGAGAGAAAGGCAAAAAATAACTTGTATGAAAAATGAAACAGGAAATAAGGTTTATAAGGAGAACCAGATAAAAGAAGTCTTTACAAAATTTTGTCAAAACTTATTTACAGGGGGAGAATGTAAGCAGTTTGATGAAGTTATAAATAATAAAATTAGGAAAGAGGATTTGATAATCTTAAATAAGGATATTACACAACACGAAATTTTGAATGTTATAAAGAATTTAAAAAATGGAAAGTCACCAGGGTTAGATGGACTCATGGCAGAATTTTATAAAATGGTGGGAGACTTAATAGTTCCAGAAATGCAGAGAATGTTTAATATTGAAGGGAGGGAAAGCCCCAGATACTTGGAGGAAGACAGAAATTATGACAATTTTAAAACAACAGAGAAATCCAATGGACCCCAGTTCTTATAGACCCATAAGTTTGGCAAACCAAGATTATAAAATCTTTGTGAAGGGGTTAGCAAATAGGCTGGAAACCCTGCTCCCAAGGTTAGTGCATATCGTTTTATGAAAGGGAGGTCTATAGGCCATCCCATAAGAAATGTGATTAATGCTTTGTACCATGGGAATGACAATGGGAGGAGGATAGCCCTGTTGAAATTAGATGTGTATAAGGCTTTTGATACATTAAACCATGCATTTTTATTTCAAGTGTTAAAAAAACTTGGCTTTGAAGGACCTTTTCTAAATGCACTAAAAGAAATGTATAGAGGAGGGAAAGCCATGATGAAAATTAATGATGGGTATACTACTGAAGTATTGATTCAAAGAGGAGTTAAACAGGGATGCCCCTTATCCCCAATGCTTTTTATAATAGCGATGGAGCCATTAGCAGACAGAATTAGAAATAGTATTAGGATACAAGGATATAGGATAGGGAAGGAGGAAATTAAATTAAATGTATTTGCAGATGATATATTATTAGTATTAGAGAATCCCCTGGAAGCCATGAGAGAACTTATGATAATATTACAAGACTTTAAAATGTATTCAGGCTTAAGAGTAAATATCAAGAAGTCAGAAATAATGTTTAGCTAGATAGAACAAAAAGAAGTAGCAAAACTAACAGGTATGAAATTAGGAATTAAGAGATTGAAATACTTGGGTGTAATGATAACAAAAAATATTAAAAATTTGGTGAGGATAAACTATAAAATTTAAACCAATGGAATAAAACATATTTGAGTATATTGGAGAAGATAAGGGCAGTTAAAATGGTTATAATACCTAAGATGATATATTTGTTTCAGGTACTCCCAGAATGGATACCTAGGAAATGGTTAGTAATGTGGGATCAGGTGTTTGGGAAGAAGAAAGCTAGAGTAGCAAGGAAAGTGATATACTCCCCAAAGGAGGAGTTAGGTTGGGGCATGCCACAACTGGAAATGTATTATGAAGCTTTTCAAATAAGAGTGATGATGGAAATAGATGGCAAAAGTCTAGAGAAATGGGTGAGATGGGAAGATACTATAAACAAAGGAGTAGGGAGATATGGAATATTTATGCAAAATATTAAAAATGAAATTGAAAATACGATAGACCCAAGACAGACAACATTAAGGATCTGGGAAAAGAAACAAGCTTTTTGTCTACCAATGCCTTCAAAATGGGCGCTGCTTGCATCTTTAAGTCAAGATTTTAAAATTTTTGAGATAACTTCTTGGAAGGAGTTAGAAAAAAAAGGCTTTTTTATGCTGAAAGATATGTATAATTCACAAGGAAATTTGATACCAATTCAAGAAGTACAAGAGAAAGTAACAGGACAGTATTGGTTAAGGATCATGTGATTATATAGTGTTTTGAGACAAAAGACATACTCTGATGTAGTAAATAAGGAGGATAACCCCTTCGAAAATCTCTATAGTTCTAAAGATGACAATAAGAAGGGGATTGCAAGGAAAATGTATAGATTATTGAACAAAGATAATGAATTTATGATCAGGACAATTCAGTCTAAATGGGAGAAGGAGGTGAACCTATCAGTACAGGAGGTAAATAGACTAATGCAAGGAATACTGGAAATAAAAATGGAAAAATTTAAAGAATTGGAAATGAAATTAATCTTGAAATGGTACAGGACACCTGCTCAATTATCGTACATGGTTAAGGGAATGAAATCAGAGTGCTGGCATTGTAAACAGGTAAGGGGATATCATGCACATTTTTGGTGGGAATGCCCTAAGGTAATGGAATTTTGGAATTCAATCTTGGAAAAGGTGGAAAATTTATGTAGTGTTAAGATTGAGTTGAATGAGAAAGTGTTATTTATGGGACTGCTGGGAAACAATAAAGTAGATAAAACTAAAAAAGATTTATTTAAAGCTATTATACTAGCTGCTCATGTGGTAATAGCATATAGATGGAAAGATGCTTTAAAATGGACGTTGGAAAGTTGGAACCTGCACCTTTATGAACGGATTCAATCAGATATTTTATTGATAACAAAACAGTAAAAGACATGGGAAGATAAGGCATCTGAAATAAGGAAGAAATGGTTTGGGTATATAAGATGGGTAAGAGAAGGGGGGCAATAATGATGTATTTATAAAACTCAAAACAACCCCATGTGCTCATGGTTTGTTGTTGTTCAGTCGCACAGTCGAGTCCGACTCTTCGTGACCCCATGGACCAGATCACGCCAGGCCTTCTGGTCTTCCGCCGTCCTCTGACGTTTGCTCAACTTCATGTTTGTTGCATCTATGACACTGTCTAACTATCTCATCCTTTGCCGTCCCCATCTTCTTTGACCTTCAATCTTTCCCAGCATCAGGGTCTTCTCCAGTGAGTGCTCCCTTCTCATTTGGTGGCCAAAGTATTTGAGCTTCAGTTTCATTATCTGGCCTTCCAGGGAACAGTCAGGGTTGATTTCTTTTAGGATTGACTGATTTGATCTTCTTGCAGTCCAAGGGACTCTCAAGAGTCTTCTCCAGCACCATAGTTCAAAAGAATCTATTCTTTGGCGCTCAGCCTTCCTTATAGTCCAACTCTCGCAGCCATATATGACTACTGGGAATACTATTGCTTTGACCATGCGGACTTTTGTTGGCAGGGTGATGTCTCTACTTTTTATCATGCTATTTAGGTTCGCCATCGCAGGCGTCTTTTAATTTCATGGCTGCTGTCATAGTCTGCGGTGATCTGGGATCCCAGGAACGTGAAGTCTGTCACTACTTCCACGACTTCCCCTTCTATTTGCCAAGGAGTGATGGGGCCAGATGCCATGATCTTAGTTTTATTGATGTTGAGCTTCAAGCCCACTTTTGCGCTCTCCTCTTTTACCCTGAGCAAGAGGCTCTTTAGGTCCTCTTCACTTTCTGCCATTAGAGTGGTATCGTCTGCATATCTGAGGTTGTTGATCTTTTCCCCAGCAATCTTAATTCCCGCTTGTGATTCATCCAGGCCAGCATTTCGCATGATGTACTCTGCATATATATTAAATAAGCAAGGTGACAATATACATCCTTGTTGTACTCCTTTTCCTATGCTAAACCAATCAGTTGTTCCATATCCGGTTCTAACAGTTGCTTCTTGACCCTTATGCTCATGGTTACAGATATAATAATATCTTTTCTGTCTGGTAGCTAGGGGGAGGGGGAGGGAATAATAAAGGGGAAAACTGATGTATTTGATGTTTGGATATGTTATGAAATTTTGATGAAAAGGTTTATGCCAATAAAGGTATTGTATTTGTATTTGTTGATGAAAAGGATTATGAATGTATAAGAAATGCTAAATTAAAATACAAATATTTTTTTTAAAACCTAAGAAACCCGGTTTGGGGTGACCCCCGAACCAACCCTGGACTGAGTCAGTCTGGTGAGTTTGGTTCCCCCTTTCTCCTGCATGTGTCTCGCTGCAGCTGGGAGAAAGGGGGGGGGTGTCACCCGGGAAAGGTTAAGTGGCTGGGAGCCATTTCATTTCATTTATTTGACTTCTAGCCCTCCCTCCACTGCAAGCAGGCTCAGAGTGCATTACAAGAAGACAATAAATACATGATAATCCAATATCTAAGATTCCAAATAGTAATTCAAACATAATAAATAAAATAAACAATAGCAATAAATAACAATTGATGGCACCATTTAAAGTGTGGGGGAAGGCAAACCTGATGGATTTAATGATTCACAACCAGTTAAACCTAACAGCTGATGGGTGGACCTGCCTGGCTGTTAGGTTGAAATGGCTGGCAGCCATTTTATCCTCACAGTGGGGCAGGTTCGCCCATCAGCTGTGAGGCTGAAATGGCTGCCACCTATTTCACTGTCCATTTTGCTTCCCCTGCTGCAAAGTGGGGGGAAGCAAAAGTGACCAGTGAAATGGATCATAGCCATTTCAGCCTCACAGTGGGGTGGGTCTGCATGTCAGCTGTGAGGTTGAAATGGCTGACAGCCATTTCACCAGTCCATTTCACTTCCCCCTGCCTCAAAGCTAATTGTTGCAAGTCTATCTGTGCTCAGTGATGGCATGGGTTCCTCAGATGAAGAGCTGCCTTCAGTCAGCCCTCAGCTAGTAATTGAACAACCGGCTGCAGCTGGCTCTGAGCCAGGAGGAGAGCAACAAGAGATCAGGTTACCAGCTGATTAGAAGTCACAGCCTACAGCTGAAACCAAGCCATTGCCTTGTAGCTCTAAAGCAGTAGCTCAGAAGCCACTCCCAGCCCACCTAGCTCACCTACACCCTTGCAGCAGTGATGCAATCAGAGGCGCACAGAATTGCAGGAAAGGAGAAGGAGTGTGAAACTTATGGCCCGTTCTCAGCTGACAACTTATGAGATGGATGAGTAGTTTCAGGATGACTGCCAAGGAATTGCCTGGGAATGTAGCTTGTTAAGACTCCGCTATAAAATTGATCGGAAGAAGCAGCAGTTTCGTGGAGGCAACAAGTACACATTGCTACTGAACCACTGACCTTGCTGTTACAAGTCCACTGGTACTTTGACGCTTGGACTGGACCTGACTATTGGATTTTTTGAAACCCCTGACCCTGGACTGGACTTGGAATACCTGTTCTCTGGAACCCCTGACTTTTAGACTGGACCCTGGTTACTCTTTGCAACCTTGCCTGTAACCTGCCCTACTGAACCAGTACATTAGTAGACCACTCCCCAGTCATATCACAATGCCCTTAGGTAGCATTTTGCCCTATAACTTCATTTCACAGCCTTTCTCTGTGGACCTCTGCCTCTTCTGTACTGGTAATTACGATTTCCCCAAAAAACCTCCCTCTATTTCTGCTCCTCCCTACATTTCTGTTAGCTTGTTCATGTGTTTTACCATGTGCATTTATTTCTGTATGTGTGCTTTTTAAAATTACTTTCTCTTTCAATAAAAAGAAACTTTCATGGTTAAGCCACAGCCTGATTTATTTCTGAGAGTTTCTCTAAGGGAAAAATCCATATAAACCTTGGTGGAGATCTGGCTCATTAACCCCTCTCACAAGCTCCATCTCCTTCACTAATTCCCCCAGTTAAAAAGAGACAGCCCCTTTGGGAAACAATTCAACCTCTCCTTAAAAGATGGTAGCAAGTAACATCTTAAACTCTCCTGGGCAATGTATATTGTTGTTTAGCTCTGAGGCTGGTCTACACAACACATTTGAACCAGTTTCAAATTAGCAGCATCTTGGCCTATGATATGGACCTCATTCCTGATAGGCATTTTGCTCTTGATTTATACTTTTCTCTCTTTGTCTCACGCATTCTCACCTGCAGAAGTCCTTCATCACAGATTGCTTTGGCAATTAACCCAGTCAACAGTGCCAATCTCAGCTCCTGGAAAAGTTATGTTGCTTTCCTTGATTTCCCCCCTCCATACTTGTCACTTCTACAACATATAAGAACTTCTGTGCTTTCTGCATTCTCATAGCATTGTTTTAGGTTGTTTTTATCTGTTTTAACTCTGGCTCTTGTGCCTTGTTGTTAGCCGCCCTGAGCTTCGGGGAGGGCAGGATATAAATCCAAAAATAAATAAATAAATAAAATCAACAACCTACAGAATGTCAGCAAATGCCCTCCCTCAGTCCTTTGCCAACTATAGAGGCTGACTTACTTTTTGTACAGTTTAGAAATGTTAAAGCATAATTTCTGGTACTCAGGGGTCATTTCCTGCAGGAGCACACAGGAGCAGAGCTCTGGCAGTAAACCCTAAGCCCCACCCCCTGC
This sequence comes from Gekko japonicus, assembly GCF_001447785.1. Taxonomy (NCBI): domain Eukaryota; kingdom Metazoa; phylum Chordata; class Lepidosauria; order Squamata; family Gekkonidae; genus Gekko; species Gekko japonicus. The sequence continues at coordinate 1,124,096 of NW_015168050.1, forward strand.
TCCCAGCAGCCCTCAGTCAGAGCAAGAAGCAGCCAGGTAAGCTGCAGAGCCCCCTCCCCCTTGTCCAAAACAGTCCAGTGGCACCTTTAAGACCAAGTTTTATTCATGTACAAGCTCTCCCTCCTCTGCGAGGACAGATCTGCACGTTCCCCCCCCCCCCAAATAGCTAGCAATCCCAAACTGTCCAGTGGAGCCTGAGTGGTGGGTGTTGCCTTCTGACACACTTCTGGTGATGTCAGGGGGTGTGGCATATGCAAATAAGTTATGCTAATGAGTTATGCTAATGAGCTCCTGCACCTCTTTTTCTACTAAATGACCCCTGCTGGTACTGATCTCCCATGATGCTGCAAAACTGGCATCAGGTCACAGAAAAAGAGAAAACTAACTGGAAACAAGTATATTAAGGCTGGACGCCTTGTCATTGGAAATATTGAATTCAGCCCACTTAGTTGGGTTCTGATCATCAAGTGGATTTGTGGTTGCTTACTTACTTGGCACCTTCCCCAGACTGTGGTCAGAAAGGCTCAGCTGGAAGATTGAAGAGAAATTCAGAAGATACAACAGTGCCTAGCTTGTGGCACTAATTAGAAAGCAAAAGAGCAACGTGATTGGCATTTGTTACCTGTTCAGTGCTGTATCCTCAGACTGGATATTATTTTGAAACGGGAAGCTTTAAGTGTCACTCCCACTTTGTTCTCTGCATGCTCCTAAGATTTGATCGCTGGAGCCAAATTGTTTGGCTGTGTTTGTTCAGTTTTTAATTATCAGTACCAGAAAAACACCTTATTCTGCCAAAGATGGGGTCTGGTATAGGCTTACTCCCAATTTCCTGCAAAGCTCAAGAGTTTTCTAAAGCTCTTATTCTCCTACTGTTTGTGTGTGTGTGTGTGTGTGTGTGTGTGTTTTAATGAACAGAGCTCTGCTGGGAAGGAAAGCAGCAGTATACCCTTCAACATTTGACAAAGGAAAGGATAGACAAGTTTGGTAAAGGGGCTATCACTTAGTTTATGTAAAATCCATCTCACTCATGGCAGTGATAAAACTTGCAAGGCTGCCCACAGCATTTGGATGCATGAGGTCAAGATCTGTGCCTCTTCCTAAGGTTTCAAACACCCCTCCCCTATGACTAGGATTGCCAATGATCTAGAGAGAGAAAATGTCCTGTCACTTGAATAGAGGCTTGATGGGATTTTACTTCCATGCCATGTAAAGCTTCTGTTGCCCATTTCTACACATAAAGCCTCTATTAAAGGGGCAGGACATTTTTTTTTCCAGGCCTGTTGCCAACTCTGCTAAGGACATGTCTGGTAAGGGTGAAGTGCACTTGCAGCGGGAAACTAAGAAAGCCCTCCAGGTGGTAATAGGAAGTTTGCTTGACACAACTATTCTACAATGCCCAGACTGCATGTAAGAAGCCAGCAAGGCCAAGCTGAATATGCTTATATGTTACATTTCCTTTGTTTGGCATGCTGTATCACACACAGTGAATTGCAGGTTACTCCTTTCTTTTGCCCAGACCTAGCTATGAAGTGTTTATGTATTGTCTCTCCCTATGGAATTCTCCATTTAAATATGAATTGGTTTCTTACTAAACTACTAAAGATGTCTAGCTCAGGGGTATGATGTCATTCTTGCTTTGTCCAACTTTAATTTGGTCCAGGAGATACCAGTTTGTCATCAAGGTGGGACTTAAAAGTTTTAGACCTAAGAGGGACAAACAGGTTTGCCTCTTCCTTCTTTTCTGCCTGTTTAAAAATACATGGGCTGCCTGGGAGTGCTTCAAAGCACAGAGGCCATTTTGGACACAAGGCAGTGCAAGCATCCTGAAAACTTGGAAATGGCCCAAAGAATGATTTTAACATGTATGTGCCTTGTCCCTTTCTAGCATCATAGGACGAACATTTTAATTAATATATATAATGTATATAGAAAGAAAAGTTACTTGGAAACAACAGATTTAGGGTAGCATGCCTTTAAAATATATATTTGAAATTCCATGTGATCTGATCTCCTAACAATAAAGCTGTGTTACCTACAGCCTCTGGACTGAAACCTTCCGCACCTTTCTGTTATTGTTCCGATGCTATGGTATACTATATATTATAGAAAAGCAGATATTTGAGATTTATATGGAGAGCAAAGATGCCTTTAACTGCCTAGAGGGATGGGCCCTCCCAGGTGAAGAGAGCCCTTCCCTTCCTGTTGCCCCTAATCTAGTATGTCAGCAGGTCTTTTGTCCTTGGTGTTATACTCCAGTTTTTCTGTATAACATATTCCTTTTCATGTATTAATTTAAGGAATTTCCAACTGGTTACAAAATTCTAGCAAAGGACCAATACTGTAAAGAATGACAAATACGGTCATATGAATGTATTGTTGTTGTTGTTTTTTGGCTTGGATTAAATATTTCTGCAAAATGATCCCTAAAAAGAGACAACTCTTTTAAAGGTCTCCAGCCAAGGGAACAAAGCAGTCATTTTATACCCGCATGTTTCTTAAGAGCTGGATCTTAGACATTCCTGACCTGTGTTTTAAGACTCACATCAGTTTCATGTCAGAATACATCAAGGTGGGCAGCCGTGTTGGTCTGAAGCAACAGAACAAAGTTAGAGTCCAGTGGGGCACCTTTGAGACCAGCAAAGGTTTATTTGAGGTGTAAGCTTTCATGTGCGTGTGCACTTCATCAGATGATGAAATGGAATTGCTTTCATGCTAAATAGTGAAGATTTTTTTTAACAGATCAAAAGAGTGACAAGCTGGGTTTCTGGTTATCATCTGTTTGAGTTCAACTGGGAGGAAAAAACAACATAGATAATAGATATGTCAGAACTGGAGATTGATGTGCCCTAAATTATGAGAATACCGTCAGACCCCATGCCAGTTTTTCTCCCTCAAGTGGTGGTGGTGTACCAAATTCTGGACATGGAAGTGGCACCCATACATGTCGTCTTGGATAAAATTAAGCTATAGGTCTTAATATTCCTCTCTCCTATTCGGGAACGAACTGAAAGGGAACCTGGGTTCTTCCATGGTTTTATGGCTTTTCTTGCAGGGTGCAGAGGGGAAAGTCCATGAAGCCTAAGTGATTTCTCCACATATTAGCAGTAGCAACTAATGACAAAAGCAGAAGATTAACTGGAGATGCAATTTGCTGGGAAGGGGGCAGGGCTTGACGATAGTGCAGGGAAATTTGATCCAGCAACGCTGGAAAGTCTCCTCATCTATGGAAACCGCTTTAACTGGAGGAGCCATTAAAAGATGAGCTGGTTTACATCGCCTGTGTCTAAAGATACACATATATATTCTGTTAATGGGACAAACAGACACACAGGACTGTCACTTGCATTATCTTAAAGGTAAACTGAGGCAAGTTCCCTTTTTAAAAATTTGTCTCTCAGGGAGTTCTTACACCAGTGAAAGAGCAATGGGGAATTTATTGGGCTGGATTTTCTTTCCCCACAGGTTTTTATATCTATCTATCTATCTATCTATCTATCTATCTATCTATCTATCTATCTATCTATCTATCTATCACATTCTGATCATTTTTCATGCCACAAGATACTTTTCAGCATGTTAAATCCTGAAATACCTGTTTGTTTGGTCAAAGATGACACCAAGTAACTATAACCAAATTAAGAGTTAATGTTAAAAATGTAAATTTGAGGCCCCCTGAGAATGTGAGGCCCAAGCCAAATGGCCCTGCTGCCCCCCCCCCCCCGGCCCTGAATACAACATGCAGGCTAGAACTTCAGTGATAGTAGTGGGGGGAAGAAGAGAACTTGGGTACTGATCCTTAGTATCGGAATCAGGCTGTTGTATGGGTGTCTCCCTCTTTTCATCTGTAAAATCCTAGAGGATATTATCTCCTCCTTGCTTACACTAATTTTATTACCAAGATCTGATTGCATTGAATGCCCACTCAGCATTTCTCTTTTCCAATTGCTTCTCACAGCCCTACTGTCCCCACTTGATTGATTCAGTCTGGCCCTTTGTTCTGTTTTTAGTCTTCCACTATTCCTCTTTTCCTCATTATGAGGACATCTCAATTGTTCCTCTATTAACCAGAAACTGCCTTTAACACATATCTTAAACAGCTTTCACTATCCCCAAGGAACACATTTTCCTTTCACAGCTGAGAAAGGAATCAGAAAGGTCTTGATTGTTTTCCTCTTACTTTTGGTCCCCTCCTCCCTTTCTTTTGCTTTCTGTTAGCAAATTCTTGCTTCCAAAGAAAATTCAGTGGAAATGTGCTGTGTGTACTATCCACCTCTTGCGGAGGAAGCTTGCATGTAGGAATTGCTCGTGGCAGCTCTTGTACTTTTGTGTATAATTGAACTGGCCCAGAACAAGCCCTACAATGGGGCTTCCGGAGCTGATGTCTCTCATCCTCTCATGTTTTACAATAGAAAATTGGTATATATTTTTCACGTTATATCAGCTACAGTAGTAGCAGGCAAAGCAATCTCTTTCTGTGGGAGAACGGAGCTGATCTGGAGATGTGCTGTGCCAAAGAAATTTTGAACCTTATTTACACAGCTCCAGTTATATATTACAGCTGCTCTATGACTATGCGGTGGCTCAAGTGGTTAAGACGCTGAACTGCAGGCTGTGGAAGATCAGTAGTTCAGCAGTTCGAGACCCGAGTGTGCCGCATGACGGAGTGAGCTCCCGACTCTAGTTCCAGCTCCTGCCAACCTAGCAGTTCGAAAGCAAGAAATTGCTAGTGGATAAATAGGTACCACTTTGGTGGGAAGGTAACAGCATCCTGTGCACCTTGGTGTTTAGTCATGCCGGCCACATGACCACGGAAACGTCTTCGGACAGTGCTGGCTCTTCGGCTTTGAAACGGAGATGAGCACCGCAACCCTAGAGTCAGATTCGACTGGCTTTCGAGCAAGGGAACCTTTACCTTTTACCTATGACTACTAATTTAAATAACTCCAGTAGAGATTGCATACTGTGGCCCACCATTCCAAATTAGTGATTTTCTCAAGGCCACAGCAGACCTTTCTTCCTTTCTTTCTTGACATCTGAGGTTGCATATGCAGAATGACCTAATCCACATGGTGTGCTGCGGCACATAATCAGTTTGTCTCATAGGGAGCCACGAGGAGGGAGTTAAAGCAGCCTTCATATGGACAGCTATCTCATGTAAATTGGCCATAATTTGCCTGACTTCCAAATAGTCTATCTTAAATGGGGTCTCCAACTAGAAACATTCTTAGAGAATAATGCTAATCGGGTCTGTTCAAAAGTCAGTCTTTTTTATTCATTGGGGCCTACTCCAAGGAAAGTGTCTTCAAGACTGCAGCCATTGTTAGCCAAATTGCCTTATATTATTCATAAATTTGGGGGAATTATGAATATTAAAGGACAATAGGCATAAAATATGGGGACAAGACCTGTGTATATCAGAGTCAGAATTCCCAGAACCTGTGAATAGACTAGGAGACCAAGTTGATTAAATAATTGGTCTTTTACTGAATAATTCTCAAGCATACAATAAAATTAGCAAACATGACACAATACAGCACTAGGAAAAGCAGATGTGAAAAGAGCAACATTTGCATTAGCAGAAAGTATTATTGGGGGTGATAATGTTACCTGTCTGACAAGATGAGCAGATCTTGCAGCGAAAAGGGAGGGGGGGTTCATGAGCTGACCAGCAACACACGTGGATTAGTTACAAATGGATCCAGAATGGAACCAAGAACATAGATAGGGGGCGAAGAGAAGAGAGCAAACTCAGGGAGAGCTCACCTTAAATAGCCAAATTGTGACCTGAGGCCATAGTCATGTGGTCACGGGTTCCCAGGAAATGCAGACAAAAATAATATTTCAGGATGGATGGGACAAAGGAAAATGATGGTTGGGCAATTTAGGGTTGTTGTGCGGCAGGGAGTGACACCTCTTGGGGAAAGGGGTGAGATAAAGGAAGCGGTAGACGGATACAATCACTTCACGGATTTGGTGCTTCATGTTAACAATCTGACGTTTGTCAGAGGCGTTCTCTGGATAGGTGGCAAGAAGGCTTAATCACTTCTTTTGTTTCTAGCTGGGCAACAGTCTTTGTTTGAGAATGGCTTAGGAGGGAGGAGGAATGTGCTACACGATGAAGAAGAGATTTCTTCATGGCTTCTGTGTAGGAACCTTGGTCCTCTTGGCAGAACACGGATTCTCTTCTCGTCTGCTACTGTCTGTGTTCATAGAGGCCAGGGCTGTTGGTCTGCATCACAGTGCTTGTGTGTGGATGCAGAGGTGCAGCGGAGGAAGGCTTCTGTAGTCTCTGTGTCAACATCTGGCTTGGCATAATTCTTTGGCACAAGGCTTCCCTGGCCACAGTTTACAGTCCATAGTCCAGTATTGGGTGCTTCACTTAGGACCACAGCTCTGTCCATTGGCCTGGCACACGCTCTTCACAGTCCAGCAAGGCACTGATATTATAATGCCATCTGAAGTGGCTTCATGGCAATACCATAATTCTAAGCAGCTACTCTTGAAGTTGGAGTTCTTCGGACGTTTGTTTGTACAGTCCTTTCAATTGCCATTGTTATTCTTGGTAGAGCCTTCAGAATGGTGAGAACTTCCCAACATGTGTATGACATACCCTACATAAAATAATCAGCAGGAGTTCAGGAAAGAGGAAACATCTCAGTCATTTCTCCCCCATGTTCATGCCTGGAAAATTCTCCCGTTTTTAAAAAGACGACGAGTTTACTGGTTTAAGCTGATTTCAACCATTTTCTCCAGACAAACTTACTTCTGGATATTTGTGGTAGTATGTGGGAAACTAGATTAGGCTTGCCAAGTCCCCCCGGGGGGCGGGGAAACCCCCACCCCAGAGGCCCGTTCCCCGCTGCCGGTGGATCGGGTCCTGGGGGGAACCCCACCCCGACGTGCATGTCACCAGGAAGTGACATTAGGACGCCAGGCACGCTGGGGGCGGGACCACGGCCATCGGAGGGAAAACTCTATGGTTTTCAAATCAAATGTGATTTTAAAGTGTCTTGTGCCCCCACCCACCCACAAACCTTAGATGAAGTTTAAGTCTAGTAGCACCTTAAAGACCCACAAGAGTTCCAGGATGTAAGCTTTTGAGAGTCAAAGCTCCCTTCCTCAGACAAAGCAGAGTAAAAATATAGATCTGAGTTAGAGTTGCCAGCTCTGGCTTGAGAAATACTTGGAGATTTTTTTTTTTTGGGGGGGTGAAGCCTGAGAGGGCAGGGGTTGGGGAGGGGAAAGACTTCTATGGGGTATAATGCCATAAAGTCCACCTTCCAAAGTAGCCATTTTCTCCAGGTGAAGTGAGCTCTGTCACCTGGAGATCAGTTGTAACAGCAGGCGTGATCTCCAACCGCTACCTGGAGGTTGGCAAACCTAATCTGAGTCAATTTATCCTAGTCAGGAGGTGGGAAGGGTGTTGTAAATAATGCTCGTAAAGGATGCAAAGGTACAATGTATATTGTAATTAGCTTGATTAGAGCAGAGGGGAAATGCTTGGAGCACAAAAATTTGCATCTCTGGTGAGATAAAAATCCTATGCAGCCCTGGGAGGCCTATTGTTCTGAACTTGTGAATTAACTCAAAATCCGATGAAGGGAGCTTTCTCTAAAGCTTACACCCTGAAACTCTTGCTGGTCTCTAAGGTGCTACTGGACCCAAATCGAACGGTTCCACTACAGACCGACATGGATACCCTCTGCAACAACCTTCAGATTGTTTGTTCTGAGCAAGGAAGTCTGGTGTAAGAACTCTTTTTACTCCTTCCTCTCCTCAGTTTTATGGAGCTTGACTCCACAATGAAGTCAGCACAGTTCAGCAAACAGATGGGCAGATGCTTCTGTCTGTTACACTGGTCCCATGCTTCCTCTGGAGAGCTCAGGGCAGCATACATGGCTCTCTGTCCACCAACTCTCCTCCTCAATTTTATCAACCCAATGAGGTAGGTTAGCCTAAGAAAGCAGCTCAAAGTCAGCCAGTGAGCTCTTAAGCCTGACTGGGGATTTATAGCCTAAGACTATGGATCCTGGTGAACAATATGCAGATGACACTCAGCTCTATCTCACACTACCAGTAGTTGTCAGGGAGGGTGTGAAAACTGTGAACAGGTGCCTGGAGGCAGTTTTGGATTGGATGAGGGCTAACAAACTGAAACTTAATCCTGACTACACAGAGGTGCTACTGGTGGAGGGAAGGTCTGACCTGGGAAATCTGTTCTGGATGGGGTTGCACTTCCCCCTAAAGAAGCAGGTTCGTCGTGTTAAGTCGTGCGCTTAACAAAGAAGTCGGAGAGTGATTCAGCAAGAATGCGGTTTATTCTTCAGCTCTGTTACTTCTCCGGACACGGTACAACGATCGCCAGCCAGAACCCATCATTCGAACCAGCCATATACTGGCTGCTCTGTATTTAAACATTCCCGGCTAGTGTAGCCACACCCCCTGTACAAATAACAACCTATGAGGTTGAAGATATAAAGTCCAATCACAAGCGGTCCCGCTTTAC
>NW_015168050.1:1135814-1136011 GCF_001447785.1 Gekko japonicus
GCCTTCACTTTGCAGACGTCATCATCGGAGTCGCTGCTTGCGTCGTTAGCCCTCTGCTGGTGGACGCGTTGATCAGCTGTGGCGACCCGTTGTCTCACTTCCCTGGTTGACCTGTCAGCAGCTTCCGCGGCGACAGCCTCGGCATAGGCGATGGCCCACGTTAGTGTAGTTCTTGCGAACAAGCGTTGCTGCAGTCG
>NW_015168050.1:1136428-1198851 GCF_001447785.1 Gekko japonicus
GCTCGCGGCCATCGTTATGCGCACAGGCGGGGCCACCAGAGCGGGTGGAGCCTGTGGCTGGCCGGCCTCGGCGATTTCCTCGTTGTCCGACATGGGGTCTGCTCTAGCGGGGCTGCCTACCCGCACTAGAATCCCACCTTCGTCGCCAATTTGTTAAGTCGTGCGCTTAACAAAGAAGTCGGAGAGTGATTCAGCAAGAATGCGGTTTATTCTTCAGCTCTGTTACTTCTCCGGACACGGTACAACGATCGCCAGCCAGAACCCATCATTCGAACCAACACTTACACTGGCTGCTCTATATTTAAACATTCCCGGCTAATGTAGCCACACCCACTGTACAGTAAGCAACCTATGAGGTTGAAGTAATAAAGGACCAATCACGAGCGATCCCGCTCTGCACGGTGATTGGCAAACATATTCTGGGCTAGGGCTCCTATTGGTTACATTAGGATCCTAGCCCAGGGCGAAGCTTAACATGGCATCTCAATGGCACAGTTCACAATGCAGTTATATACATCTCAATACATAACACGTCGCTTGGGGGTGCTCCTGGACTCAAGCAACAGGGGTGCCTTTCAGCAGCTTTGGCTGGTGAGCCAGCTGCAGCCTTTCCTGGGCAGAAAAAAATCAGGACACTGTGGTGCATGTCCCAGTAACATTTAGATTCGATTACTGCAATGCGCTGTACATGGGGCTGCCCTTGAAGACTTTCCAGAAGCTACAGCTGATATAGAATTCTGCAGCCAGTGTCGACTGGAATGGATCGTAGGGACCATATGACTCCAATCTTGTTCCATTTACACAGATTTCCAGTTTGTTTCTGGGCTCAAGTCAAGGTGCTGGTTTATAGACCTGTTTGGCCTGGGACCAACATACCTTAAGAATTGCCTCCTCCTATATGAACATACCCATACACTCTGGTCACTGTTAGAGACCCTGAAGTTAGATGAGTGGCAGTCCGAGAAAGAGCCTTCTCGGTCATGGCACCAAAATTTTAGAATTCCCTCCCTACGGAGATTTGTCTGTCTCCCTCTATCATGGCTTTTGTCAGTAGGTGAAGACTTTTTAAAATTTCATCTGGCATACCCTCACTAACAGTTACTGGCCCTCCTAGTATTGTTTATTTTTAATTGAATTATTTAAAAATATTAACTGTATTTTGTTTAAACATTTAAATGTTTTTTTTAAATGTTCATCATTTTGTGGACCCTAATCTGGTGAAAAGGCAGCATGAAAATGTTTTAAATAAATAAGGGTGTAACTCTGTTAAGGATTGCACTGTCAATTGCTTAGATCTGAATTTATATCGGTACATTGAAAAGACACATTTTGATTTCTGTGGAGTTGTTACTCTTTGATTTGCACTTATTTGCTTTCAGAATATGCAAATCCATTCTGACAGTTCACATGCAAGCAAGCTTGTACTGACGTCACTCAGTGGAAGCACTGCACTTTGGGTCTTTAGCTGTCTTCTCAGGTTAGTGAGAACTCGTAGCCTCTGCAATGTTGGCGGCAGAAGCCAGCAAGGTAGCCAAGTGACTCAGAAGCTGCAGGGTAGATGTGTGTAAAGAGAAGGTGCCAGATTGGCAGTGATGTCACTGACCAATCACTGACAGCAGGTAGAAAGCCATACCATTTCCAGTCATCCCTTTCCATCCATATTTCTTAATTATATTTAATTCCTAAAGGCAACCATCATAGCCATTTAGAGCCATTCTGCAAAGTACAAAGAATGAGATGGTGAAGTGAGATAGCAGAGGAGCTGAACTTTACTGCTTCAGACTACAGGGAAGGGATGCTTTTTTCAAAAGCTCCCCCATGCAAAAAAATTCCCTGTAGCAAACTAGCACACACAGAAGAAAAGTTTAGCACAGTCTTTTCCCTGATGCAAAAGAGCTTTTCTATGAGGAAGCATTAAAAATACCCCCCCACCCCCGGTCAGAACTCTACCAAGTCATTATGCAGTGTCTGTCAGTGGACAGCGATATTTACTGTAAACTGGTGTCCTTGTAATACTGTTGTTCATGGCATGCTTTCCCATTATACTTTGCTTCTCTTCCTGGGGTGGTAGTTATGAAGAATTAAAAAAAAAGGGAAAGACAGTGGATTGTCACAGTCTGGAAGAAATAGCAATCCACAGTGATACATTTTGGCTTCCCAAAGGTGTGACATGCATGTCCATTTGGTACATGGCCAACAAAGCAGATAAGCTGCAGCTGCAGTCTTTGTATTTCTTCTGTCATGTAACACTTATTGGTGTACTACAGTGTTTATCTGAAACCTTCTAGTGAATCCTATTTTGCTATTATTTGCTACTCTGCTAGTAAGGGAGAGGAGAGTTTAATCCTCACCTGAGGGGATTTAGTCCTTACCTATGACGAGCGGAAAGATTAATACCCTTCTGCTCTATCTGTGTTGTTTCAATTCAAATCAGTGTGACATGCTGAAATTTACCTTTAGAAGATTTTGCCCAAGAATCCATCTAGTTAACAGTATGTCCCTATACTGCCAACTAGAGAAAAGCTCACAAAAAGAACAAGGTGGAATCAAATGGTACCAAGTTACCAGGGCCATCTTAAACTGAGTTATACTGTTCTATAAGTCCACTGAAGTCAACAGGCTTAGAATGGTACAACTGTGTTTAGGATGACACTGTAACCTGCTCATTACACCCACCTAGTATCAACTCTTGTGATAAAATATTTTGGGGAAGGGGATCTGTTTATTCACAGGGGTCATTTAATAGAAAAAGAGGGGCAGGAGCTCATTAGCATAACTCATCAGCATAACTTATTTGCATATGCCACACACCCCGACATCACTGGAAGTGTGTCAGAAGGGAACACCCACTGCTCAGGCTCCACTCCAAAGATCTCCAGGTATTTCCCAACTCAGAGCTGGCGAGCCTACCTGGAGAAAAATTGCTTCAAAAGCACAAAGGAAATAATCAAGATGTTAATTGGTTTCTATATAACAAACATTTATAAAATCAACAACTCTACAATAAATGACAAGACAGGATCTTCAGTGCTCCTCAGGATGGGCCCTCAGAACAAAGGCAAATTTAGCAACAGCATCCATTGGCAAGAAGAAAGATAAGAAAATCTCAAATGTTAAAATAAATAAATGAATAAATAAAAATAAATAAATTAAAAAATTAAATAAAATCATCTGACACAAATATCATCATCTGACACAAATGTTCAACAGCATAGGTCTTCCTCCACCCCTTTGGGAGAGAGAGATTGTGCATTTATGCCACACATCATGACAGAAGGGAAAATTTTCCCCATTCTACCACCATACAAAGTCTTTGCTGGGCTAGCAAATGCCTGAATCAGGCCTGTGCGGCTGAATCAGGCCTGAATCTGCCTGCTTTTCAACAGCTACCCAAGAAGGCAAATTATGGCTTATCCTGTTACTACAGAAAAGCTGTGGGAGAAATCAACTCTGATGAACTTTAGAGCCTTTTTGGCAGGAAGTAGGAGGCCAGGATGCTAGCCTTGGATTAGCCCTGATCCAGCACTGATGGCACTCTGTCCATATTGAATAGGGTTCCCAGGCCCGAAGGAGGGTGCCACCTCGTGGGGTGGTGGCAGCTGGCTCCACTGGTGGTAGGCGTCAGGGGTGCCCATGTGTGTGCTTGGCATGCCATGCTCCTTGCCGGCCGGCCCATTGCACTGGTAGGGCCGCTTGAGCCACTACATGCGCTTGTCGAGCAGCATGTGCATCTGCTCGAAGGTGGCCAACTGCTCAGCCAGGAAGCAGCAGCAGATGGTGGACACCACAGCGCAGCCCTTGGCGATGACCTCCAGCACCCCAGGCGCCGACTCCTGGTGCTGCAGGAAGGGAAAGAAGGGCTGGTGCAGCGCCTGCTGCTGCTGCTCACGAGGACCAGACTTGCAGCTTCTGCTCCTTGCCCCGGCTGCTGCTGCCGACAAAGCAGCAGAGGAGGACGCCCGCTCCTGGGCTTGTAACTCCCGGAATACCGTTCCTGTTTGTTCCGCCTCGAAATGACCCCTGTTTATTCATGTTCATAACCAGATTATATTTTAACAGCTGCTGAAAGCATAAGGTTTAGGGGATACCCTTAAGTATGAGGCAGCTTCTCTTGATCCCTTCTTTAGGCTGTAGCTGAAAAGGTTGTCCAAAATGAGTTGTTGTTATTCAGTCGCACAGTCGAGTCCGACTCTTCAAGACTGATTTTGAAGAGGGAGAAAAAAGGAATTGTACTGATTCTGTATTGTGATAGGGAACATTAGTTTTAAAACTGCTGGATACAGTTATGAGTGGCAACCTGTGTACACAGAATTGTTATCTGTGGCTGAGTAATTATCAATTGCACAATTTTCTGCTCTGAGATGCATTGTGGGCATTTCTGCTTTACATTTACATTCTGTAAATGTGAGCTGCTGTATTACAATTGCTGGACATGAGTTATTGTGGCTCCATATAAGAAAGCTTGATTATTGTATTTATTACCCTTATATCCAATTCAACACTTCCTTCAGAAAGGTCAGATCAGTCTCTTATTTGCACACTGATGCGAGTTAGATTTTTTAGGTTTTAATAATATTTATGTATTTTGTTTAGAATATTTCTATGTCACCTATTCAAAGTCCTGCTTGAGGCAGCTTACAGTGAAAACCTACATTACCACACAAGTCATTAAACACAAGCCACTGGACATAAGCAGCATCAAACAGAAAACAACAATTAAAAAGCTGGCAAAATAAAACTCCTAATTAAGAGCCTGGGTAAAAAGAAGTGTTCTAGCCTGGCACTTAAAATGAAGTAAAGTAGGAAGCCCCAAGGATTCCAAAGACAAGGTGCCACCACAGAAAATGTTCTGTCTGTAGCCACCACCTGCCTCATCTCTGAAGGGAGAGGGCCTGAGAGGCTGATCTTAACTGGTAGCCTGGGTAGTATAGGAGGACACAGTCATGTATAACAATATATGTGCATTCTGTGACATATATGGGCTGAACAGGGCTATTTTTGGGCAGGAACGCACAGGAAGGGAGTTATGGCTGGCTCCCAAGTTGGCCACACCCAGCAGGAACTCATTAGCATAATAGGCCACACCCAACAGCAGAAACCCATTAGGATTGGCTACATTAGGGGTGTGTGGCCTAACATGCAAAGGAGTTCCTGCTACAAAAAAGCCCTGGGTATTGACAACAAACAAGGTAAACAGAATAACAAGCAAAAGGTAGGTGTGGCTGGATAACCACACTTCTGGCAACATGGGGGTGCAGCCTAATGTGCTAATGAGCTGCGCTGTCAGGGGTGTGGCCCAATATGCTAATGAGTTCCTGGTATTGGGTGTGGCCTATTATGCTAATGAGTTCCTGCTAGGCTTTTTCTACAAAAAGAGCCCTGGGGCTGAATATTATTTATATAACACATGCTTTTTTTCATCAGGAGTTTTTGGGTATAAGCTTTTGAGAGTCAAAGCTTTGTTCATCAGATACTATCTGACTGAGCTTATACACCGAAAATCTTGTTGGTCTCTATGGTGCTACCTCCCTCATATCTAGTCCTTCTACTGCAGACCAACATGGCTACCCTCCTGTAACTAGCACTACAATCTGAGATTGTCACAGTCCAAATGTTTGACAATCTGTTCAGCTATGTTTGAACATGATATATTTTGCACAAAAACAAACAAGCCCATTACCCGGCTAAAACAGTAATGCTCCATAGTTACCAACTTACTTATGAGGTGTCTCTCTGTGTCCCTTATAGCTGCATGACATAGTATTTAGTAATGGCAGCTGAAGTTTCTGGATCGATTTGCACATGTGCATTCTCAGACTGCCTCGTGGGACTTAGAGGGTTTGGAGGGGTTTTTTTTTTAGAAAATCTGTAGGCAACTGTGTGAGTCTTGTTCTGTGTCCTAATGAAGAACTGCTCTGATGGCTGCCTTCATAGCCACTTTGTTTTCACCTTGATTTTTTTGTGGCAAGCTGCTTGGCTCAGTTTTCAAGCAGAACCAACACAAAGCTACTTGACATAGTTTTCAAAAACCGCAAGGCAACCTGGGGAGGAGATCAATCCATGCATAAAGGAGCAGTTTGATCATATTAAGTTTGAATGATACTCTCATTTGTGTTCAGTTTGCATTGTCTTCATGTACACACTGGTTTTTTTTGGTAAAACAAAACATAGATTACCCAACTCCTGCTTTATGTGTGAATGAGGTGGCAAACAAAGTCAGTACTAAGGAAGTGACACCAGTGATGCCCTGTGACAAGAGATGTTCTACAATAGATCTATAGCACATAGAGTCTGTTTTATTGGAAAGATGTAACTAGGCTTATTTGGGACACAGAGTATGGCATTTATGTCCATGTAGTTTGAAGAAGTGTTTGCTGCACACAGACGTTGACTGCAGAAACTGTCTGTGATAAGCTAGGGTTTAACTGTTCTAAGCTTAAGGCCAAAAGCCGCTTGAAACATTCAAGGCAAACAAAGCGTCCCTATTGTTCTTTTTTATTTTATAAAGTGTGCAGATGCAATTTCCCCCCAACAGATTAAATGGAACCCTGCTGAGGACACTATTCTGATAGCAGTTTAAACAGAAATCCCACCCCATCCCCTAAATCCTCTGTGTCATGCTATTAATAAAAACATAGGCTGTTAAATGGGGGAAGTTTCACCAGTGGTGGAAAGATTGTGTCACTACAGAGAAATCAAGCCTGCTTTTATATTAGATTTTATAGGTTATTTATAAATTATTCACAGATGTTCTTAGTATGCTGAAAATGTGAGAAAAGTATGTTATTATGAATAGCTATTAGTATGGCAACAAAAAGTGCCACAGATTGTTATAGGGCCTAAAGAGATAACTTGTATGCAAGATTTGTAAATTGGTAAAGCGATTAGTGAGTTATTAATTCCTAATCCTTTGTGTTAATTTATGAATACAAGGGACAAATAAATAATCTTGTTTTCAGAAATGGCACATATTTTAAAATATATCTAATGCACTACTATTACTACTACTAAACTGGCATTTAAACATGAGGCATGTCTGAAGGCAAGGGACATGTTTTGAACCAGGGGAAAATGTAATGGGCTACTTAAATGTGGGATGCAGCTAGCCAACTATGAAATCATGGGAATAGGGAGGGGGGCAGCAAGACCACATTAGGTGTTGTGTTCTGCATTGTGGTTTTCTCATCCAGTCCTGGTCACTTTTGGGTGGATCTAATATAGTGTGCAACACCTTACCCATTGGTCCTGCAGGCTGACTCTACTTCTCTTAAGCATCTGTCATTATGACACTGCCCCATACCATGACCGTTCAAGGATACATCTTTGTTCCTTTATCAGGGTGCAAGTTACTTCTTCTTTTCTTTTTTTGCCCTGGTTATGGTCTCTTTTGCTTTGCAACTTGCCTGGTGGCAACTCTCTCAATTTAACCTTCTTCACAGGGTTGTTATAGCAATAAAATGAGCAGGCTCCATGTAGGTCATGTTGAGTTTCTTGGCAGAAGAGGGGGATATGGTTATGTGGCAAATAAATAAAATTGGGCTGCCTTGTAAAGGAGACTATAAAAAGTAAAGAATAAAGTCAATAATTAGGCATGAAAAAAGAGATTTTGAGGAGTGGGTTGCTAAAAGCATCAAGATGAAGAAACATTTTAAAAAAATATATCTGGAGCAGGAAACCAGCCAGAGAAGCAGTGGGGCCTTTGGATAACAAAGGAATAAAGGGATTGCTAAAGGAAGATGGGGAGATGGCAGAGAAGCTCAATGACTTTTTTCCTTCTGTGTTCATTGTGGAAAGTGTGGGGCACATACCTATGCCACAGCCTCTATTTTCAGGAAGAGAGTCTGAAGAACTGGGCCAAATTGAGGTGACCAGAGATGAAATTTCCACCTACTGTGGAAATTAAAAACACACACTACACTTGATCTTAGCCAAACGGCCGAGAACCTATAACTAAATTCAGTCACTGTACCAGAAGACTGGAGAGTAGCCAACAGGGCTGGCTCGCCCGCTAGGCGAACTAGGCCTTCGCCTAGAGCGCGAGCCGGCCGTCAGGGCGGGAGGAGAGGCAGGGGCGCCGACGCGCCTGGCCAGCAGCTGGGAGGAGCGGGGCTGGGAGGAGCTCTGCCGCCCGGCTGCAGGAGGAGGACGCGGCCGGTGGCGGTGTGGGCAGGGCGCAGCACTTCCCCCCTTCTCGGCCTCTCCTGCCTGGCTGGGGGGGGCGCGGGGGGCCTTTTTTACGGGCAGAGCACGGCACTTTCCTCGTCCCTGCTGCTGCCGCCGCCAGGCACCCCAAGCCCTCAGCAGGGAAGGGGAGAGAGGGGAGGGGGCACAGCTGGCTGCTCTGGCCTCCGCCCCCTCCAGAAGCCCCCAGGTACAGGGCTGCCAGCTCTGGGGTGGGAAATTCTGGGAGATTGAGGGGGGGTGGAGCCTGGGGGGAGGAAGCAGCCCTTTTCTCCAAGGGGAACGGACCTTGGCTGCCCGGAGAGGAGACTGGGAGTTGTAATGGCGGGAGAATTCCAGGTGTCCCCTGGAGGTTGACACCCCTGCTGGGGAGGGCGGAGGCTGGAGAGAGAGAGACGGTGGCCCTGAGCCTCCGTCCGCCTCGCAGGGCGGGGAGAGCGAGCGAGCGAACGGAGGCCTGTCCCGAGGGGTTCTCCGCCTGCCCACCCGCGGGCAGGGCAGGTGCTCCGCTCAACCACCTCTGCTGCTGCTGCGCCTCCTTCCCACGTCTGCCCGGGTTGGCGCGGCTAGGCCCGGCAGAGCTGCCAGGCCACGTGTCCCTGGGGGGGGGGCGGCGGTGGCGGGCGCGTCCCTCCCGTCGGAGGCGTTGCCCGGCCAAGCTCCCCTTGGTCCTGAAAGGACGGGGGTGGGGGTGAGAAGCGTGGCTCCCCCTCCCTGCCTCCAGCCTGCAGCCTCGCATGGGCGCCGGGCAGGGAAGAGGCGAGGCAGCGGGGCTGGGCTGGACGGGGCTGGGCAGCGGAGCACCCGCTCGGCTTGCAAGGTAGGCGGGGCAGGTTGAGAGGCCCGCCAGGGTCTGTTCTCTCCCCCCCTTTCAGCCGCCCTGGGCTGGGCGCTGCCGAAGGAGTCCTGCCCGGCGGCGGATGGGGGGGGAGGACCGGGGATGCCCAGACCCCCACACACACACACCGCCGGCGTCTCCAGGCCCCGTCGGGAGGTTGGCATCTGCGCTCGCCTAGAGCGCAGGCCAACCTTGGGCCGGCCCTGGTAGCCAATGTGACACCAATTTTTAAAAAGGGATCCAGAAGGGAACCAGGAAATTACAGGCCAGTCAGGCTAACATCTGTCCTAGACAAATTAGTAGAAACTGTAATCAAAGATAGAATTGTTAGGCATCTAAAGGGACAAAGCCTGCTGAGGGAAAAGCAGTTGGCTTCTACAAAGGGAAGTCTTGCCTCACCAACCTTTTGGAGTTCTTTGAAAAACTCCATGTAGACAACAGTGACCTTGTAGACATTATATACCTGGACTTTCAAAAGGCTTTTTTTTGGGAGTTTTTAAAAATTATTTTCTTACTACATACACTACAAACACTAAGACACTAAACTAAAATATAAAGCAAAACAAGGATCATGTAGAATGATTAAATGTTAGTTTGCTTAAAGTTCCCTCTATAAAAGGTTTACTGGAATATAGCTAGTTGCTACTGCTTCAATTGCAAACTGGTATTATATATTTGATTCGAGCAAGTACATTTTAAAACAATTAAACTTTTAAGCTTATACAATTTTGGTAAATCTATTTCTTTCCTTCATATTTCTTTTTATCAAATTTCCATTTATTTATTTATATTTATTTATTTATTTTAGGTATTTTTACCCCGCCCTCCCCGCAAGCGGGCACTACTTGCTGTAGATTCTGAGCCTCCCGACCCATATGTGGTGCTTTCTTCTTCCATATATTGTTCCTCTGTTGTATCTTTATCACATGCTGGGTTTTGTTGCTGTTCCAAGAACATTTTCACCTTTGATACAGAGTCTATCTTTTCTTTTTTATCTTTATAGTTGAAGGCCAACCCTTCAAGTATTATCCATCTGTATGGGGTGGAATTTTTCTGCAAGAAGCCGGTTAAGTTCTTGTATTGTTTCCTCTTCTTCCTTATTTCGAATGGAATGTCTTTTAAGACTCTGATTTCTGCACCTTTGATTTTTAAGGTTGTCCCATTTGTGGCCTTGAGCACCACATCTCTTGTTGATCTTTTTGAGACTCTCGCCACTATCTCCCCAGGCAGGTTTTTTTTCTTGATAAATTCTGGATATGTCCGATAGATCATATCCAAGTCGCTTTGTAGTGCCTCCGCCATTAAACCTGTAATTGGGGCCAACACTTCACTTAAGATTTCCTTTAGATTCTCATCTTTCTGTTCAGGAACACCTTGAAATCTCAGAACAAAAGCTGATTTTCCGATTTGCAGTATTAAAAGCTGGTCTTTATCAGAGGTCTTCTCTTTTCCCACCACCTCCAGTCTTTGTTTGATAGCATTTGTTTTGGCTTCAACTTTTTTCACTGATTTTGCAGTCTCCTCTGTTTTTAAATTAATCTCTTTAAGCTGATTTTGAGCACATCAAAATTATCGTTGAGGTTTGTCATCTGATCCAGCAGAGGGCACAATGCAGTAGCCAACATATTGGGAAAGTCAGTGTTTACATCTGGTTTAGTAGCTGGATGTGCTGATCTTGTAGTTCCAGGAGAGTGTCTCCGTCTCATCACCATCTTCTCTGCCCGGCCAGCCATTGTTTACATTCCAAGGAAAGTTTTTTTTTAAAGTCAGTAAAAGTTTCTTTAAGAAGTCACTTTAATTAAATCTGTGCTTTGCTTGAATCAGTCCACAATAGCTGTTTCTCCTATCCCCTTCTCGCTTAAACAGTTCATTTAAAGTTATGGGGGTGGGTGGGCAGGTTCCCACCCCCTCCGTCGACACCGTTCGGGGCTTCGGATGGACGCTTTACCGAATGACCAGTTAGAGGAGTTTAAACGCATGCTGAATTCCATGCCTGGTGCTGAGGTAGAGAAAGATTTATTTTCGCTAGACCCCTTGTTCGCTTGTCCAGTGTACGCCTCTTGGTGCCATGATGGCACTGCAGCGGCGGGACCTATCGGGGCTAAGAGGAGCCTCAATCCCTTGGCCGCGGGCTCGGGAGAGGCACCTCCAGCGCCCCAGGCTGGGAATCCCCTACAAGGACTCCGGGGAGTCCTGATCAACTGACACCCCCTCCTGTCTGCAGCATCATGGGCCGCTCCTTTCAGCGCTCCGAAGGTGCGCACCCACTATTGAAGTCACTGAAACCTTGTAGACATTATATATTTGGACTTTCAAAAGGCTTTTGACAAGGTACATCACCAAAGACTCCTGAGTAAACTTAGCAGTCATGGAATAAGAGGATGGGTTCTCTTATGGATTGAAAACTAGATAAATGACAGGAAGCAAAGAGTAGGGATAAATAGACCGTTCTCACAATGGAGGGAAGTAAGCAGTGGGGCCCCACAAGGATCAGTGTTGGGGCCAGTGCTACTTAATTTGTCAATGATCTGGAACTAGGGGTGAGCAGTGTAGTGTCCAAGTTTGTAGATGACACAAAATTATTCAGGATGGTGAAAATCAAGGTTGATTGTGAAGAGCACCAAGAGGACCTCCACAAACTGGGTAAGTGGGCAACAATGTGGCAAATTAAGTTCAATGTTGGTAAATGTAAGGTGATGCACATTGTAAAGTGTTGCACCTTGGAACAAAAAATCTCAACTTCAAGGCTAATGGGGGCTGAGACTGAGAGGAGAAAAGATCTTGGCGTTGTAGTGCATAGCTCAACGAAAGTGTCAACCCAGCGTTCTGGAGCAGTGAAAAAGGCAAACTCTATGTTAGGGATTATTAGGAAAGGAATTGAGAATAAAACCACCAATATTGTAATGCCCCTGTATAGATCTATGGTGCAGCCTCATTTGGAATACTGTGTCCACTTCTGGTCACCACATCTCAAAAAGGGTATTGCAGAGCTGGAAAAAGTACAGAGGAGGGCAACCAAGATGATTAGGCTGTTGGAGCACCTTCCCTATGAGAAAAGGTTGAAGAGTCTGGGACTTTTCAGTTTAGAAACGAGATGACTAAGAAGGAACATGATAGAGGTTTATAAAATTATGCATGGGGTGGAGAGAGTTGAAAAAAAATACATTTTTCTCCCTCTGTCAAAACACTAGAACCCAAGGGTATTCAATGAAACTGATTTGTAGTAAATTCAAGACATACAAAAATAAATACTACTATTATGTATTGGGATTGAATCATTCCTGATTGAATCACCCCAGAGACTGGCTGAGCTTGGAGCATAAGAACAATAGTCTGCCAGGATTCTGAAAGTAACCAATCTAGTAGTAATGTTATGTAAATAGCCTATCACTGGGAGTGGGGTGTGTTTGGGTGTGGCAATTGCATGCTATTTAACAGAGCTGAGGCTCTGGAGTCTTGTATTGTGCTTGCTGAAATCACTAATAAAGTAGAATGGATTACTAGGCTTGTGGTCTGTTCATCCATGGAACCCACTATTTAATAACTACTTTAAGAACACAGAGAATGATTAAAATGTGGAATTTGCTGCAAGAGGATATAGTGATGGCCACAGGAATAAACAGTGTTGAAAGCGGATTAGATGGATTCATGGAGGATAAGTCTATCAGTGGCTACTAGCTATGGTGACTGAGGGAAACCTCCACAGTCAGACCACTGAACCTCTGAATCCCAGAGCCAGGAAACCTTTATGCCCTGTTGTTGGCCATCTAGAGGAGCTGATTGGCCACCATGTGAGACAGGATGCTGGACTAGATGGACCATTGGTCTGATCCAGCAGGGCTCTTCTTACGTTCTTATTTAATGGATTTATATCCCACTGTATTTCATGGGCTCATGATTAAGAGTAAGATCTATATGCCTTGGTTTTTATTCTTTTGCTCCGGACTCCGTGGACTGTAATCCAAGGCATAACAGGGAGTGGATCGTTGTCTTTACTGATCAAATACTCTGTACGTTCTCAGAAGCACTGCATTATTACCATATAGCCTTACTGCCATTATTACCACCACAAACACTGCAAAAGAAGCTGCAGGGAGCTGAAGCGAGTCATCCGGTCCACCTCTTGCCGCAGGCCGGCTCCGAAGGCCAGTTTTGCCACCATGGAACCATGGGCTGCCTCGAGCATCATGGGAGGCAGAGCTCCTCCCCCGGGCTGCTGGCATTGCCGATCCGACAGGCAGAGCTGCACTCTCTAGGGCTGAACTCTCT
This sequence comes from Gekko japonicus, assembly GCF_001447785.1. Lineage (NCBI taxonomy): Eukaryota > Metazoa > Chordata > Lepidosauria > Squamata > Gekkonidae > Gekko > Gekko japonicus. The sequence goes on from NW_015168050.1 coordinate 1,149,717, forward strand.
CCGGGATAGAGGCGCTGTAAGAGGGAAGCCGGCGGGCCGCCCCGACCCAGGCCCGTGTCACCGGCGTTGTCTCGCTCCGTCCGGGCTTGCCTTGGCTGACGAGCGTGCGACGCAGCCAGCGCACAGGAGGAAGGCCGGCCGCACGCGGGGCTGCCAAGATCCGAGGGGCGGGGAGGGCCGCGGTTCCTTTTCCTCCATTCATTCGCGATTGATATCAGAACGGACCCGGGGTGGGCTGGAGGCTTCTGCCTGCGAGCTCTTCGGCAGTCAGCGCTCGCCCTCCCCTTCTCTCGTTGCTAGGGGGCCATCCAAAGGCGCACAGAGACTGCCGCGTTGCGCTCGGGACCTTGCGGGGAACTTGGGGAGGGCCTAGCGCAGAGCAGGAGCTGAGCGTGGCCATGTCTGACCCGGCGGTCAACGCGCACCTGGAAGGGATCATCTCCGACTTCGAGGGTAAGTGGAGGGGGGGGGAAGGGTACTCTTTCGCTGCACTGTCGCAAGCTCCCCCTTCCGCTGCTAGTGGGGCGTATCCGTTTTGCGCTTGTCCCCGCGAGTGTGTTGCCATCCCCTGCCCAGATCCAAATCCCCCCCCCCCCCCCCCTACCCCCCCCCCCAGCTAGCAGGAAGTACCCGGAGGTTGGCAGTATTTGTGTATTGGTGGGACTGCCTCGCAGAGCAGGTCCCCTGGCTGGATACGGTGCTTCTGCTTTGGGACTGGGAGAGGACGTTGCAGGCGGCGAACCATTGAGCCGGGAGGCGTTGAGGCTGGTGGTTTGTTTTGGCCAGGTAACGAAGGGGGGAGGGTAATTTTGAATGGATTTTCAAACCAGAGACCCCCCGAGTTGGGGCTGAGATGACTTGTTTTTGCTTAAAGGAACCCCAGCTGGGATTATTAGGGGAGCCGAGGAGGATGGGGGCAGGCCTGCTGGTTGTTGCTATTCCATTTCCTGCCTGCATTTGCGTAAAGGAAGCCGTGGTACTATTACGCAGGCTACAGCCTTTACAAAAAAAAATCTGCATAACATCCTTATGAAGTAGGTCACTACTGAGTTTTTTTCACAGAGGAGAAGATGAAGAGCATGTGAACAGGTCTGCCTATCCATCTCTCTTTGTGGGTCGTCACCACCACCACATTTTTATTCCTCCCATATTCACTGGTGTCTGTATGCATGAATACCAATCAAAATGCACATTTGGTAATGTTTGAAAGTATGTCTGTATGATGGCCCCGTCCACTTCTCTCTCAGAGGCAAGATTTTCCCTTTACTGACTGAGCTGCCCTAGTCATGTGTTTTCTTTTCTGCTGAAGAACTCTGGCTGTCCCACCCTGTGGTATTTTGGCTGTTGGCTCAGCCCGGGAACCTTAAACTTAAACTAATTAAATGGCACTCAAGGCATTTTGAAATTCAAAAATAACAAAATATAAAGGTGAGGTGCAATCAGGAGTTGAAATTTCTGAGGTAAAACCAGTATATGCACAGGCTTTAGTTCTTATGTTTCAGGCTAATGAGAGTTTTTAAAGCTTTTCACAGTGACTTAGGTAAATCTTTATGTTGAGAGGCTTTTGTTCCAGTGTTCCCCCCCAAACACTTAAGTACACTTTCTGTAAGTATTCTCTAACTCTTGGTTTCCAGAAGATTGGTACACTCTTTTAAGTACCCAAACCCCTTCTCTTGAAACACCAGTACTTGTCTTGAAGTTTTAACTGACTCTTAAGGTCTCTAAAGGCAGTTTCTAAGCACACCAGACCAGGGATCTCTTCACTGTTCAGAACTAACTCCTTGTTTGACTGGGTAGGGAATTAACTCTCTCTCTAGAAGGTCTATTGCCTTTCCTTGGCCTGAATGGGAGTCTTTGCCTACTTCCCAAACTTCTTTGCCAACTTTTCCCCAGTTCCCCTGTCTGTGTTAAACTGCTCTCAGCAAAGGCTGAAATCAGGTTGTCAGTACTCAACTCAGTCAAGGCAGAAATCTGTCTCCTCATCATGCAGCTCTCAAGTCTTTCTCTGCTCAGCTGATGCTGACCAATTAGATTGCTTGGAGCAGCCTGTCACTCAAGGCTCTCTGTTTCTGTGAAGAATTAACCCTTCACAGTCCTTCAGCTGTTTGTATAGCACTTCTACACTTTTAAAAAGTGCAGTCCATCATAGTTTGCCTCTCTCTTTTTAATGAAAACCTGTTGTGTTTACCTTTTGCTGGACAAGTGGAGGTGTGTTTGAGAGAGTGGTGTAAGTATGTAGGAGGAGGTCCTGAATCTCTATGGTGTGTGTCGTGATGTGCCTGTCTGCACGTATCTTTTCTGTCTGGGTTACAGAGAAATGAACAGAGGCAGTCGTGCATTTTTCCACAGTATACTGGAGAGAGAAGGAAAGCAGTAGCTGCCATGGCCTTGTGCAGTTTGTTGTGGCTGAGACAAGGGTGGCTTGAAGGTCTTCTCTCTTCCTTCTGTTTGTTTTATTGGACAATATTTTGATGCCCACCCAGTCTCAGAATTTACATGCAAGTCAGCAAAAGGTTCAGGGGTATGTTTCTTTCCACAGACTGCTCTGTATGGTGAAATGCTTTTTCAAGATAGGAATGATCAGCAAGGCCACAAATTAAAAGGGAATTTCTGTCAGTGACTTTTGGAGATGTTTGTGTTGTCAGACCAGAAAGCTGGCTTTATTCCATTGTTAATTCCAGTTTTCAGTTCTGTTTTCTTTTACTATGATGGGGTTGGGCCTGACTGCAGAAAAATGGGGAATGAAATCTAAAAGCTGCCTTAAGTGCTAACAGCTTTATGTTACAGAAACCTCCTCTGCTACTGTCCATTGGAGCTATGTTACATCTTTGTGTTTTTGAAAGCATACAAGAGGAGTCCCATCCATCAGAGGCTGAAAATTGAATTGCCCAAATTGCATTATCTCTGTTGCTATGCTACCAGACATATCCCCATCTGTGGCACAGACTGCCAGAGCAAGATTTGTGCAAATGCCTCCATTCACGTGTATTTGGTATACATTTTGGACTTGCTAAAAAACCTTTGGACAAATACGGCTTAAAAGTGTGAATTTACCAGCCTGAAGCAGGGCCTGTGCACCTTCATATTGAGCAGAATCCTGAGCAGCATTCAGGTTTCCAGCTCTGAAATCAGTGAGAGGTCCTCCTACTTTCAAGAGTTTTCTATCCTCTTTGATGGCCAGTGTTATAGATGACTTTTGTATTACACAGTATGCTGCTGTCTCAGACTCAGAGTTCCCTGGATCCTAGCTTTCCATTTTTGCCAGATCTGTTGTGCTTACATCTGGCTCCCAGAGTTGGTTGCTAGATACTCAGAATTGTATACTCAATGCAAGTTGCAGAACTTTGCTCCTCTTGGAAAAGAATTTGGGGATTTTTGTTTTAGCACAGGTTTACACAGCTTTAGATACAAGGAAACTATATGAAGACCTGTTTGTAGGGTATTTTTTATTCAGGGAAGGGGGAAGGAGATGGATAGTTTGAGTTTCTTGGGGTACTTGTATATCCCTGCCAAGAAAAGGCATTCATTTCTCACATGTATGGCACGATTACTGCAACTGGAGCAAAACTAGAGGTGCATTGGATCCCCATCCTGGCACTCGACCACAAAACCCAGTCACCTTTTGTGCTGGGAAATATAGCATGTTCTGTTTTCCAGGGATGGAAGTGCCCTTTTATTTCATTTGTACAAAGAATGGTGGGGATGATTGAAGCATGGAAACAGCTACATCTCCATGGAGCCACAACTACTGGCCAAAAATGGTAGCTCTATTACTCATAGGTTCAAAGGGCTCATGTGAGTAGGATTTGCCGTTTGTCTTGGGAGCTTCAACTATTTTTTATCAAATTGGATAAAGGGGAGCAATGGAAGTTAGAAAATCAGAAATGCGCATGTCTGGCTGACTGCCACCTCACATCCCCTTGGCAGATCAGAGCATATTGTTTTCAGTTGTTCCATTTGGGAAGTCTTTACCAGATAAAACCAGAGCTGTGCCATGTTTTTATTTTCTTAAGTCTGGTGTGCACAACTCGATTCAAAATTGAGCATCCATGTCAGACATATTCTAAAGCAGGAGCCTACAGTGATTCCTTGGTTAATTAAATTTCTACATCATAGAAGTGGTAGACATATACAGGTGGTAGACACATTGTAGATATTACATCTTCATTAAAAAAAGGACAAGCAGACCTGAGATTTCTATGGTGTGGTGAGTGTGGGACTGGGGAGGTTTGGGTTCATATCTTCTCAGCCATGAAGCTTACTGAGTGACCTTGGGCCAGTCACTCTCTCTCTCTGGAGCTTTCTGGAGGAAGGGTGAGATAAAATGAAGTCAAAATCTTAGACTGATTCATATGACTGGACCAGTCTGGATTTGCCCAGATAACAGTTCATGGGAATTGTCTGCTTGTGTGAGCAGAATAGCATGTAAGACTGTGTTCATAGAGCAGTGGAGACTTTCACAGTTAGGGATTTCTGCAGTACACCCTGCTTCTCTCTCTCTCTCTCTCTCTCTCTCTCTCTCTCTCTCTCTCTCTCTCTCTCTCTCTCTCTCTCTCTCTCTCTCTCTCTCTCTCTCTCTCTCTCTCTCTCTCTCTCTCTCTCTCTCTCTCTCTCTCTCTCTCACACACACACACACACACACACAGAGAGAGAGAGAGAGAGAGAGATTTTCGCTGTACTTTCCATGAGTATTTGTCTATCATGTTATACCACTCATACAAGTAGACAACAAATCAGGAACATTTAATAATACATAATGTATTGAAAAGAACATTTCTGGCCTCCTTGGCCTTGACTGTTTCACCTTCTCTCCTACATTTTCAAACTTCTCACTGCCACAGTGGGGCTGGAGCTTTCAGTTCATGCATTGACATCCTCAGATGGATTGTCAAAGCCTTTACTGGTGTGCATATGTAGAGAGGAAGGGCATGCTCCTGTCTCTCTTTGCACACATCCAGAGAAACACAGAAGAATGGCAAGATGAGATCATTGAGCTTTGGAAAGGATTTCTTCCTGGCTCTGACCCTTGGTGTCTTCTTCACTATAGTACTCTCCTGGTGCTCAGCTTGTGTTTCCTGTCTCCAATTCTCTCGGGCTACTGCTCACAATCCTGGCCTTTAAACTGATGAACTCATAACTCTGGCTTTCCTTCTGCCTGTCATGTTACTCTGATGTCATGGCTTCCTGTCACATGCTTGCAGCTCAGTGGGTCCAAGGTCTGTAAAGATTGAAGGCCATTGACCTTGTGCCTGCTGGTTACTGTGATTCTTGCAAAAAAACGTGTTGGACAAGGATTGTCCTAGTTATGAGCTAGCATCTAATGCTCTTGAGCAACAAGTGGTATTCAGAATCACTTCACAGATTAGTTATACCTTAAATATGAGAAAAAAACATTTTAGGTAACACAAGTAAATACACACCAAAACCATTAGATGTTGCATGACTAGTCAGCTCACCCTCATTTTAAATGTCTTATGTTGTTCATACCTATTTTAGATTACTGTCTGGCTCCTTCTAAATGGATTTACACCTTAAATTGTGAGCAACAGTATTTTTGCTTTTTGTTCTCTGAAGTCAGATACCACTTAGGTGGCATTTTGAAGTGTAATCAGACAAAGCCCTAGAATCTGGGCTGTCATTTGGTGCTTTTTCTTCAATTGTTGTTGTTGTTCAGTCACACAGTCGAGTCCGACTCTTCGCGACCCCATGGACCAGATCATGCCAGGCCTTCCTGTCTTCCGCCGTCCTCTGACGTTTGCTCAATTTCATGTTCGTTGCATCGATGACACTGTCTAACCATCTCATCCTTTGCCGTCCCCGTCTTCTTTGACCTTCAATCTTTCCCAGCATCAGGGTCTTCTCCAGTGAGTGCTCCCTTCTCATTTGGTGGCCAAAGTATTTGAGCTTCAGTTTCATTATCTGGCCTTCCAGGGAACAGTCAGGGTTGATTTCTTTTAGGATTGGCTGATTTGATCTTCTTGCAGTCCAAGGGTATCTTCTTGCAGACAAGGTATCGGCTGGATATTAGGAAAAGCTTTTTCACGGTCAGAGTGGTTCAAAGGTGAAATCAGCTGCCTAGGGAGGTGGTATTCTCCCATTCACTGGCAGCTTTCAAGAAGCGGCTGGATGAATATTTGTCAGAGATGCTTTAGGCTGGTCCTGCATTGGGCAGGGGGTTGGACTAGATGGTCTGTATGGCCCCTTCCAACTTTATGATTCTATGATGCCCTCCAGGAATTGGCGCAGCTAAGGAGGAGGCTGGCAGAACAGGGTCTGTAAGTCAGAGCAGGCCCGTTCCATCCCACCTTGCAATTAGTTTCTTTCTTTTTGAGCTTAGTTTCTTCCAGGATTCATGTTGCTAGGATCTCAGATTGCCCAGGAGTAGCACCAAATAACCAAAACCGAGAATACAAATCCAAAGCTGCATTATAGCAGGCTCCTGTTCTGCATCTAGCTGTTTCCTGAGGGAATGTGAAATTCAGTGCCTGCAGTGTTGGAGACAGATCTTTTGCAGTGTTTGTGATGTGCAGAAACCACAGTGAATACTAGATGTCCTTTAGGAAAACATTGCGTTTTATTTAGGCCTTCATAGCCCTGCAGAGTATAATGGATATGCCTTGACTCAGGTATTTCAATTCTCAAGTGTCCTTTTAGTTTTGAAAAATTGGCAGCACTTTACATGGAGACTTTACTTTTCTGGGCCTGATTTCCCATTACAAAGGGACAAGATTCATGCTTTTAAATGACATGTTTGCCAGGTATGGATTTAAGGTGTGAGAATAAGCTACATACTCAGGAATAACAACTGTTGAGCAATAAGACTTGCTTCCAAGAAAGCATGCATGGGATCAGGTTGCCCATAACACATCACATCTACTATGACCTCATATGAAGAGAACCCACATTTGTGAAGAATGTCAAATGTTATAAGTGGTTTCCTTAGTAATGTAGTACTAGTTACTGTTAGGATCTGTTAAATAAGAATATAAGAAGAGCCATGAGGGCTCAGTGGCCCATCTAGTCAAGCATCATGTTTCACACAGTGACCTATCATTGCTCTGGATGGCCAACAAGAGGTAATAAAGGTCAAGGCCATCCCCTGATGTTGCTTCCTAGCACTGGGTTTGCCCCCATATACGGAAGAAAGAGTCATACAACGGTAGTTGGGAAACTAAAGGCCACTTTATTTTATTAACATCAAAGGTAAGGGCTAACAGTATGAAGTGGCATGGTCAAGGCCTGGGGTCACTCAAACTCAAATCCTACCCTTGCCATAAGATGGGCAATGCACCTGGCCCCCGAGGCGTAGCCCGCTGTAAGCGGCTCGCGCCCGAGCAGCCCAGCCCAGGAATATGCCATGACAATCCCTCATCCGCAGCCACATGGACTGTGTAGAGTATCCGTCAAAGGCACTCCAAAAGGCAGTCTGCCCATCTCATCCCTGGCTGCGAGACTGCGGTGATGATCCTGACAGACTCTTCCACCCTACTGGGTTGCTGATAGGTGCTTACCGAGCTGCAACAGAATTTTCCTAAACCAAACTCAGCCCTACCATAAAGTGACTGACCTAACCTCCAGCTCCACCCAAGTCAATTCCTCAATCCACAAAAAGCAGTGCAGAGTAGGCAAAAAATACCTCCCATCCCTAGCCAATCGGATCAGAGGTCAAAAATTCCTACCTGCCCCCCTATTAAAAAGGGCGACCAGCCTAAAGCCTGCACTACCTCTAGGGCGGGTGGGCCAAGCACTAGGCGAAGACTGCAAAGCTGGGGTTGGGGCTGGCCGTTAAGATGGTGCTGGCCCCACCCCCTTAAAGAGACACGGCTGCGAATGCAGCCAGCCTCTTGCCTCCTCTCATGAAGTCAAACGCAACTCCCTGCAGGACGCTGTTGGCGTCTGCTGGGGAGCCGGATTCAGAGGTTTACTACCTCTGGATTTGGAAGTTCCCATTATGCACCATAGCTACTAGCCGTTGAACCCTGTCCTCCATGAATCTGTCTAATCCCCTTTTAAAACCATCTATCCTTGTGGCCGTCACTACCTCTGCTGGCAGTGAGTTCCACAATTTAATTATTTGTCAAGTAAAAAATGTTTTGCCCATCAACTTCATTAGGTGCTCCCAAGTTCTAGTATACAAGACGGAGGAAAAAACCTCCCTCTGTCTAATGTCTTCACTCCATGCCTAATTTTATAATCCCTCCCAGCCTTTATGTTATAAACTAAAAAGTCCCAGATTCTTTAGCCCTTCCTCATAGAAAATGTTCTCCCCTGGATCATCTTGGTTGCCCTCTTTATAACTCTGCAAAATCCCTTTTGAAATAAGGCAACCAGAACTCTACACAAGATTCCAAATAAGGCCACGCCATGGCTTTGTTGTGTTCTGTCATCAAACCGTAGTTATCTATACAGTGTTCTTTTTCCTCTCTCAGGATACCAGAGTCACTCTTCAGTTGTTGACATGGGGTATACAGTGACTCTTACACTGCTGTATGTATGGTGTTCAGGAACTGGTGGTAGAGCTAGGCCCCCCCGTTCCCTGGCATTTGCTCCCCCATTCTCCTCTGATGCATTACAGACCAGTGGGGGGGGGGGGCGTGAAGGAAAATAAGAGGGGCAAACTCAAGCCATACAGTTTGGGGTGAATCGTAGATTGTTGCCTTAATGCAACAATGTCACTTCCAGTTTTGCTACAGCTGGCAACCTTGGATGTAGCTCATCTTTTAGGCCAAGAGGTTTCAGGTTCATTTTTCACTGATCACCTTGCTAGGTATTTGATGCCCAGGCCCATGCATCATACTGTTAATATTCAATGCTACTGAAAGCAAGATAGACTTCTTGATGTTCTTACCTAACTAAGCCTTCAAATGGGCTAGAACAGGGAATGATGGAAGCTCAGCAATTGCATTGGGGTAACACTGTCAAACTGTGTGGTCTGCAACTAATGTGCATACTTCAGTGAAGTGCAGTGAATGCATATGAATGCAACACATGCTTATTACACCTAGGAAACATTTTGCACATATTCCATAATTCTTGAATTGTTAACTTCTACTTGGAAGGGGCTTATAATGAGAGAGACCTACAAAATAGGACACCTTAGGAAAAGTGTTTGTTTTGGAATCTTTTTTAATTTACCCTTTGTTTTCTGTATAGGGAAGATCTGTGCTTTAAATCCTGTCTGCCTCTCTTCTTCCTCTTGCCTGGGTATTCCACCCCCCTATGTAATTCCCTAGCTATTCTGTTCTCAGTCTTGCCCATTCATTACTGTTTTTCCCTCACTGTATCATGATGGAAAGCCATACCCAGAATTGCTGATATGCAAATGTAGTGGGGGGCAGTAAGAGCCAAATTGGAGTTCTGTACCTGTGCCTTTCACTGACTTTATTGGTATGTTAGAGACAACACTAAGGGAGCTCTGCAAGATACAGGACTTACTTATATGCACACATAGACATTCTGCCCACTGTAATAATGGGCTACTAGTGAATTGCTAGTTTCACTAGTAGAGTAGAGACATCACCCTGCCAACAAAAGTCCATATGGTCAAAGCAATGGTATTCCCAGTAGTAATGTATGGCTGCGAGAGTTGGACTATAAGGAAGGTCAAGTGCTGAAGAATAGATGCTTTCAAATTATGGTGCTGGAGAAGACACTTGAGAGTCCCTTGGACTGCAAGGAGATCAAATCAGTCAATCCTAAAAGAAATCAACCCTGACTGTTCCCTGGAAGGCCAGTTACTGAAGCTGAAGCTCAAATACTCTGGCCACCAAATGAGAAGTCAGCATTCACTGGAGAAGACCTTGATGCTGGGAAAGATTGAAGGTCATAGAAGAAGGGGACGGCAAAGGATGAGATGGTTAGACAGTGTTATTGATGCAATGAACATGAAATTACACAAACTCCGAAGCACAACTGAAGACAGGAGGGCATGGCTTGATGTGGTCCATGGGGGTCGCGAAGAGTTGGAAACCGTGCGACTGAACAACAACAGCAAAAGTGAATTGCTAGTAATAAGCTAGTTTCCAGCAAGGTGGGTGGTGGACTGAAGCTAATCAGCCTAAATAAACATGTGTTTCACTATGAAACAGTAGCAATGAAAATTGTTGACTGGATGGAGCAGCTTATATATGAGAAGAAGGTAGAATAATCAGAAATGTTTGGCCTAGAATGGATGTGTTTCAAACAGGATATTACCATTTCCTGTGTCTGTATGGGAAATTTTATGGTTAAAAAGTAGATGATGTAGGGCCTGCTGACTGCTTCAGTTGAAGAATGGGCATCAGTGTTTGGGCTACATAATACCTTTCCTCATAAACATTATTACTCAATATGAGTTTCCTCTTCTTGTTTGAGGTTTGCTGCAAGTCACTGTCCACGGTGGAAGCAGGGTTGGGAGGATCATTAGTCTGTCCCAATGAGGCTACATGTGGCTATTGCCAATGGCATCTGAGATATATATAAAAGCCCTGGCAAATTGGCATTTTCCAGCTCTCCCGTTGGCTGTGCTGTGTGCTCCATCAGCCACTGTCCCATCAACTGCCACTCAAGAATACTCCCATGCCATTGGCTGGGTGCTGGGTCTGCTCCTTTCCTTCGCCCACTGTCAGCTTGGCCACTTTTTCCTGTCAGAATAAACTGCCAAAACGGCTGTCTCTCCTGACAAAGGCGCTTCTACTGCTTGATTCCTTTATGGCTGGCTGGCTACTGAGGTGGGCCAGTGGCAGTCAAACCAGTCTCTACTCCTCCTGCTGTGTGGTTCACTTCCCCCTCAATGACTGTTGCTAGGCAAACAAGCTTGGTTCTGTCAGTAAAAGGGCAGGGGGGAGGCCCTTTCCAGGGCTCCTTTGGCCTTTGTGGGGAACTCATTGGGGCCAGTCCTGACTAGGGTTGCCAGATCCAGGTTGGGAAATTCCTGGGGATTTTGTGGTGGAGTCTACAGAAGCCAGAGTTTGGGGAGGGGAGAGGCCTCAGCTGAATAGAATGCCAGAGTCTACCCTCCAAAGCAGTGATTTTCTCCAGGGGGGGAGAGAGATCTATTGTCTGGAGGTCAGTTGTGATACCAGGTGATACCACAGCCAGTGTGGCGTAGCAGTTAGGACCAGAGGAGGGTCTGCCAGACCCAAGTTATTGCAGTGAAAGCTGAGTGTGTGATTTTGGACCAGACACAGACTTTCAGCCTAACCTACCTCACAGGGTTGTTGTGCATATCAAAAGGAGGAGAGGAGAATGATGTGAGCTGCTTTGGTCCCCAATGTAGAGGAAGACTGTACTTTCCTCCTGGGGAAGCATTGTTGCTAATCTGCAGATGAGGGCCAGAGATCACTCAGAATTACAACTGCTCTCCAGATGGCAGAGATCAGTTTCCCTGGAGAAAATGGTGGACTCTGTGTCATTATACTCTGCTGAGGTTGCCCCCCAATAACAGCCAGTGTGACGTAGCAGTTAGCGCTTCAGAGCAGGGGTTCTTGCTGTGGAAGCCGAGTGGGTGGTTTTGGACCAGTCACAGACTTTCAGCCTCATCTGCTTCATAGGGTTGTTGTGCATATCAAAAGGGGGAGAAGAGAATGATGTGAGCGGCTTTGGTCCTCACCGTGGAGGGACAATGTACTCTTCCTAGGTAGAGTCTGCAGGGAGGGGGGAGGAGATAGGAAAGCTGAAGTCAGAGGGACAGATAAAGGTAGGTTGATGGTTGGCTGGGAAGGAGATAGGGTTGCCACCTCCAGGTTGGAAAATTCCTGGAGATTTCAGGGGTGGAACCTGGAGAGGGTGGGGTTTGAGGAGAGGTGGGCATCAGACAGGTAAACTGCCATAGACTCTAACCTCCAAAGCAGCCATTTCCTCCTGGGTAACCATTGTTGCCAATCTCCAGGTGAGGACTGGAGACCACTCAGAATTACAACTGCTCTCCAGATGGCAGAGATCTGTTCCCCTGGCGAAAATGGTAAGCTCTGTGTCTTTATACCCTGCTGAGGTCAACACAGCAAATTGATGCTGAGTGCTCAAGGACAGGGCACACGCCCAGATCCTCTTTCTAGAGCTCATTGAATTTATTTCCACAACGGGCCTTAATTTCTAGTTTATAATAAAACCCAAGTTCATGTTATAGGTCTTGAACTATAATAAAATTCACCTTCCTGTCACTATTAACAGCCAGATGCTTATTCACTTTTCCTTTCCTTTTATTCTATAAAATCTCTATGATATATTGATCTTGAGCATTGAATAGCTTATTAAGTTTTAAAAACTGTTTAATGTAAAAGTAACTAAGATAAAAATGAAAGAAAAAAAATTGGGATAGCATGAGCCTAAACTGCTTCTGTTTCGCTTTGGGGCACTGAGAGAGGGAGAAGGGACAGCAAAGTTGACAAAAGTTGTTATCCATGCCTTCTTATAATTATAGCCAACTCATATGTTACAGATTATTCAGGTCAGGGGTATAGAGTCCCCACTGTGTATAATGGTCAGACACAAGTTGTGAATTCTCAATTTCCAAATGTGGGCTCCCCACTTCAAAATTGGAATGCAGCGTGCATGGAGACAGGTTCAGCCTCTTCCTGTGCACCTTTTCTCCAGAAGTACTATTTGGCTTGTTTGGGAAGCCCACACGTATCCCAGGGTACACATGAGTCCCCTCATTGGGTCAACTAGAACCCTGGCAGATCATGTCAGATCAGAAAAAGGGCAGGGGGGAGAGGAAGATGAAGTCTTTTCTCCACACGTCTCATGGTCCCAGTCTGAATCAGGCATGGAAACTGAAGAGAACTCAGACCCAAGCTGTGTAATACTTAAGGTGTGATGCTGCTATGGCTCCTATCTTTTTGGAGGCTGGAGAGAGCCTAACGAGCCCCCTATTTCAGATGCAATCGCTGAACAACTTCAGCAGTCTCCCAGACTACAGTTCTCAAAGTACTCCTGAGTCCTAACTGACTAATTTTATAGTAAAACTAATTGGGACAGTGTACGAGAGCAGAAAAAAATACTGCATTTATTTCAAATGTAAAGAATGATGGCACAATAAATTACAGCTGTTCATATAGAAACTACATGGCCAGCACAACCCTACACAATCCCACTCTTACTGTGCTCACTACTACTGTTAAACAGTGTTTGGTACTGATAGTACTGCACATAGAATCATAGAATCACAGAGCTGGAAGGGGCCATACCATACCCCAAGATCTTGTTCACACATACTGCTAATCAGAAGTGTATGTATCCCCCATCCAGTATGCATGTTCCTCATTTTTGTTACCCAGATGTAGAACCTGGCACTTATCCTTGTTAAATTGCATCTTGTTCACATCTGCCCACTTTCCCAGTGTTTTCAGATCTCATCGAATTCTATATCTTCCTGGGTATGTTCACTGCTCCTCCCAATTTGGTGTCATCTACAAATTTACTGAGCAGCCCCTCCACATCTTCATCCCGATCATTTATAAAAATATTGAAAAGTACAGTGCCCAGAACTGAGCCCTGTAGCAACCCACTGGACACACCCCTCCATTCAGATGAAAGGCCATTGACAACTATTCTTTGAGTGCGGTTCTCCAACCAGTTCCCTATCCACCTAACTATCCTAGAATCCAGTCAACAGTCCTTTAGTTTATTCATCAAAACACCATGGGGAACCCTGTAGAAAGCTTTACTGAAATCCAGGTAAACAACGTCAACAGCATTCCGTCGATCCAGTAAGCTCGTCACTCGATCAAAGAAGGAAATGAAGTTGGTCTGGCAGGACCTGTTGGGGACAAAACTGTGCTGACTTCCCTGGATCACCAAGTTGTCCTTTAGATGCTCATAGATCAATCCCTTTAAAATCTGCACCAGTATCTTCCCTGGGACAGAGGTCAGACCTGTAGTTTCCTGGGTCATCCTTCCTCCCTTTTTTGAAAATAGGGGTAAAACATCTGCCCTCCTCCAGTCTTGTGGCATGTCTCCTGTCCTCCAAGAGGTCTGGATGATGATGGACAAAGGCTCTGCAAGCTCTCTAGAAATTTCTTAGAGCACTCTTGGGTGCATAGCATCTGGCCTTGGGGAGTTATACTCATTTAGTGCAGCCAGGTGCTTCTCAGCTTCTCTCTGTCCATGTCAACCAGCAGCCTGGACTCTGTGCCTTGCCTACTACCATCTCTAGATGAGCCTGTTCTCTTCTTCAGGGAAACAAAACGGAGGCAAAACCCATTGAGTCTTTCTGCTTTCTTGCAGTCCTCTGTCAGAGTTTCTCCATTTTCACCCAACAGTGGGCCCATCACCTCTCTTTTATCTTGCGTTTGTTCCTCACATATCTGAAGAAGATTTTCTTGTTCTAGTGAGCCTTTTTTGCCAGCTTTAGCTCACCGTGAGCTTTGGCCTTTCTGATGGCTGACCTACAGTGCCTAGCAACCTGCAGATACTCTTCTTTAGGATGTATGTCCTTGCCTCCATTTCTTGAATGTTTCCCCCCCTTAGCACATCACACATTGGCTTCTTGGATCCCCTACCATGTTTCCTTCTTGTTGGAATAGTGATGGCTTCAGCTTGCAAGAGGTCTTATTTTAGGAGAGTCCACCCTTCACTTGCTCCTTTGCCTTCCAGCAACCTTGCCCATGGAATGATTCTTGTCATGCCTCCGAGTTTATTAAAGTCTGCCTTACTGAAATCTAACATACACATGTGGCTACAAACTTCCTTGGTCATCCACAGGAATTCTAGCAGGACATGATCACTTCCCCCGAAGATCCCCACCTTGTACAGAATGCAGCATGTTTGCAGATTCCACACATGATTGCATATAATTTACAGAAACAGCTGGAGTGGGAACAGGAATAATGATGCCTAAACATGGAAGGGTCCTATCTGTTCATAAATAATACTACACTTATATCTTGTCCTTGAGAAATACCAGTATGGTCTTTCAGGAAGGCACTAACCAGGTTGATACCTCTTTTGGTTGATTTAACATATAAAGCTTTGTTTTGACTTTTCTCCCTAATGGGGAGCTGAAGGTGCTTACAACGGCATTCTCCCTTTCTTCTGTTTCACCCCCACAACAACAACCCTGTGAAGTAGGTTAAGATGAGACTACACAATGGGCCCAAGGTCACCTAGCAAGATTCTGTGGTAGAGTCCGGGTTTGACCCTGGATCTCCCTCATCCTAGTCTGACACTGTGACCACAACTCTGTGCTACTTCCCAAGTGCCTCCTTAAGCCTGTTTTCTGAACTCCAGGTTGATCATTTTCACAGCCTTCTGTTTGAGAATTTCATTCATTCTGGATGGAAAATAAAGTTACAGCCAGAAATGTTTCTCGTTGAAATCAATGCAAAATGAAAGCCATGATTGTAAGAATGAAAATGAAATGATTTTGAAATAATTAAAAAAAATTAACACCCTTATTGAGTTCAGTCTTCACAGACAGTTCCCCCTCCCAAAAATTCAGTCCCAACTTAGATATGGGTTTAGGAATCTATGCCCACTGGAATGGATATATAGGAAAGTTGCTTATCCTCTTGTGTATTGTCTGCTAACTGGAATGAAAGTTGATTGCATCCAGGAGCAAAACCACTGCCAAACCCTTTTCTTAACATGTGTGCCATCTCAGAAAACAAATTAGAATCTTGTACAAGGGCACATGGCATGGATCTTTGCTGCTTGACATATGCTTTCCTTTAGCCTGCTGCTTGAGGGAAACAACTGTTGCTTAGGCACAGCAGGCTCAGAGGATCATCCATGTGCTAATATTAGCCAGTTGAAAAACTTTGGTGATACTGCAAGTGTTTGAATAGACAGAAAGATGAATTCACTATGGTGCAAAGTGCCACACTGAGAACAGAAGAGAGGAACTCTAGCCTTTCCAAACATCTCACTTTTACTTTGTAAGCTTTGTTTTGTGGGTGTTTTGCCAGACTCTTTCCAATATGGTTATAAGTACAAGTCTTGCTGCCTCTGGATTGGAGATTCTATTTAGTCACCATGGGTAGTAGCCATTGATGGACCTATCCACTATGGATACGTCTATCCCCCCTTTAAAGCCATTTATGCTCATGGCCATCATCTATATATCTAATTCCCAAGTTCCCCCTGCATGCGGATATCTAAATCTGCACATCGGGGGCACTTGGGGGGCAGGGAGATTTTCCTGCACATTTGGGGCAATCCCCAGATGTGCACAAAAATCTAAAAACTGTAAAAAAAAAAAAAATAGGGGGAATATTTAAACCCCCCAAAATGTAGGAAAGCATTCACTGCACATGCGCAGGGAACACACGGGGAACAGTGCCTTGCAGCCGTTGCAGGGGGGGGGGGCTTGGCGGGCCTGAAGCTGCGTGGGCCTGGCTGTCGCTGCTGGGGGGGGAGAGAAGGTTTGTCAGTAAGTATTTAAATGCCCCCAAAAGTGTGTAGTTGGGCTGCGGCGGCGGCTTGGTGCTACGGAAGAGCAGGCGGTTGCGGAGCCTCCTGCCGCTGCCGCCCCCCTGCCCACAGCCAACGTTGGGCCGCCTGGCTGCTGCTGCTGCTCCAGCGCCCGCTCGCTGGGTTGGAGGGGGCGGCTGGCACGGCGGAGTCCCTGTGCCCGCCCATCGCGCCACGGCTTTTCCCCTTGGCTCCGCAGCTGCCTTCTCTGCACCTGGCACCCCCCCGATCTCCCAGCGGTCCGCCTTGCCAGCTCCCTCACACACAGGAGCACTTCTACCCTTGCGCGGCAGCCCGACTTCATGTCTGCATGCCTCTCCCGGTTCCTCAGCCCTGAAGAGCCTCTTCTTGTCTATCTATATAGCCAAAGTCCCTTTTCCATGCAGGTACTTATTTCCACCAACAGAGAGCTCACTGTCCCCCAAGAGCTTTTTTTACAGACTCAGGGGACTGTGTGTCTGCAGAAAAATCCAAAAAGTTAACAACAACAACAACAACACACCTTGGGGAGGGTTGAATTTCCCCAGTACCTTTTGAAATGGCCTCCATGGGGATCCTCTCCAGGCATCAGTGGTGAGAGATTAGAATGTTCGGGGGGACCCTTGTAAGTGACTCTGCCAGTAAAAGGCAGGAGGAGGGCCCTTTCCAGGCCTGTTTTGGACTCTGAGGGAGGGAGCCTTAGGGCCAGGCCTGACAAGGGTTGTCGGTGTCAGACTGGGGAATTCCTAGAAGTTTTGTGGTGGACTCTAAGGAGGGCTGGGTTTGGGAAAGGGAGAGACCTCAGCTGGGTATAATGCCACAGAGTCCACACTCCAAAGCAGCCATTTTCTCCAGGGAGACAAATCTCTGCTGTCTAGAGTTCAGTTGTAATTCGGGGGGGGGGGGGGGCCCCCGCGACTGGCAACCCTAGGCCTGGCAGCAGTAGAGCGTTGCCAGGTCCCCCCTGGCCACTGGCAGGGGATGGGGGGTAAGGTTGCCGGATTCAGGTTGGGAAACTCCTGGAGATATGGGGGTGGACCCTGGTGAGGACAGGGATCTCAGTGAAGTACAATGCCATAGAGTTCACCCTCCAAAGCATCCATTTTCTCCATGGGAAGTTATCTCTCTAGTCTGGAGATGAGCAGTAATTCCAGAGGATCCCCAGGTCCCACCTGGAGGCTGGCATCCCTAGGCAGCACCTTCTGGGTAACTTGATACCACCTGAGTTGCATGATTCAACTAGGCCTGGCTGCTTGCTACTGTTCAACAGCAGCCACCCTATGGAAGTCAGTGTAGTATAATGGTCAGAGCTTCAGAGTAGGGTTTGCAAGATCCAGGTTTAGATCCCCATCTTGCTGTGGAAGCTCACAGGGTGCTTTTGGATCATTTACATACTTTCAGCCTAACCTACCTCATAGAGTTGTTGTGTGGATAAAAAGGAGGAGAGAATAGTGGAAACTGCTGACAGTGGGGATAAAGGTAGGTTGGCTATTGGGTGGGAAGGAGATAGGGATGCCAACTCCGGGTTGAGAAATTCCTGGATATTTGAGTGGTGGAGCCTGGGGATGGTGGGGATTGAGGTGGGGAGGGACTTCAGACAGATATAATGCCCTAGACCCTACCCTCCAAAGCACTCATTTCCTCCAAGGGAACTAATGTTGCCAACCTCCAGGTGAGGGCTGGCGATCTCCTAGAATTACAACTGATCTCCTGATGTCAGAGATCAGTTCCCCTGGATAAAATGGCTGCTTTGAAGGGTGGAGTTTATGGTATTATACCCTGCTGAGGTCACTTCCAAGCTCAAACCTCATTCTCCCAAGGCTCCACCCCCAGATCTGCAGGAATTTTCCCGACACGGAGCTGAGAACCCTAAGAGGAACTGATCTCTGTATTTGGGCAATCTGTTGTGATTCCTGGAGAGCAGCTGCTACCACTGCTGCTGCGGGGATGAGGAAGTAGGTGGGAGGCCAGGAGAGTGACAGGGACAGAAAGATTCATGGGGTCGGGGCAGAAAGGAAGTGACAGGCATGGAGGGGAGAGAGAGAAAGAAAAGGGGTGGCAGGAAGGAGAAAGAGTTTGAGAGAAGTAGGGGGAGAAGGGGAAAAGCAGAGGTGGGGGGAATGGGATAGCCGCTCCTGCAAGTTTATTGTGAGTCCCCACTTGTTACATCTACTGGCAGAGAATTCCATAATTTAATTTGTAAAGAGTAGTCATTTCTTTTGTCCATCCTGAATCCCATCCCATGCTTCATCTATTTCATTGAGTTTTTCCTGATTTGTAGTATTATACAAGATAAATAAAAATTACTCACTGTCCCATTTATCCACCGCATGCAGAAATTTTGTCATATTCCCCATTACTCATCTTTTCCCCTAAGCCAAACAATACCAAACTCTTAAGCCATTCATTGGTTGAATTTTACAGTTTAGAAGCATCCTGGCATCTCGGCCCATCCATGACTTCCTTTAGTAACAAAACTGTACCTGTGTAGTATTAAGTAATCTCTAATCTTCAATGTAGCATTCAGTATATTTTCTGTCAGCCTATTAGTCAGAGGAAGCAACTGTACATCCTTGCTTATTAACAGTGGAGATACAGGGGATGTTATGAAAAGAAGAAAGGAAGCGGTAATAGGGATTGAACGCAAGACCTTCTGTACTCTCACAGATCGTACCACGAGGTTGCTGAGGTGGGTATGTATTATCATGTTTACTTCTTTCCCGTGCTGCAGAGCATACTGTATTTGTTGTAACTTCATCCATGCTTCCGTATAACATGTCACAATGAATGACTTTTGCTGTGCAAGCTGGGGGTGCTTGTAAACATTCCTTAGTCCATGTTGGCATTTTTACTTATGTAACAGATGTTTTCACTCTTGGGGTAGGGGTTTCTCCCCCTTCTGGCTTTTAAATTGTTTGCAATTAAAAAGGTTCTGATTTCCTGGAACTGAGATCAGAACAACTTTTTAGATTGTTTACTTTTTTTATATAAGTAACTCAGGACAATCCAAAGATTTTCAAAATGTTTAAATGGATTATTTATTTATTTATCTATCAAATTTATACCCCACCGTCCCCACTGGAGCAGGCTCAGGGCAGTTTACATAAAAGATTAAAACAGACAGATACCAATTATAAACATATACGAATGTGGCAAATGTGGCTTTATTCTTGGAATGCCATTTGTTATTTCACACCTTTTTTGTGCATGATGTAGCTCATGCTTTCATGAGGGTACAACCACGATTGGTAGTAAGGTGAGTGAGCTTTGGACTGAAGCCCATTGCAGGTGCAGCCCTTCTTCTCCCATTTTGCTTTTCTTTTTTGGGGTAGGGGCCGAGTCATGCCATATCCAGTGCTCAGAAATGCTGAGTGGGAGGTGTGAGGACTGCAAAAAAAGCAGGCTTTTTCAAAGCTGTTTGTGTCAGAGAGTCAGGGAGATCAATAGTTAAATCTTCCCTGGAGAGAAGAGCTTATATGATTGGCTGCTCTACTTGCTCTCTGTTTGGCCAGCATCAGCACAGAGTGGAAATAAAACAGCTGATCTGGAGGGAAGATTCATTTAGCCTTTTGAGACACTTTTGGTCTTGGTCTGAAATCTAATGTCTGGATCAGTAGCCAAAGGGTTTGCTTCTAAGGGAAGAGTCTTTGGGATTCAGTGATTTCTGTCAGGGAATTGTCAGAAAAGAATTTCTATAGAGAGAAGAATAAGGATCCCAATGTCTTAAATATATTAGAACTACTTCGAGGGAGAGCTGAGATTCTCAGTCCAGAAAGCTACAGAACAGCTTTATACAGACAACGGATACCGGAGAAGGATTTGGCAGAAGGTCTGGGGAGTTAGAGAGAACTCCCATACAAGTCAAATAGTAAAAGGAGTTATTGCTTCTTAGGGACAAGGAGAATAACTTCCTGCCAGTGAAAGGGGTTGGGAAGAGAACCCTGGTCTTAAAGGCGAGTAGCTTAGACACCTCAGGAGTTAGTGAAAAACTTGAATATCTAAAGGGAAAACCTAGATCTTTAAAGGGAGAAACCTAGAAGCACTAGTAAGACAAAGCTATTCTCTAAGAAACCGTATTCAAGATTCTGTGTAACAGCTGAAATATGTAAGCAAACACCTCTCACTGAAAAGAACTTGGAACTCTGAAAATAAGCTACAGCACTCCCTTGTTTGTTCAAAAACCTCAATTCTGTGTATCTCCCTTATATATAAAAGCCGAATGGTGGTGGCACTTCTCTAGAACATTCCACACGCTCCGGAATTGGTTGGTGCCCTGGTGTGTCACTCAGAATCTGTCCCTATCCACTGGCTGCATTGCTTGAGTCTTGCCTCCAACATTCTAAACAGTTTGCTGTTCCTCCCCCACTTCCCATAGCCAGTCAGAACACAGAGGTTATTTGTATATGCAGCCTCATTGGCCTTTGCCTCGGAACACAGAGGTCGTTTGCATATGCTACTTTATTGGCTTTTGCCTTTAAAATTCTAAACAGTGTGCTGTTCTGAGGTAAAATGTGTCCAATCTCCAGGTGAGGGCTGGAGATCACTCAGAATTACAACTGCTTTCCAGATGGCAGAGATCAGTTCCCCTGGAGAAAATGGTGGACTCTGTATCCTTATATGCTGCTGAGGTGGCCCCAATATGACAGCCAATGTGATGTAGCAGTCAAGGCTTCAGAGCATGGGAGAGGCTGCAGGTGTGTGGGGGGTGGAAAGCTGAAGAGCGAGGGGGAAATAAAGGTAGGTTGATTATTGGCTGGGAGGGAGAGAGGGTTGCCAACTCCATGTGGGAAATTCCTGGAGATGTAAGGCTTGGAGCCTGGAGAGGGTGAGGTTTCAGGAGGCGTGGGACCTCGGACATGTACAAAGCCATAGACTCCACCCTCCAAACCAACCATTCCCTTCTGGGGAACCATCGTTGCCAATCTCTAGGTGAGGGATGGAGATAACTCAAAATTACAACTGTTCTTTAGGTAGTAGAGATCAGTTCTGGGGCACCCGCCCAAAGCCTCTTTCTAGAGATCATTGTATTTATTTCCACAACGAGCCTTTTTCCTAGTACATATATATTTGAAAGTTTTATCCCAGCAACATCTATATCTTGAATCCTCATGTATTCCCTGCCTATGTTTTAGGAGCTTTATTCTGTTTTTTAAAACAAGACAGCTGCTGTATTCCCTCTAGTTCCTGTACTGGGTCATAAACCTAAACTAATATCTGTGACAGGGTGGGACAGTAAAAGCTTATAAAATAAAAAAGAAATACATGCTACTGAAGGGCAGCTCAGTCACTCAGGGGAATGAAAAATATTTTTGGCAGGAAAATCTGCCTGAGAGTAGGGAAGCATCAGGGGTCTGTCATAGAGGCTTTTCCCCCTGTCTTATTCCCTTTCAACTTTTGTGTGGTCATTCAGTTATTACCAGTGATAATTACATGTTCATCATTAGTTGTGGAAGCAGATGTGTACTTCAGCAAGCTGTAGATTTTTTGCCCCTCAGGATCTTCACAGCAGATGGATTGATACAGGCAGCTAGTAATAATCTAGGGACGTGCAGAGCTCCACTGTAGCTGATTGAAACTGAATCTAATGAAGATGGAGGTCCTGTGCCTGAGTTGTGAGAAGTTGGGATCAGGAATCCAGTTCCCAACCCATGGCGGGACACTGTTGATGCCGGCACTGAGGGTGAAGAGCCTAGGGGTGCTCCTGAATTCCTCTCTTTCAATGGAGGCCCAGGTTGCTGCTGTTGCTCGATCAGCCTTCTATCATCTGTGGCTGGTCAGGCAACTGATTCCCTATCTCACCCCCCAGGATTTAGCTACTGTGACCCATGCAATGGTCACTTCCAGACTAGATTATTGTAACTTGCTCTATGTGGGGCTACCCTTGAACTTGACCCAGAAACTGTAGCTAGTGCAGAATGTGGCGGCACATATTCTGATGGTGACACTAGAGATGTAAAATTTCCGGAAATTTTGAAATTCGGAAACAAACCCTGTTTCTCCCCCAGTTTTTTTCCGAGGGAAAATGGAACTTTTTGGAAAAATTTAAAAAAATGTTACATTAGCATTTCTTTTGTCTTTTCTAGATTGAAAGTCATTCTGTTACTTTAGGAACATAAAATATGACTATGGAAATTTTTACTTGGCATGAAATTATCACAACTGGCATATTAAAAATATAGTGTATCCAAACAATTATTACAAACAGAATACCCACCCACATGCAAAAACAAAACTGAAACTTTTTATTTTCTTCTGACAATATCACCTCCTAAAGGAAGAAATGCATCTTGTTCTTGCATTGGAGAGTTCAGTTTGTAACCTAGGTCTTGCTTGTCCTCAGTGCACAGAAATTAGATCAATCTGATACCATATATATATTTTTTAGAAATGATTTGGAAAATATTTGAACACCTTGTCTTAAAATATTTTATTCATCATGTTAAAATAAAACGTTCTATAATCAATTTCTTTTCTTTTTTCAATTTTTCCAATTTTCCGAAAGAAAAAAAAAGGCTTCAAGAAAAAAACGGGAAAAAAAGTTTCCCCCCCAAATTTTTCCAGATTTTTTCTGGGCCTTCACATCTCTAGGTGACGCCTGTGCGGGCTCGCGTTCAGCCAGGGCTGCGCCAACTGCACTGGCTGCCGATAGATCCTGTTCAAAATTCTGGTGTTAACCTTCAAAGCCCCATATGGCCAGAGACCTGCGTACCTTTGGGATCGCCTCTTTCTATATGTTCCCCACAGAGCATTGTGCTCAATTGACCAACATTTACAGGTTGTCCCCAGCCCCAAGGATGTCCAGCTAGCCTCAACCAGGGCCAGGGTCTTTTCTGCCCTGGCCCCAACCTGGTGGAACAAGCTCCCCCTTGAGATTGGGGCCCTGTGGGACTTATTACAGTTCCACAGAGCCTGTAAAACGGAATTGTTCTGCCAGGCTTTTGGCTGAGGCGGCAGACATCCAAACTCCCATCTTTGGCCTCCCCTGCTGAAATCGCTGGTTACTGAAATCGGTTTACTCTCTGATCCGCCTAAACTGAGCGTAGCAACATGAACCTTGATTGCTGTTTTTACTACTATTTTAAATTATTGTTTTAATTATTTTAACTATTGTTGTTGAGATTTTGTGACTTTGTAACCCACCCTGAGCCCATCTGCGGGGAGGGTGGGATAAAAATTGAATTAAATAATTAAAAAACCACAAATTATTATGTTTTGTGTTGCCAAATGGCCAATTATATTGTGATCCGCCCTGAACCCGTTTGTGGGGAGGGCAGAATATAAATCTGAAAAATAAATAAATAGTTCAGGAGGCAGAATGCACAGACCTGCTGGATTTGTTAGTGGTGCAGCGGCAAGAGTGGGAGAGCCAAAGAGGCCTGAATTATCCATCGCCCCTTCCCTACAAGTGAACCTCCTGGATATGGCTTTGTTCTCACATCTGTTTGTTAGCTCTTGCATTTGTGTGATAATTTGCTGCCATTCATCGATTTTGCTGCTTTGATCCAATCTCAGTTTCCTTATGCATCTTAACTCTGACTGGCCCTTCTTGATGCTTCTCCCCCCCCCCCCCCGTCTTCCTGTATGTAAGGCTTGAAAAATTTTTGTTTCAGTTTGTCTGAGGAAGTGCTTGCACCTTAAATAGCACTTTGTTGGTCTTAAAGGCGCCATTGGACTCAAACTTTGTTCTGCTGCTTCAGACCAACATGGCTACCCACCTGAATCTATCTCCTGGGTATGTGTGATTCCTATGTTGTGTCAAAGGGACAACAGGTGTGTTTTCAGCCTTGATATATATGCACTAAGGCTGAAAATATGTGCATTCCTTTAGACAAAATGGCAGTCATGTGTATCAGGAGGCATACATGTTCTGTACTCTCCTCATACATGTGGTAAAATGTAACAAATGAAAAGGGCTGTTTGGGGCAGGACATTTCCGTGGACCAGCTGGGCCAGAAAACAAATAGAATTCGATGAGTTCTCTGATCAGGGACCAGTTTTAGCTGTGAAAACACAAGCAAAAGGCAGTGCTTTTTTAAAGGAAGGAAAACCTCAGCTGTGAGGGAGAGTCATACCTCTCTAGCAAGGTTTTCCATTTCCATTTCCTCTGCTGGAAGGGGAAAAACAGTGTAAATAATAGGGAACAGGAGGTAGGAGAGTGGCTGCCAGAGCCTGGATGAGAACATGCTGTGCATTTAAAGACAATAACAAAATCTTTGGGCCTCAGAACCATTCCAAATATTTACACTGCTGACTCTTGATATTTCAGTAGTGAGACAGGGTGCTTGCAGCTGGCTTGACAGACAGCCTGCATGCCAGCTGCATTGTCTTCCCCCTTAGTCTCCCTTTCTCTTTTCCTGTGCACACATGGCAAGAACTCCAAGTAATCCCACCACCACCAAATGCTCCTTCTGAAGGCGCAGCTTAAAAGGCAGGGGGCAGCAGGTGCTCTTTCCAGTGTGAGTAGATCCAAGCCTCTGTTTTGTTCCCCACACTGATTACTGCTTGCTACCCATGCACTAGAATATTGAAGCAACTGCTTTTTATTTATTTAGTGTATGTGTAAATTCCTGCCTTTCTTCCAAGAAACGCAAGGTGGCAGACATCAGTCTCTCCCTATTTTACCTTCATGACATCCTTGTGAGGTAGGCTAGGCTGAGAGAGAGTGACTAGCCATGGTTACCTGGTAATCTTCTATGGCAGATCCTAGTCCACCACTTTAACCAGTACAGCAAGCTGGCTGTCTTCTTTCTTAGAAGTACCGGATCTAAATGTAAATAGGGATGAAATATAAGTGGGGTGATATTTTTTAAAACCTTTTTCCCTTTGGGATGTCTGACAGACAACACTGGCCTTTGTGCTTGGGCCCTTTATTGCCATAGTTGGGTTTGACTTGACAGATATATGAGGCTGGCTAATGGCCACATTTTTTCTTCTTGGCATGGCACATTTGGGTACTTCTAGATAACAACAAGCTGATTTCTATAATAGTAGAAAACTGGTTATTCCTGGAGGACTGTGCTTGAGGACAGGATGGTTTCAAGGCTATTTTCCCCAGCCCTCCAGTTTAGTGGTTCTGTGATTTCCCCTATCATTTTTGAAGACTGCCCCCCCTTCAGTGAAGCATATGAAATACTTTTAGCATAGATGGATACTGTTAAATGATCCTCTTGCCTTTCTTATGAGCCGCAGTTCCTACAGTGTAGGAAAACCATCCTTTTTGCCATATTTGGAAAGTGCCTGCTGTGTTGTAATGGAATAATCATAATAGCAACATGCACAAAATACACAAGGGAACATTTTGTATATTAGATCTACACCAAGTGGTGCCTGCCAGAGAACTGATTTGAAGGACATTTTGTGCTGCATACTATTCCTGATTCATATTGTTATGTCTGCTTACTTTAGTAATTGGCATGGGCCAGTATTTTGCAAGGTCTCCCAATCACTGATGCTTATTAATGCAGGAAGAACTCATATGTATATTTGCAACTTTGGGATCATGCCGGCTATGTCATCTCATCTCTCTTCCTGTCTTTCACATACAATATTTTACCTCTTGGCTGCTATTCTGAGAGTTTGCCACTGTAGCTCTAAGGGCAGCTATCAAGAATTGCCGAATCTAGTGGGAGATTTCAAACAGAGGATTTTCCTGCACAAGAAAGCCCATATAAATAAGGAAATGCCTGGAAGTCACATGTAAATTATCTCATCTGACAGTTGCAGCACCCTCCTCTTTTGAACTGCATGCAAAAGAACTTGCAGTTGATACCAGTTGCCCAGATACTTTTATGGGGGGGGGAAGGTAAGTGTGTGCGTGTGAGTGAGGAATTTCAAACAGACGATATAATCCGGAAGAGGAACAGTTCCCAAACGGTTTCTGGTCTGTAATTTCAGACAGAACCGTTCTAGAACCGGTTCCCTACTGGAATATATTTGTAATTTCAGACACAAACACTTCTGTCCCGTTTAGGAAACGGGACTGAAGCGTTTTACCTGTCAACCGCTTCCAAGTAGTCTTCATTTTCCTCTCCCGGTTCCGATGTGCTTTTTCCCGCCGTTTTTCGCCCGCATGGTCGATCTCCGGCTTTTTTGGGGGAACGTTCGCTTTATAGCGCTATAACGCAACAGCATTATATCAACCCCTTTGAAATGCCTGGAGTGTTTTGTTATAGTGCTATAGTGCTCTAAAGCGCTCTAAAGCGAATGTTAAAAAAAAAAAGCTGGAGATCACGCGCAGTTGTAATCTGCCATTTCAAAAAATCTTTGTCAAAACTCCAGTATTACATTCAAGAAAAAGTTTACATGTAAAGCAGTACCAATCTTTGTTCTGGTCTCTTGCTCGCAGGCTAGCATTTGTTTGTAAATAGAACATGTTTTATTTATAATTTTTATAATTCTACAAAATATAATTACGTATTTTTCGATCAATGTGACCCTTGTGCTTGATGAGCAGAAGCAAGCTTTTTTATATCTGGTTCTATTGCTGTGAGGGATAACCAGAGATCACCTCTGTCCATTATGTTAAGGCGATTCTGCGTTAGGCTGAGTAAATAATTCACACGACTGAAATCTGATTCTACCAAGTACAAAGTTGGGAAATACCATGAAAAACAATTTTGCTTTATCCCAAAGCTGTGGAAACTTTTTAGGTATTGTACTCCTTATCCAAAAATGGTGTTTTTCTTGATTGAAAGTTAATTTGTTTGCCATGTCACTCTGTAGCTCTATGAGCGCTTCTGGCAAAGAAACATCAACGTCAGCAGTATTCTCAGCAAATCGATCAACTACCCAGGCTGGAATATCCATGTCTAGCAGATCACGGAAACAAACTTCCATATCATTCTAAAGCTGCTTCAAATGATTCACATACACAATTATTTCATCATCTTTCAATTCATCACTAACTGCTGCCCAAGAGGAAAACTGCAAATTCTTGGTGTCCAAAATTGATGGCATTCAGCTTGAGTTTTCCAAGAAACCTTGTAATAATCTCCTTGCTTGAAAAAAGGTCACAATTTCTGCCCTATAGTTGTTTGTTTAACAAATTGAGCTTTTCGAAGACATCACTCAGGTAAAATATATTACGTTTAGCAGAGGTCATCTTTTCTTCCATTTGTGTCACAACAGAGTCCCACAAAGCAACAAAATGACAAATGGACTTCTGTATGCAATAATAAGTGTGTGAAGTCTTCGTTATTGTCCTTTCAAAGCTGTCGAAACAAGTGGTCTTGAAGTGCATTTGATTTAATGTAATTTACTGCTTTTATTACAATGTGTAGAGACTCATGCAAGCACCCTGCTAGTCTTTTTGAAACCAAGTGTTGTCGATGAACAACGCGGTGAATACAGAATACTTCTGGCACAACACCTTTCAAATATGCATTAAATCCTCTGTATCTATCTGTCATAGAAGCAGCACCATCAGTAGCACAGGCCAGAATGTTCTCGAAAGGGATATCTTTTTCATTGAAGTACCGCTTGACTTCTTCAAAAATTGTTTCACCCTTAGTATCTGTTTTAAGCTTTTGAGCAAATAGCATTTCTTCTTTCAATTTGTCTTCATGCAAATATCTAACATAAGCCATCAGTATTGCTGTGTTATCACGATTCATCAGTTTGTAGAGCAAACTTCTGAACTTTTAACTGTGAAACTAGTTGGTTTTCAACATCTTCTGCCATTTCATCAATATGCCTCGACACCAATGAATTGCTCAAAGGGATGGATTCGATAATTTCACAAGCATCTTGGTTCATGACAGTTGAAATAACAACAGACACTGCTGGCAAAATCAAGGATTCCCCCACAGGGTGTGGTTTTCCTTCCTTGGCTATCATTTTGGACATCTCATAAGATGTGATTAAACCTTTGTCTTTTAAAACCAATTTCTGAGCAAACATTTTCTTCAATGTAGGTCTAGTTTCAAATTTATCTCGCAACACTTGAAAATATTCCAGTGGTTTATCCTTCTTTTCTTTATGAGACATTTGCAGATCCTTCTGCAACTTACATAGGTGCATACTCTCATTGGAAAGTGCAGTCATACATATCAAACACATAGATTTAGTGCAGTCTTGTGGTGATGGAATAAATCCATAGCTAAGGTACTCAACTGAGTATTGTTGACACTTCTTTTTTGCAGAGGTAGCCATAGGGTTTCTAAAAATAAAAATAAAAAAGCCGATACAGATGGAGACTAATTTTATGTATGTTTGCAACTACAAACTAATAAGGAAGATCACTTCTCAGAAATAAAACAGTGTCAGAACATCTGAACAAACACAAATGAAAAATTATGTCTGATCCCAATAGATCTTTACAATGAGAAGCAACTGAACATGGCAACTGCAAAAGAAATGGCAAACACAATGGCTGGAAATACCTGAAGATTACATGCAGAACTCTTGCATGCAGCAACATACCTCTTTTCACAGTAATACTTGTGTAACTCTAATTTAATTAAAAGAGGGATGCCAAAGAAAACTTTTCTTTTCAGTTAAGAACTAAGGGAGTTCAAGTCTTTGACAATGTGATCCCATCTTGATTAACATGTAACAGTTCAGGCCTGCTGTGTTCAACCAGACATATTTATTGGAAATACACTAAAATACAGTCATGATTTGTTCTAAAAAGTCCTTAGTTGTGATAATCAAAGTTCTGATTACTGAACAGCCATAACTCAGTTTTCTGCAGTAATTGTATTTCTGCTAGATGCAGTTAGATGGTTGGCTTTTTAGAGTTCAGAACGGGGAAGTAAGTGCTTTGAGGCTTTGAGGTCTCAGTTTTCTGATGATTCAGCCAACCACTAAAAGGAATTTGTGATGTTCATAATAACTGCTTTACAAATGCCATCTTTTCAACATCTGTATCTATTTGGTTTTCCTTCTCTCAAATGAAATTGTACCTAAAAGTGTGAGATACAAAACTTTATATTTAGCATTGGGGGCAGCCTGCTGAGTTGTAGATGTAGGGGATTCAGAAGTTTGCATGGCAGAAGTTTAGGATCTGAAAACATGAAGAATATTAAGTGTTTGCAGCTTTTAGCAAATTAAATAGCTATCCTCCCTGGCTATGTGAAAATATTGAAAACATATGGCCATTCTTGGTTAAAGATTGAAGCAGTGTGATTTGCCGCACTCCCCCTTCCTGTCTTACAGTTGGCCATTATGGATATCTGTTCCAGTTCTTCCTTCTGCCCCCCCCCCTCCATTGCCTCTTAATGTGTCACTGTTTAAGGCAAACAAGACAGAGATTCTTATGACAGCTGACACAAGTTGAGTCCGCACAGTTGTGATACTCCACTAAAAAAAATAATAGACCTGGCTTTTCTCCCCAATAGAAACTCAGAGCAGTTTACATTGTCATTCTCCCTTTCGTTTTGTTCTTACAAGAACAATCCTGTGAGTTAGATTAGGTAAGAAAGAATGACTGGTCCAAGATCACAGAGTCGGGATTCAAACCTGGATCTCCTAGATAGTATAACTGACACTCTAGCCACTATACTACTCTGGTATGTATAGTTCTGGTCTTCCACAGGGGATTTCCCCTCTGTTTTCCCTTTGTACACACCTGTTCTCCACCCACTGCCACTGGCAGGCTTTTTCCTGAGCTTTGTTTTGTAATGAATAGTAGGTATATCACTATATTACTGATTAAAATACATCTAGAAAAAAACCCCAACAACCTGGTGGTGGTGGTGAAAATGGTAGGCACAAAGGGAATTAGATGTTGGCAGAGAGTTGTAGAAATCTGTACTTTCCTGTCCATACATTTCCTAGCCCCACTTTGGGAATGGTGATCGTACCAGCGCAAGTGTGGGGAAATCCAAAGCAGAGGTTGAGAAGACCTGGAACGGGGACGACTACATGATGATCTTATGTGGAAGTCCCAAAAAGAACCACTGCAGTTGGCGGGGAGGAATGAAAAGGAAACACTTTCTGTGGTAGCAGCCATAGGTCCGTGTTAGGTTCCTGGCTTTCTACTGTGACCTTTAAACAACTGACATAGGATGTCAAATGCCTTGTGTGCCGTTTTCCAACAGTGACTTGGTTGGTACCAAGAAAATTCAAGCAATATATGTGAAAGTTGAAAATAAACTCAATTTATCACATAACAGTGTTTGGACTGACCCTGTGCAGAAAAATCCCTGAATGCAGGCTTTGGATCATAGTCCTGTGCATTCTTTAGACTGCCTTCCATGAATACTTTTCTTTCATTTTCTCCCCCACTTACCTTCATGCATATATTAAGAAGTTGTTACGCGTATACTATCCATTTGGCCTCCCAGTAGTCAGTTTGCTATGGGATAATGAAAGGTGCAAATGCAGCCCAAGGCAGAAATGACACCCCCTGCCCCAATCTGGATAGACTTTCTTTGTAAAGCTGCTTTTTAGTTCACTGTGTAATTCAAGAGAGAGCACGAAAAGTGGTTTTGGTGGTAAGCAGAAGGAACTGATCTTTTCCCACAGCGCTTCCTGGCAGGTGATGCTGTCTATCAGGCAATTCATGCTATACGTAAGTTTGCTACAGATCCCCCCGTCACACTGATCTTTACTCTTCTGTTATGGCTGATGTACTTGCTGAGTGCAGGGGAGCAGGGAGCATGATGATTGACCGAAGAGCTGATTTCTTTCACTTTCCTCCCATCCTTGCTTTCTGGAGTAGAGATAAATTCAGCTGGCTTCAAAAGTAGTTGTCCTTAAAGGAAAAAGCATGAGTCCAGTAGCACCTTAAAGACTAAGAAAATATGCGCCAGAGTATGAGTTTTCGTGAGTCACTGCTCACTTCTACAGATACAGATATTTGAAGAAGTGAGCAGCGACTCATGAAAGCTCATACTCTGCCACATATTTTGTTAGTCTTTAAGGTGCTACTGGACTCGTGTTCTTTTCTACTGCTACAGACAGATTAACACGGCTACCCATCTTGTCCTTAAAGCAGGGGTCATTTCGTAGAAAAAGAGCTAGGGGAACTCATTAGCATAACTCATTAGCATATGCCACACCCCCTGACATCACCAGAAGTGTGTCATAAGGCCACACACCCCGCCCCCAACGGTCCTGGCCGCCACCGCCAGCCTTGCAGCTCCACTGCCGAGCCCCATGAGGGGCCCGGCGGTGGACCTGCAAGGCCGGCGGGAGTGCAAGGAAGCCCCGCGAAGGCCCTCCCTGGCCCCAGGCAGGCAGGGGTGGGGAGAGGCAGGGAGGAAGCAACTTACCCTCCCTCTTCTCCTGCCTCCTCCTGGCTGAATGAGGGCCGGAAGCGGGGCGGCCGGAAGCAGGGGGCGGGGCTTCGTCATGTGCCCCGCCCCCGGTACCTCACCCGGGGGAACTGTGTTCCCCCGCGTTCCCCCCCGAAATGACCTCTGCCTTAAAGGAAGATGACATGATGGTGCATTTATTGAACTGTCAGACTCAGTGGGCTTGTTTATATTTTAGTGGTGCTATGAACAAGCAGTCTTGGGAGTGCGTAGCTTCACAGGGGCATCGCTAGGAGAATCGGGGGCCTGCAGGTTTGTGTAAATTGGAGACCTGATGACCTGCCGCTGTTAACACTGTACATTTGTATGCTCTATAAGTTTATATACAGAACTCGTGGGCACTCCATGAAACTGCAGAGCGGTCGGGTTAGAACGGATAAAAGGAAGTACTTCTTCACCCAAAGAGTGATTAACACATGGAATTGACTGCCACAGGAAGTGGTGGGTGCTACAAGCATGGACGGCTTCAAAAGGGAATTAGATAAGCATATGGAGCAGAGGTCCATCAGTGGCTATTAGCCACAAGGTATAGCTAGGGGCTCTGGGGCAAGTGATGCTCTGTCTTCTTGGTGCTTGGGGGGGGGGGACAACAGGGGGAGGGCTTCTAATGTCCTGGCCCCACTGCTGGACCTCCTGATGGCACTGGTATTTCTGGCCACTGTGTGACACAGAGTGTTGGACTGGATGGGCCTTTGGCCTGATCCAACATTGGCGTCTCTTATGTTCTTATGTTCTTATATTGATTAGAGAACAGGACTGGTTCCTGCGTAGTCATGGCTTTGTGTATTTTAAGGCAAAGTAGGAGCAACATCAGCAAATGGGAGGCTGTAGTCATCAGCAAATGGGAGTCCCCCATGCCAAACTTGATTTCAAGGGTGTATCCAGGTGACCAGCAGTTTTCAAGACTGGTGTGTGGTGGCATTGATGACTGTGGCAATGGCACTTGCTGGCAGTCCACTTTGGAGAAAAGGATGGTGAGAGGTTCTTCAAGGTGGACCTTTTCTAAACTACATGCTGGCCAGAGGTTTAGGTGCTGTCTACACATTGGAACCTCACATTCAGCAAGTGGCTACCTGAGGGTCTGACCCTATATGACATGCTGTGCACATCTGTTTATGGGTTACTTGTGTTGTGTCTGTCTGGTTAGTCCTAAACCCACTGATGCTGGAGAATGTGGATGCACTCAGGAGCTAAAATGGCAAAGTACTGCTGTTGTGAGTGGCACCACAAGGAAATTGCCTTGGGATTGAGTTCATGGAACCTAGTGTGAATTTTTGCCATTTTTGGCCTGAACATTTTTGCATACTGAATCTGAATCTGTGGCTTGTACTCTGCAGAAATTTTTCACTAATGGAAGCGGAACTAATTTTGCTAATTCCTTCTACCCAGTGCAGACCTCCAGCTCCCCCTCATGCTCTTCCTGTGGGTCCCCTGTCTCTCAGGAGTAGCATTTCAGAGACTATCTAGGCAGCTGCAGGATGTGGGAGGCAAGGAAATTCCTTTTCCACTGATGGAAAGTCATTTTATCAGTGGGGATTTTCCATGGGATCCAAGCCAGTGTTTCTGACATTTGGATTCATTTTCAGTTGGTTGGCTTTGGAGAATATTTGTGTGTCCAGTGTGGTGTCCTGGTTAAGAGTGTCAGACCCAGGTTTGAATCCCCACTCATGCCATAGAAGCTTGCTGGGTGACATTGGGCCAGTAACACTGTCTCAGCCTAACCTACCTCACATGGTTGTTGCGGTGATAAAATGGAGGAGAGAAGAATGATGTAAGCTGCTCTGTGTCCCCATTGGTGAGAAAGGTGAGGTATAAATTAATTAAATGATAAATAAAATGTATATACATTTAAATGTTTGTAACCTATTCCAGCTCTAAGGAGATCAGAGTACAATACATTGATTCATCACATTTCCCCCTCATCACAACACTTTGAAATAGGATGGGCTGTGAGATGGCAAGGTGTTAAAGGTTCCTCATTTGATATATATAAAAGCCCTAATGTATTGGCACTTTCCAGCTCTCCTATTGGCTATGCTGTGTACTCTCATCAGCCATTGGCCTGTCAACTGCCAATCAAGAGTACTTGTGTGCCATTGGCTGGGCTCCTCTGTCCCGCCCACTGCCGGCTTGGCCACTCTACCATCCCTGTCAAAACAAGCTGCCAAAATGGCTGTGTCTCCTGATGAAGAAGCTTCTCCTGCTTGGCTCCTCCATGGCTGGCTGGCTACTGAGGTGGCCCAGTGGCCATCAAACCATTCTTTTCTCCTCCTGCTGTGTGACTCTCTTTCCCCTAGGGTTGCCAACCTCCAGGTGGGCTGTTACAATTTACCTATCCTGCTGTTACAATAGATCTCTAGATGACAGAGATTAATTCCCCTGAAGAAAATGGCTGCTTTGTAGGGTAGACCCTATGTCTATAGCATTATACTCTGCTGAGGTCCTTCCTCTCCCCAAACCCTGCTGTTTACAGGATCTGCCCCCCAAATCTCCAAGTTTTTCCCTATTCAGAGCTGGCAGCCCTACTTTCCCTCAGTGGCTGTTACTTGGCAACCAAGCTTGGTTCTGCCAACAAAAAGGTGGGGGGAAGAGGCCCTTTCCAAGCCTACTTTGGCCTTTGTGGGGAATTCATTGGGGCCAGTCCTGACTAGGGTTGCCAGCTCCAGGTTGGGAAATTCCTGGAGATTTTGTAGTGGAGTCTACAGAAGCCAGTGTTTGGGGAGGGGAGAGGTCTCAGGTGAATAGAATCCCATAGAGTCCACCCTCCAAAGCAGTTATATTCTCCAGGGGGAGAGAGATCTGTTGTCTGGAGTTCAGTTATGATACCAGGCAATACCATAGCCAGTGTGGCGTAGCAGATAGCACTTCAGAGCAGGGTCTGTGAGACCCAAGTTCTTGCTGTGCTGAGTGGGTGATTTTGTACCAGTCACAGACTTTCAACCTAACCTACCTCACAGGGTTGTTGTGCAGATCAAAAGGGGGAGAGGAGAATGATGTGAGCTGCTTTGGTTTCCACTGCGGAGATAGATTGTATTTTTCCTCCCGGGGAACCATAGGTGCAAATCTCCAGATGAGGGCTGGAGAGAACTCAGAATTACAACTGCTCTCTAGATGGCAGCGATCAGTTCCCCTGGAGAAAATGGTGGACTTTGTGTCATTATACCCTGCTGAGCTGCCCCCCCCCTTGACAGCCAGTGTGACGTAGCGGTTAGCACTTCAGAGCAGTGTCTGCCAGACCCAGGTTCTTGCTGTGGAAGCTGAGTGGGTGACTTTCAGCCTAACCTACCTCACAGGGTTGTTGTGCATATCAAAAGGGGGAGAGGAGAATGATATGAGCTGCTTTGGTCCCCACTGTGGAGAAAGACTGTTCTTTTTTTAGGTAAAAGCTGCAGGGAGGGGGGAGGAGATGGAAAGCTGAAGTTAGAGGGGCAGATAAAGGTAGGTTGATGGTTGGCTGGGAAGGAGATAAGGTAGTAAACTCCAGGTTGGGAATTCCCAGAGATTTGGGGGGTGGAGCCTGGAGAGGGTGGGGTTTGAGGAGGGGTGGGACATCAGACAGGTACAATGCCTCCTGGAGAACCATTGTTGCCAATCACCAGGGGCGGGCTGGAGATCACTCAGAATTACAACTGCTGTTTAGATGGCAGAGATCAGTTCCCCTGGAGAAAATGGTGGACTCTGTATCCTTATATCTTGTTGAGGTCGCCACAGCAAATTGACACTGAGTGCCTAAGGCTGGGCCCCCATCCAGAGCCTATTTTGAGAGCTCATTGTATTTATTTTCACAACGGGCCTTATTCCTAGTTGAGCATAATGCCTGAGCAGGGATTCAAACAGAACTTTTTGGTTCAAACCCAGCACTCTTTCCACTCCAGTTAGTCCTTGGTAAGCAATTATTCTCAATATTCTCTCATGAATGCAAAATAATCACAGACATCATGGATGTGTGCCATTAAAATGGGAGGTATAAAGCATCCACATTCTCTGGTGGACCTGGGAGTGGGGCAGTCCTTACTCTTGGGAATAGGCTCCTTATCTGGAACAGGGTTGGTTTCCTCAGCTCAATCCAGGAAGGGGAGGGGCCTCTCCTCTGGGAACATCCCAGTCTCACCGGCCCTGCTGCCTGAGCATAATGTGTTTCACAGGTGCTCTTTAGAGCGTAGCAATCCAGGAATGAGAAGAAGAGAGGGAGAAGGGAGAGACCCTCCGTCTTCATTATTTCAAGCCACAATCGGTGGCAGACCACAAAGGCAGCCAACAGCGCCGGGAGATCCCCAGCAGCCGTGGCTGTGCGCAGACTCCCACCAGGCCCAGCCTGTGCCTGGAGGTTGCCTCCCCAGCCAACACACATCAGGGAAAGTGGCTGAGTCTGCAAGGAGATTGGGGCGATGCCGCAGACCCGGCAATCCCCCCGGTCTTGGAGGACCCGGCGTGTGGTCAAACAGTCAAGCCGGGAGCCTCTAGCCCTCGCCAGAATCATGATAAGCCCTTATGGGGCCAAAAAACCTAAACTGGAGGCGGAGGGCAGGGTGGTAGACTGGGGAAAAACCCCAAGCAAACCCCTGAGCTACTTAGGGAGGAAGAAGGGGAAATTGATTCCTGGGGCTTCCAACCTCCCCAATCTGGGACAGGCTGGAGTGGATTAAAGATCCCTTCCCCCCCTTTTCCCCTTCAGAGGGAAAGTTCCCATGGAACAGACTAAGCTAGAAAGCCCAGGGAAGGCCATAGAAGGGCAGAGAAAGTGATGGTGGCCATCTTAGTTCCCTGGATCCTCATGGGAGACTTACTTTCACTTTCACTCCCAAGCAAGCAAATAGAAAATGGCTGCCAGTCAGCCCTGCCAGCTCCCTGTTCCCAGACCTGGACAGCCCAAACTAGTTTGATCTGTTGAGATCTCAGAAGCTAAGCAGAGTCAACCCTGGTTAGTACTTGGATGGGAGACCACCAAGGAAGTCCAGGGTTGCTATGCTGAGGCAGGCAAGGGCAGTGGCCCTGGCCTGGATGGCCCAGGCTAGCCCAGTTTGATCAGATCTTGGAAGTTGTCGGGTCAGCCCTGGTTGGCTCTCCAGCTCTGGTTGTCTCTTGCTTTGAAAACTGTATGGGGCTGCTGCTTGATAGCACTTCCACCACCTCCACTGTTTGCCACAGAGAGGCTATAACAGATTTTGGGGGGGAGGTACACTTAGCAAGTCAGTTCTATTCAGATCATAAGCCCCACAGTCCCTTCAAGACTCTATGAACCAAGAAACAGAGGCAACAAGGATAACTCAGGCTAGCCTGAGCTCATCAAATAAGCACATTGTTTGGAAGACCACCAAACAATGCCAGAGGCATGACACAGAGGCAGGCATGGCCAACTATCTCTGAACATCTCCTGCTTAAAAACCCCAAGGGGTCACCATAAGTGGGCTGCTATTTGATGGCTGTAAAAAGTCCAGGAAGGACTCAGACGCCCCAGTTCCATCCTCAGATAGGGTAGAATGGAAATGTTCGGAGGAAGGAGAGGAAGTAATACCAACAGTACAGTCCTGGCCAATGCTCCCTCTAAGCTGTGGAGTCTTGTGAGCAAAAATTCTACTTTGTGAGCTACTGGCATTAAAGTGAGCGACCGACTTGGGTACGGCATAAATTAGTTTGCTCTGAAGCCATCCCTGAGCTGCGACAAAAATCTGTGAGCTGGAGGCTAAAAAACTGTGAGCTAGCTCACACTGACTCAGCTTAGAGGGAACACTGGTCCTGGCTGTTCCCTCAGGAGCTGTACATGATATTACTTAAAATTTCCTCCAGATTTAAGGAAAATGATGATTTTGACCCAGAATTTCTGGTGGAATCTGGCCAGATGATGTACAAACTGGCAGTACCACAAGCAGGGATGGCAGCCCTGGCCTGGATGGCCCAGGCTCAACCACGCTTGTCAGATCTCAGAAGTTAAGCAGGGTCAGTCCTTGGATGGGAGACAACCAAGGAATTCGAGGGTCGCTACACATAGGCAGGCAAGGGCAAGCCTCTAACTGCCTTTTATAGTAGGATGAAGGCAGAGTGGGAACACTATTCCATGCTAAAAACTAACCATCAGATGTTTTTCCCAAGCTTTATTTCCTGATACCAGAGGCTACCAAGAGACTCAAGGTGCCAATGGTGGATGAACCTGGGACTAGCTTGACCTCCAACTCAGTTCTACCTATGGATGCAGATAGGCTGCCCGAGACCCCAGTGATAGGGGATTTGAGCAAGCCTTATGCAAAGGGGTCAAAGTCTCAGCCTGATCCATCAGGATGTCAACAGCAGGCTTGTTGTTTGCATTCTTGGGCATTAGGACTAGCCTCAGCTAATAGTGGAGTCCCCCCCAAAAAACTTAAAGACAAACTTAAGAAGATTGCCTTAGCAACAGTGATTGTGGTAGATACTTCACTGGACATCCTGCAGCAGTTAGCTACAGCCGTGGCATGCAGTGTAGCAGCCAGAAGGAACATGTGGCTCAGAACTGGGATGGGGACTCTGCGGCACAAGCTAAAGTGATGGCAGTTCCCTTCAAGAGCATAAACCTTTTCAGAGGGGGATTTGACAAATATCCTATTGAAGATAAAGATGTGTTCTATGTTAAAAAAAAACAAAAAAAAAAACTTGTCAGTCCTGTCTTGACTCCAAAAGGATATCGTGCCCAGAGCCAAAGAAGAATAAGGATGCCAGGAAAATCTTGGACCTGAAATGGCTAAACAACTGCATCAGAACTAGAATGTTCAGGATGAAAACTCTGAACTCGATTCTGGCAGATGTTCAAGCAAAGGATTTCCTGCCATCCATCAATCTATAGGAGGACCATTTACACATCCCACTTCAAGAGGCTCACTGCAGGTTCCTACGCTTTGCATATAATGGGAAACACTTTCAGTACCAGTGTTGCCTTTCCACCTGAAGTCATTCCCAAGAGGGTTCACCAAGTTTATGGTGGCCATTGTAACACATCTTAGACTTCAGGGAGTGTTGCTGTCACCATCTCTAGATGACATCCTTGTCAAGGCCCCTTCTTACCAGCAGAGCAGGCAAGCATCAGATATGGTGGTGATTTTTTTTTTTGAGGGACCATGACTTTGTGGTCAACATGGAGAAGGGCAATCTAAATGCCTCTCAATCATGGGTACACCTGGAGGTGCAGATAGGCACTTGGTAGAGACAACACAACATACAACTTCTGACTGCATTGGATGGCCCAGGCTAATCTGATCTCGTTAGCTCTTGCAAGCTAAGCAGATTCAGCTCTGATGCTTGGATGGGAGACCGCCAAGGAACTCCAGGGTCACTGCGCAGAGGCAAGCAATGGCAAACCGCTTCTGTTCATCTCTTGCCTTGAAACCCCTATGGGGT
The DNA here is from genome assembly GCF_001447785.1 of Gekko japonicus. Classification (NCBI taxonomy): domain Eukaryota; kingdom Metazoa; phylum Chordata; class Lepidosauria; order Squamata; family Gekkonidae; genus Gekko; species Gekko japonicus. The sequence continues at coordinate 1,188,707 of NW_015168050.1, forward strand.
CAGCATAAGACATCTGCAACTTGGCAGCAGGTCCGTAGCCAGGACTTTGTGGCTTGTGGGGCAAATTTTAGCTAAAGAGGATGGTGATGACCACAGACGTGAGTCTGCCTGGGTGGGGAACCTACTCTCATGGGACAATGACACAAGGGGTTTGGTGTCAGGTAGAGACCTCACTGAGTTGGATGTGAGGGGGATCTGGCTGTGACATCTGTCACCCCATTGATAGATTTCACCAATGGAAGCCTTTATAAAACCTACATTACTCACAAAAGATAAAATAGAAAAATATGAAACATTGCTAGATAAAAATAATGTGTTGAAAACCCAGGAAAAACTACTAGCACAAAATACTAAATTGACATGGTGGGAAAATATGCAATTAATTACCAGATGTAATATGGATAAAAAAACCTGGATTCCAAGATACAAAAACAGTTTTAGATAAAATTTGGCTGTCCTCAAGTGATAAGATGATACAGAAATTGTACAATTTTCTCCTTCAAGACTATTTACAAGGTGAGTTAGTGAAAGTACCAATGATATCCTGGATGTAAGATTTTGGATATAATATTGACATTGATGATTGGTCCAAAATATGGAAAGTATTAAAATATACATGAGCAATACCATATAAGGAAAACATATATAAAATGTTTTTTAGGTGGCACTGGTCACCAGACAAAATAGCGAAATGCTAACCAAACACATCCAAAAATTGTTGGAAATGCAAACATAGTATTGCCACCTTCTACCATATGTGGTGGAGGTGTAATATAACACAAAACTACTGGCATAAGATACAAAATCTTATTTTTGAAATTTTAGGCATAGAGCTTCCGTATAAACCAGAAACATTTCTATTAAATATTTTACCAGATAACTATAAAAAACCAGACCAATATGTATTAACGTATATGTTAACAGTGGCTTGTATTATATTTCCTAAATGTTGGAAACAAGAGCAAATTCCTTCGAGAGAAGATTGGATTTATAGAATGTTGGACATTGTGGAGATGGACAAATTAACATTGATTATGCACGGAAAGGACAATGATGTGTTCAAATAAAGATGGCATAGATTTTATTTGTGGATAGATAACAAATAATAAAATAGACTCAAGATATTGTAATTATCTTAATGTAAGCGATACATCGATTATGTAAGATGTAAAAACCTTATAAATAATTTTTTTGAAAAGATAGCTAGGGTTGCTTTGGCTGATCTGGCTGGCTAGGCGGGTGTCCCCTACCTCCCTACCTTCCTCCATGTGTGTCCCTCCCGAAGCTGCATGCTCGGTCGAAGAGGATGACCATACCAGATAGAAGGAGACCTCAGTGAGTATAAAAGTTTTAGAACTCAGAGCTACCAGTCTGGGGCTTTTGGAATTCTCCAAGATACTTACAGTCATCATGTTGTAGTTCAGCAGACAATATGACGACAAAGGCATAAGGAACCAGATTTTGGACCTTACACACAGAAGTGAGCGACCTGATCAGATGGGCGAAGATCCAGCTACAGTCATTGGAGATGGTCCATGTGGCAGGCCAGGACAGTGCATTGACGGACTGGCTGAGTAGATGGAGATGAGACCAGTCCGTATGGATGCTCTGCAAGTTGGGTTTTCAACAGGTCTGCAGAAGGTAGAGGATGATGGAAATGGACTTCTTTACCACAGACCAGAATAATCAATTTCCACATTTCATATCCAGAGTTAAAAACCAGTGGGCAACAGGAACAGGCGTTCTGAACTGTGACTGGCCACAGGGATGTCTGTACATGCTCCAACCGACTTGTTTCATGAGGTGATTCAGAAGCTGGTTAAACTAGTGCTGATAGTACTCCTTTGGCCACAATGAGCTTGGTTCGAGGATCTGAAGAGATTGTCGACCATGGAACCATGGTGCCTACCACTGGGAAAGGACTTATTGACACTAGGATCGGCACAACATTGCCTAGATGTTCATAGGGTATTCAGTTTTTAAGTTGACAGGCCAAGCAGTGGCATGATTCAGATACCCTATTTGTTTCCTTTCGGATATCTTCCTTAGGTCAACTGGTATCACCTTTTACCTTAAGTAGGTGGTTTTAGGGGTTGCATCATTGTTGCATGCAAGGCTCAGGGGCTGGTTCCACCCAAAAGTGTCACAGCATATATTCTGCGGGGGGCTGCTATGTCAGCAGCTTACAGATCACTTCCATCCTTGGAGATGGTAGGTACGGTGGCCACCTGGAAGTCTGTGCACTCTATAGAATAGTGTGCTATAAAGCAGAGAAGCTGACTTTGGCTGTGGCGGCTTTTCATTGGCGTGTGCTGCAGCACACCCTCTAAACCAGAAGCTGGATTTCCCACCCTGGGGCACACTGCTATTTTATGTCCCAAGAGTAAGGACTGCTCCACTCCCAGGACCACCAGAGAATGGAAAATTTTTATTCACTTACCGTGAAGCTTCCTTTCTTGGTGGTCCAGGAGTGGGTCAGTCCTACCCACCCAGTTTTGGGAGGTAGCTTCCAGAGGTTATTTTTTGGGGGATGTAGAAATTAGATGAACATTTATGAAGTTTCTGAGATGCTAAAGTAAAAAATTGTGAGTTAATTGGGTGAGAAAGCGACAGAGGGTTTCAACCTTGGTCTACACCCATGGGAGGGGCATACATTTATAAGGCTGGTTGTCCTGAAAATCTAGTTTCACTATGGTGGGGAGAAGTGTTTGTCTTTTCCTTAGTGTGATGTTAGGGGATGCATGGCTTGGAGACGACTGGGATGTTCCCAGGGGACAGGCCACTCCCCTTCCTGGATTGATCTGAGGAAACCAACCCTGCTCCAGAGGAGGAGCCTATTCCCAAGAGTAAGGACTGCCCCACTCCCGGACCACTGAGAAAGGAAGCTTCATAGTAAGTGAATACAAATCTTCCATTCTCCTTCTTGTTCTGAAATCTCAGCAGGATTCTGCATCGGCTTAGTATAAACCTTGCAGGGAGTAGCACTGCACTGTTTTTGTTGTTGATTTTGGACCTGTGAGTAGAAGCTTCTTTTTGCATAACATCCACTTGCCTGTCCCTTAGTTACAAACTACCGGCAGATGTGGCCAGTTCAGCTTCTCTCATTCCATGTGGTCATACAGAGCATCGTCCTCCTGCTGTGGAGATAAAGGGGAGGCTTTGATGTCCATTTTTGTTTTGCAGAGTCTGAAACAGAGTGAAGGAATGTCTCACATTAAGACCCAAAGAACTATTTGTAACATAAGCAGGAAAGCAGTGCTTTTAAGGCTTACTGCTGGAGGAACCTTTGGACTGTTCATTTGATGAGATTTGATGAGATTGCTTATCATTATTGCCTCCAATGTGGAGAGTGCAGGACAAATATCTGACTTCACAGACAGCAGAGCTGTCTCCCCATCCCTCCAAATCATGAAGGTCTTGTGAAAAACTGCTTGGGTTTTGTCAGAGCTGTTCCACAACTAGCACTTTAGTATGATTGTATAATTTGTTTTAACTGCAACTTATGTTTCAATCTATTATGCTGTATTTATAATGTATCTCCAGATTCCTATGGTTTATTTACAAATCCTATGTAACTAAATCCACACCTGTGTGTATGTATGTGTGTGTATATATGTGTGTGTGTGTGTTGTCACCCACTTCAGCCATTTTCCTTACAAGAGAACCAGTTCTCCAAGCCAGTTTAGAGGAAGAAAGATAAAGAAATACTAAATTAAAAGGCGATGCGGTGTGTGTGTTTGTGTTTTGGGGGAGAGAGAGACGCATGAGCTAATAAATGCATTGCAGGACAAAATAAGCTCTATTCTAAGCTACCTGAAATTGATCAGAATGTTGCCTGTTTCACATTTGAACAGGTTCTTGCATGTAGACTTTACGGTTATTCTATACTTCTTTTTCCTTTTTCTTCTCTATCCATTCTTTTCTTTTCTTTATCTCTGAAAAGTCTGTCTACTTGTTCTAATAGTCTGATCCCTGTTTTCTGTTGAGTGATGGAGGTTGGATGAATTAGTACCATAGGCTATCAATATGTGTATTTGCTTCTGTTTGAATAACACTATTTTAAAAAATTATAAAAAAAAGAGGAAAGACATGAATTTTTGGGAAACTTTCTCCAAAGCTGTATATGTTTGCAAAGCGAATGGGGAAAGCCCTGTTGTACTAATCTCTTACTGAGAATGGGAAGATTGGCAGGGTCAGGACTAGGGGTGTGCATTCGGTTTATCTGAACAAAAAAACTCCCAAAAAATACCTTATCAATATTTTTTGGTTTTTAAAGCCAAAAACAAATTAGAGATTCTTTTTGGCTACCGATATAGCTGGGCCCAATTAAAGCTGATATTATTTGGCTTTTATTTGGGTGCGGCTTGGAGAAGGCTTGATGTGCCTTCTGAATTCACTGGCTGAATTGTGCCACGATGGCAGTGGCACAGCTTGGAGAAGGCATTTAAAGAGTCTGTGATCTCCAAGTTGTACCACTGTGGTGCAACTTGGGAGGCATTTAAAGAGACTGTGGTCTCTTTAAATGCCTTTCCCCGCCTACATTGAAAGCAATGGAAGATGGGGGCACCTTCTTTGGGGGCCCATAGAATTGGAACCCTGGTCCAATCTTTTTAAAACTTGAGGGTTTTTTTTTTTTTTTTTTGAGGAGCACCAGCAGCTATGCTGCAAATTTAGTGCCTCTATTTTTCAAAAACAGCCCTCCAGAGCCCCAAATACAGCTGGATGGATTCTCTATTATACCCTATGGGGACCATTGACTATAATTTTTCCTGAATCCGAATACTGTAGTAGTATTGGGATTCAGGAATATCGGGAAATACCGATATTTTTCGGCTTCAGTATACCAAACCCTGAAATACAGTGTGTCTTTTATGCGTTCTTGTAGTCAGAACTGGAGTCAGGCAAGCAAGCAGACTCCTTCAATTGGTTTCTAGTGACAAAGCTTAGAGAGTCTAGTAATGTGCCACCCACTTCTAAATTTGTCATGAGGACAATATTACAGGCTTCCAATAGAAGTATCATGCTATACTAAGTGCTGTGTGGAAGCACAGTAATAATTTTGCAGCAACTGAGAGTGGAAAAGCAATGCAGAGCAGCATGAAAAGATCCTGGTGAGGAAAGAATCCTTGTAGGGAAGTCAGGAGGCAGAGCCCTTTGGAGCACATTCTGTTTACTTCCCTTTCATTAGCTCTGGGCAGGATGGGCTATTTTTAAATCATCTTCTCTCCCCCCCCCCCCCTTTAAAGACTTCGCTGCTTCTGGAAACCTTTTTCTATGCATACCTTCTCTTCCCTGGGCTTCTGTTAGTTGGAGTAAGATTAACTCTAGGCAGAATCAGAGGCAAAGATAAACACAAGCAAAGCAGCAGGAAATCTGAGGTGGGAATAGTTTGGTCAAGGGGCTGAGACAGCCTTAAACTCTGAGTAAATCAAATCAAATCAAATTTATTATTACGGTTCGTGACCAGCACAAGATCAGTTACAACAGTGTACATGAAAACTCTGAGTAATGTTAGCTTTTCCTAAATTTGGGAGTTGGGTTTTGATTAGTGCTATTACTCTGCTGTTTGTGAGACAATATGTCTCTCATTTGTCATTCTGCCAATCCTGGGAAGTTGAAATATTTGACTGCTTCAAATATTTGACTATCCAGGAAAAAAATCTTGGCAAGAGTGCATAGTTTGGAATTCTTTCACTGTCCAGTTTGATTTGTGCGTTGCTCCTTCATTTAAGGCTAACCTATTGCATGGATCTACTCTAGAAGTATATGGGTTTTTTTGTTTTGTTTTTTAAAGCCCCCGGAGGGGATTTTTTATTATTTTTGCAAACTACAAAAAACTACTACAGAAAAACAGGAAGGGGGACTACATATACAGGATAAAGAAAAGATACCCACAACTACCTAAAAACCCAAGAGAGGAGATCTTCATTGGCTTAGTTACAGTAAAAACTTCCCTTCTTTTTAGCATATAACAAACTGAGTCAAAAATCAATAATACTTTTTCTTTGTAAAACTCTTACAACTTCACTGTCTAAAGACACTGCCCCCAAATAATCCCTTTTCATCATCTTCCAAGGCACTTTTTGGGGAAGCTGCCCCCTTTTCAGATAGAGAGTCCTCTCCGGAAGAGCCAGACTCCAGCTCGCCGCTAGACTTGCTGTCCTCTTCTTTTTGTTCATCCTCTGGTTTTCCCAGCTGAGCCTTTAAAAATTCTTTGGCTTTTATAACAGAGTCAATCTTTTCTTTTTTGTCTTTGATCTTGAAAGTGACTCCTTCTGGAAACAGCCATTTATATCCAATTGAATTTGTCTGAAGAAAAAGCACCAACTCTTTGTACTTCTTTCTCCGTTGTCTCGCCTCAAAATGGAATATTTTTGAGCGTTCTGGATTACACTTTCTCCCACTTTCACGGGGGTTCCAGAAACTGCTTTCAGGATTGCATCCCTCACATGCCTCTTCGAGAATCTTACAACAATTTCCCCAGGCAGATTATTCTTCTTTATATATCCTGAATATGATCTAAAGACCACATCCATTTCATTTAACAATAGTTCCGTTTTCATTTCTGTCACTGGGGCTAACAGTTCACTCATGATTTCCTTAAGATTCTCTCCTGGTTTTCCCGGCATGCCCTGGAAGCGAAGAACCATATTGGCCTTTTCCATTTGTACTTGCAGCATTTGGTCTTCCAAAGAGGTTGTCTTCTCCTCAAGCTTTTGTACTTTCTTCTTTACTTTCTGCGTGGTTGCAGCCACTTCCTTCACCTTCTCAGTGTCCTGCTTCATAATTTGTATCAAATCACCTATTTGGGCTTGTGTTGTAGTTATGCTTTGTGTTACTGTTGACATTTGCTCTTTGAAGTTATTCAGCTGTTCCAACAGAGGGCACATGTACTCTGCTACCGACTTCGCCTGGTAACTTCTGGTTTAGGGCTCTCAAATTTCGATTTCACAAGTCTTTCTTTGTTCTTCTTCCCCGCCATCTTTTATCCTTTGTTTACTTTCTCCAACTTTTTGAAAGTCTCTGAATATACGCTTGACCGCTTAAACTCGATTGGGTAAGTGTCTCCAGGCAATTTTCTCTGCGTTTTCTTCCGCTCCCCCCCACTTTTGCGTAACCGCTCGTGTGTTCGGGAGGCGTCCCACCCCGTTCGTTTTTCCCCAGTTCGATTCAATAGGGTGGGGAGCCGCCTTTTAATCTTTAAAACGCCTTGAGTTGACTCATGTTCATTGCTGGTCTTGCGACCCCATTTAGAGCTTCATTTTAGATGCTGGATCTCCTGCGCTTGCCCCGGTCAGCGTCACTGATCGGTCTCTCAGCGCGAGGAACCATTGGAACAAAGAAGCGCCTCAATTCTCGGGCATTCCGCCCTCGAAGAGGTTGCCTCTTGAGAGTTCCTTGGCCAGGGTCCCTTCTTCGGGTCCCTGGGGGGGGGTTGTGAGCCTGTGCACCCCCTCCCCCAGCCAGAGCGCAGCCTCACCCCCGAGAGGTACGGGAGGTGAGACTGTTAACGCACCGCCATCAACCAGAAGTCCTCTAGAAGTATATGTTTAGGTGGTTGCCTGTCAAGACAAAGACTTGATCTGAGGACACTTAGAGAGGCATAGTGAAACAAGTCCACAACTTTAGGGGCTGTCTTGCTAGGGCTACTGGGCTAGGGGGTATCTGACTATACTGATTATGGTTCTCTCAAAGTGGTGCAGGAGCACAAGGAGGACTTCACTGAACAATATGGCAGCAGCTTCAAGGCAAAGATGGCCAATTACAATGAAACAATTCTGTCAAAATTATTCCTGTTGGGAAAGTTAGTATTGAGGCTGAAAAATGTGAGACCTTTGTGCTGATCTCTTAAACTCAGTCTCCCACAAACAGACAGATGGGATTTCTGCACTATACAGGAGTGTGAGTTTTCCTTGTTACAGTTCCCATTAGCTATGTTCACAATGACCAAGAGCCTGCCGTGGCCTTGAAACTTGTGTTTAGAGATAGGTGGCTTCGTGCACTTCCTGGAAGCTTCCAAGCTGGGTGAACGCATCACAGCCAGTTGTTGGGCCCAGCACAGACAGAGCGGTTGTCATCATTCATGATTAACTACTGTCCAAGTTTGGCTGGTTATTACAAATCAGTTAGAGAAATTAATCTCCGCCTCTTGCTCACTCATCTGTATAGAGCACAAACCCTCAAGATTTCTTTTTCCTTCCCCCATCCTTCAGCTCCCTTTCCTTAATGGCATATAGGTCCTCTTTGTGCTAGGTACTAGGAAAGGTTTTTCTCCACTCCAGCTCTCTTCAAACCTTGACCTTTTGGCTTCTCCATTTCTCAGGTCTCTGCTTTTGTAAATGTTGCCTCCTCATCTTTCAGGCCCAGCCCAGCTTCTTCCAAGGCTCCTGTTCCTTAATTCCCACTGCCTGCTGGGACCCCCTTCCCCATCACATTTGGATGGGTTTTCCAGTGATTAGATTGGATTGCAAATTCTCATTTGGGTACTTAAGAAAAATAATTGAAATTGATTTGCAAATTTTCCTCCAGGCTAGACTTGTTCAACCCTAGTTTATAAGAACGTATGATACTGTTGCCTCGTTACCTCATTTGTTGGAGTTCTGTGGTGCTTGTCTCTGGGGTTCTTTTTAGCTTATTGCTCAGTGTTTTGGAAACCCTCATTACTCACTGCGCTGTTGTCTTCATTTGATAGCAATAAGGATCTGATGCTTTTTGAATGGTAGTTTTAACCAAGTAGACACTTAACCTCTTTCAAAACATAATGTGTCTCATTACCTAGCAAATTTGGTATGTAAACAGCCATTTATCTTAATTGGTGGTACTGCACAAACCAGGAAGGTTAAGTATAATGTTCCACATAGTGTGATGTCTCCAGACTGCAGAGGCTGTGCTGTGCAGATACTGCTGCCAGCAGTGTGCCAGTGCGATGTTACAATAATAGATTTGTCATAGCAGATGCTGTTTCACATACTTTGTTTCCATGTGGCTTTGAGACTTCCTGTCTCTTGACTTGAGGCCTTTGGGTGTTTGTAAAATAAAGATTATGACGATAATGAAATAGCCTATAATTAAGTGTGGTAAATAATGATTTTAAGAGGGAAGCACTTCCCTGCGAATTTTCCCCTCCCCACTGGATTTACATGCAACCAGAATTTAAGCTTAAGGAAGTTTACGGAGGGATTCTTTATGCCTGGCTTCACATGGTCCTTGATGGAATTTATTATGTTTCTTGAACACTTTCTGAATATGTTTCACTAAACACACAGGCTATCTTAAATGACTAGGAATCCTCTGTGGTATAGATCAGAAGTGTCAAACTCATTTGTTACGAGGGCTGCATTTGACATAAATGTCACTTCGTTGGGCTGGACGATGTGTGCCATAAAATGTAACAAGAGGTACCAGAGATATCTCTCCCTTATATATAAAGCCATAGTGGGGCCCAACATTCCAATGCACACCAACAGTGTTTGGAAGCTTGAACTGTCAGTCAGAAGACGCTGGCTGGGTTGACTGGCTGCTTTGTGTAGTCCCGCCCACGTCAGCCCCGGCCGGTTCAGTCTGCTCAGTCTGCTCTGGGCCTCTGATAGGAGAGGACCATCTGCAGACTGAACGCAGGGACGGGGCTTCTACGGCTGGGCCGCTTCAGCCCACTCTTTTCTGATTGGGCCAGCGTTTCAAGGTCATTTGCATATGGAAGCTGATTGGACTTCACTCCATTCCACAAGACAGTTGGAATTGTCGCATATGGGACCTACTGTATTCTGAGGTAAAATATGTCCTCACTCACAACACATCACTTCCCCTTCAAAAGAAACAAACCCAATAACACAATCATGCCACACCACAAAAAAGACAGATCACATTACAAGGAGAATACCACAAGGCAAAAAATGATAGGAAAAGGTGCCAGCAGTCACCCCATTACTGCCACAGATGGTGTGCAGGTCCCAGGTTCATGTTTTAAAAGCTGCCTGGGGGATTATGGACCATTCACACACTTTCAACCTTAATATACCTCATAGGGTAGTTGTGCGGATCATACAGGGGAGAGGAGAATGATGTCAGCTGCTTTGGTTCCCACTGCAGGGAAAGACTGCCCTTTCTGAGGCTGGGGGGGGGATGTAAACCTGAAGACAGACAGG
>NW_015168050.1:1200091-1222427 GCF_001447785.1 Gekko japonicus
ATTCCTGGAGATTTGAGGGATGGAGCTGGAAGAGGGTGAGGTTTGAGGAAGGGTGGGACCTCAGACAGGTACAATGCCATAGACTCCACCCTCCAAACCAGTCAGTCCCTCATGGGGAACCATTGTTGCCAATCTCCAGGTGAGGGCTGGAGACCACTCAGAATTACAACTTCAGAAGGGAGGGCAGAAGTCAGCTGAAGTCAAAGGGGCAGATAATGGTAGATTGATGGTTACCTTGAAGGAGATGGGGTTGCCAACTCTAGGCTGGCAAATTCCTGGGGATTTGAGGGGTGGAGCCTGGGGAGGGTGGGGTTTGTGGAGGGGTGGGACCTCAGATAGGTAGAATGCCATAGACTCCACCCTCCAAACCAGCCATTTTGTCCTGGGTAACAATTGCTGCCAATCTCCAGGTGAGGGCTATAGATAACTCAAAATTACAACTGCTCTTCAGGTAGCAGAGATCAGTTCCTCTGGAGAAAACAGTCATTATACCCTGCTGAGGTCGCCACAGCAAATTGACACTGTTTGCTCAAAGCCAGAGCACTCTCCCAGAGCCTCTTTCTAGATCTCGTTGTATTTAAGAGAAAACAGAGAAAACAGTCATTATACCCTGCTGAGGTCGCCACAGCAAATTGACACTGTTTGCTCAAAGCCAGAGCACTCTCCCAGAGCCTCTTTCTAGATCTCGTTGTATTTATTTCCACAACGGGCCTTATTCCTAGTAAGCTTTATAAAGATCATTTCAGATACCAAATAGCAATAGCAGGCTTGATTGGATTAGTTGTGATTTGCAGAGGGGTGGAGATATCAGCATTGGTGTGATATACAGAGGTGTTGGTAATGAGCATTGGTAACGAGACAGGAAACATAGGTCTCAATTTGGTCCAGGAAGATTCAGTCCAGAAGTGCTGTGCCACAAAGAATAAGGGCTTTGCCCGTTAAAAAAAAACACATGATATTCTGATGCCACAGGAAACTCATTTAAAGAAACAGACTGCATTGGTTTTCAAATCAAACTGGTTTTCAGAGCAATTTCAGGCTAATGGCTCTTTAAAATCTCGAGACGTGGGTATACTTTTTTCCAAGAAAACATGCTTTGCTTTGGAAGAAATAGACTCTGAAGGATGGTTTCTTTTTTTAAAAGGTCTTTTGAACAATTCAAAATACACCATAGCAACTATATATGCCCCGAATGAGGGGCAGGATCATTTTTTAAAAGATACCTTTTGCTAACTGCAACAATTTCAGAAAGGCCCTGTCATTTTGGGTGGTGACCTTAACAGTGTTATGGACCCGTCTATAGATAGTTTCCAGACACATAGGTAATACCCAGAACTTAAAAAAGAAAGCTACAGTGCTTCAGCAACTGCTTGACTAAGGTTGCCAAGTCGGTCATTGCGCTGCAGCGGGGGACTCCTGGCTGGTGTCTGGAGCACCGTACGCCCATCACCCGGAAGTGACATGACACCGCCGGGCACACTGGGGGCGGGGCCATGACCATCCGAGGGAAAACCATAGAGTTTTCCCTTGGATGACCGTGGCCCCGCCCCCAGTGTGCCCGGCGTGGTCGTGTCACTTCCGGGTGATGCGCACATCGGGGTGGGGCTCCCCCTGAGACCCAATCCGCTGCCGGTGGGGAACGGGCCACTGGGGCGGGGGTTTCCCCACCCCCTGGGGGGACTTGGCAAGCCTATGCTTGACCAAAATGACTTGGTTGACATATGGACACACCACAATCAAAATGTAAGAGACTACACGTACTACTCTTCATGCCACATTTTCTAGAATTGTCTATATTTTACACTCCACCTCCCTTCTGCATAAAGCATTGCATCCTGAGATTGGTCTGCGAACCCCTTCTGATCACACATGGATTGAATGTTCCATTATGGATAGTGAACAAGAACACAAATCATGCAATTGGTCTTTGAAAAAATATCTTTATTATTTAATCAAGATGTCCAAGTAGAAATAGAAAAAGAAAATTTTTATTTTGACACTAATTCTGACTGCGGAGTCGCATAATAAATAGTATTGGATGCTATGAAATCTGTTATTTGAGGCAAATTCATCTGCATTAATTCGGCCTATAAAAAGAAAAAAGATCAATTAAAAATGAATTATTAAACAAAATTCACTCTTTGGGAGAAAAACACAAGAAGTATGGCTCAAAAGAAATTATAAACATTTACAACTTGAAAGGAAGTAATTGGAGGCCCTTGAAACTTCACAGACCCCCCAAAACGTAGTATTTCTTAAACAAAAATATTGTTCCAACATCCCTTAAACAAAAATATTGGTTCCAACATCCCAAATCCTTAAAACGTCTACCTTGGAAACTAAAGAAAGAAAAAGCCAAGAAAAATATAGATTATATAAAAGGCTCTGGAAATAAAACCATTCTTCTAAAGAGATAATTCAAATATTTATACAAGATTACAAAAACGTATAGCATTTTGATAATCCAAACTTGACTGAAAGACAATATTTGCAGTCTAACCATTTAGTTAAGTCACTTTCAGATGAACACAAATTGAATGTCCAATAACATCAGAGGAGATTCTCAAAGCTATAAGAATGTCTAAAACCAATAAAACCCCAGGACGTGATGGCCTACCAGCCGAATTTACCTTTCCTAAATTTTAGTTTCTCCCCTAACAGACATATGTAATTCTAAGAGTCTAGAAAACTTCCCCCGTCCTGGGAACAAGTCAGAATAATAGTCATACCTAAACCTGACACGGACCTCTCAAACCCTAAATCATACTGTCCCATCTCTCTATTGAATAATGACTATAAACTATTCACGTCAGTTTTAACATCCAGATTGAACAACATAATTGGAGATTACATACATATAAATCAAACAGGGTTTATACCGAAAAGAGACATTACTGACAACACAAGGAAGACCCTGAATATTATCTATTATTGTAAAAAAATCTCAAAGATACTTGTGTTACGGACCTCGATTTTGAAAAAGCTTTTGATAGCATAGAACCTTTGTATCTGAAAGCTATTTTGGAAGCTATGGGTTTTGGCACCAAATTTAAACATACTATAGACTCCCTATATGTGTCACCGAAGGCACAACTTTTTATCAATGGTTTGATCTCAGTGGACTTTTCCTTATCTAAGGTCACCCATCAGGGGTGCTCTTTGTCACTTTTACTTTTTGCCTTATCAACCGAGCCTTTAGCCAATATGATCAGATCCACAAATTCTATTGAAGGCTGTGGTGAAACGGGGACCCGCCCTCAGCCCTGGGAGACTGAGGTGCCATTCTGTGGCTCGCAAGCCCCTGTTTTGGCCTCCCACCCTGCCTGGTGGGGCTATTTCTCTCAGTTAAACGCTGCCACCACTCACTGAATTGACACCGCCTTCCTAGAGGGACAGTGAGACCCCTCTGGCAGATTTCCCCCTCCTCAGGAAACAGGTACCTCAATCTTTGGACACCCCCTGGAGTGTTGGCAACTCCTCCAATTTGGCCCCATTTGTGTTCCCTGGCCTCCTTTTGCACCTGGTAACATGCAGAGCAGGGAGGACTATGTGGTTAATGCAGCCCAGGCTTTTTAAACTCAAAAAGGAAGATTTATTTAACTATATACAGGTTAGGCATGAAAATAAACACAGGCACTTCAACACAACCGGGGCACAGAAAATAAACAGGATAAAAACACAATTCCTCTGTCCCTACCCATACACCTTCTCTACCCCTGTAGTGGGTTGTGGCCTCAGGCCAGGATTTGCTTTCCCCCCTCCTGTTGTGGAGAGAAACTCCAGCCCTCCTCCTCAGGACTGGCCACCAGTACTGCTACCCTCCTGGTTCTCCACCATGATCTATAGTGGGCTGTATTGCCCATGGAGTCTCTGATAACAGGAGTCCCACCTATACTATCACTTGAACCTGCCATCCACGCTGAAGACCGGGCTGAAACTGACTCTTTCAAAAAAACTTTCCCCCTCTGGAGCTAAAAAACTCCTTTCTCCTTGGCCCCGCCCCTGGGGTGTGTCCCTCTTTTCCCACTCTTTTCCCTCAGGGATGCTGGGAAGTGTAGTCAGGGAGATATGGCAGCTCCATTGTTCCCTATGGAGTACCCCCTCCCCCACATAAGGAACTATCAGGCTGACATCCATTTTATGGCCTGGCAGCCATTTCGTCACACCTCCCCCTCCTCAGATTTGACATGGTTTAGAGGGTGGATTCTATGACATTGTACCTATCTGAGGTCCCACCCCTCCTCAAAATCCACCCTCTCCAAGCTCCATCCCCCAAATCTTCAGGAATTTCCCAACCTAGAGTTGACAAGCCTATCTCCTTCCCAGCGAACCAGCAAAATCTCCCTTGGGACAATTGGCAATGGCTGTGAATTTATCTTGGGGAAGGAAAAATCTGACGATTATAAACAGCTATTTACCCCTTCTAAGTAAAAAATCTGAAATAGAAGAAACTTAGATGTCCCTAGAAGATTATGTAAGGACCCTAATGCTGGAGCATCATGAGGCCATGCTACTTCTAGGTGGTGACTTGAATGCATGGTTGGGCCCAGACGATGCTTTTCTGGCAACCAAATTTAATCTTCAGATCAGTGCGTCAGGGGAATCTTTAGGGTCTATGAATCAAGAGAGAATGTTTAAAGATTATCAAGCAAACTATGCAGGGGCTTGCCTCTTTTAAGTTTGCCTTTAGGTTAGGACTATCTATTTTAAACGGGTCTACTGTTAATGATTCCCCTGGTGAATTCACTTACATGGCTGGTCCTCACCATTTATAGCCAGATATATGTGTACTCACGATACTGTTGCTGTTGAATTGTTAAAAAAAAAGATTTTAAAATGGGTGGTCACGACTAATGCAGAACATGATGGCCATGTTTTGCTCCATTTCCTGCTTCTGCATCGAGACAAATTGCTCTCACCGCTGCAAACCACTGTCCGTGGAGTGGCCGAAAGAGTCTCTTGCTGCCCAAGCTCCCTCCAAGAGTTTGGGTGAGTCCCCGCAAGGTCGCACGGACCGGGGAACTCCAAAAAAGCAAAAAAAGATGGGTGGGCTCGGGAACGTCCCGAGCCGCACCCGCATCGTTGCGCTGTTGACCCGGAAGTCATATTCTCAGTTTCCAGAGAGAAGAATTTGCAAACCAATGAAAGAATAATAGTATCAGACTTCAAAATTAATTGTAGCTGAACCTATAAAGATATCCTTTGGCTGTTGGTCAGTTTATCTTTTTTTAAAAAAATTATTTTTTTATTGTTTGTTTAAACTGTTACATTGAGTATTTATATTTATTTACATTTTCTCCCCTTCGAGTTGTGTTCGAGTTGAAGAATAAAGTTGTGTTCTTGCTGAATCGCTCTCCGACTACTTTGTTAAGCGAGCGACTTAACACAAACATCTGCTAGTCTGACTTTAAATTTATAGTATTTGTAGTTTCACAACCAAATGTGTCTTGAACTACTTACAAATCCAAATGGATATATTTTTTATATAACATCAATTATATAGCATCCAAAGTTGCCCCGTAGGGTTATAAAGCGACATGAAAGTCTTGAAGACGGCGTGAACATACTAACTGTAATCAACAAATTGAAAACAATAGAATTGTACACAGGGGTCATTTCCTGTGGGAGCGCACAGGAGCGGAGCGCCGGCAGTAAGAAGCCTATGCAACAAGCCCTGCTCCCTGCTCTCAGCAGCCCTCAGTCAGAGCAAGAAGCAGCCAGGTAAGTTGCAGAGCCCCCCCGGCCTGCCTTCAGGTAAAAGCTCTCCCTCCTCTGTGAGGGCAGATCTGCACGTTCCCCCCTCCCCATATCTAGTAATCCAAAACAGTCCAGTGGCACCTTTCAAACCAAGTTTTATTCAGGCACAAGCTCTCCCTCCTCTGTGAGGGCAGATCTGCACGTCGTCCCCCCTCCCATAGCTAGCAATCCAAAACAGTCCAGTGGAGCCTGAGTGGTGGGTGTTACCTTCTGACACACTTCCGGTGATGTCAGGGGGTGTGGCATATGCAAATAAGTTATGCTAATAAGTTATGCTAATGAGTTCCTGCACCTCTTTTTCTACAAAATGACCCCTGATTGTACATATTCAGTTTTGATGCTGTAAGACCTGTAGAAGGCATCAGAAATGAGGTTACACCAGTTCTCAGAGTCTTGTAGTTTCCTTATGTTCTTGCCGTCTTCAAGATTTCAGGGACGCTTTATAAACTTGCGAGGCCTGCACACAATACTCCAGGTGCAGCCTGACCAATGCAGTATACAGCAAGACTATGGCATCTTGTGATTAGCGTGCTATACCTCTGCTGATACACCCCAAGACTTTTTGTTGTTCAGTCATATAGTCGAGTATGAGTCTCTGTGACCCCGTGGACCACGTCACGCCAGGCCCTCCGGAGTCTGCTTAATTTCATGTTCGTTGCATCGGTGACACTGTCTAACCAACTCATCCTTTGCCGTCCCCATCTTCTTTGACCTCCGATCTTCCCCAGCATCAGGGTCTTCTCCAGTGAGTGCTCCCTTCTCATTTTTTGGCCAAAGTATTTCAGCTTCAGCTTCAGTATCTGGCCTTCCATGGAACAGTTAGGGTTGATTTCTTTGAGGACTGACTGATTTTATCTCCTTGCAGTCCAAGGGACTCTTAAGGGTCTTCTCCAGCACCACAGTCAAAAGACAGCAAAAGACCCCAAGAGTGCATTAGCCTTTTTTGCTGCTGCATCACACTGACTGCTCCTATTTAGCTTACAGTCCATCCATACCCCAAGATCTTGTCCATACATACTGCTACCCAGAAGTGTATCCCCCCATCCAGTATGAAAAGATGGCTTTCTGCCAAACTGGCTCTCCTTGAGTGATTAAGGTGGGCATATGGAGGACAGCATTACTGAGTCCATTTCCCAAATGGCTGAAGAGCTACAGTGCAACACCCATTCTTTCCACCATGTAGACAAACCTGGTAAGTCATTCCGTGTTGTCAGCCATCATGCCATGCAGAGGGAGAAAGAGAAAGGCAAAGCTTCTGTTTGGACAAACAAGAGTTAATCCGTATTGGCAGGGCTATTTTTTGGGCAGGAACGCACAGGAATGGAGTTCCGGCTGGCTTCAGAGTTGGCCACGGCCACTACAGCCAAAACCTCTGCGTGCGTGGCTACAGAGAGAAGGCCTTACTTCCATGTATCTGGGGCTTTTTTCCCTTTCAAGACTTCATTAAATACTACCTGCATTTTGGGTGTTATTATCTCTATCATTTCTTTGTAGAATTCACTTGTGAATCCATCTAGCCCTGGTGATTTGCCTTTTTTTAGTTCTTTTATTACTTCTCTTATTTCCTGGGTTGTAATTTCACCCTCTAGTGCATCTTTCCCTTCTTTCTCCAATGGAAGACTGATTGTCTCCTGAGACTCTACTGTGGCCTTTTTCTTGTATAAGTTTTTATAAAAGTTCTCAAAAGCCTTAGTAATTTCCTTGGGACTTTGTGTTGTGTTATTGTTAATTTTTATAGATTTAACCGTCTGTTTTGCTTTTTTAATCTTCAAGTAGTTTGCCCGTCTTTTTGCTGTGTTGATGCTGTTCCTCTGGAAATCATTCCTTACCATAGTTTCCCTTTTCCACATTGTTGCTATGTCTAGTGCTTCTAATTGTTTTTGAATCTCTTTGATTTTGCTCTGTAAAGTGGGGCTATAGTTTTCCATTACTTCCCTTTGTAGCTTCTCTAATTCCTTCATGTTGTTTTGTCTTTTTTTATACCATTCTCTTTTTATGTTCTTTTCTTTTGTATGCAATGGCCCCTTATTACTGCTTTAGCGGCATCCCATAGTATATTGATAGGCACCATTCCTCTGTTTTCCTTGAAGTATAATTTTATCTGTGATGTCATATATTCCCTGTCCTCTTCTTTTGCCATTATTAAATTATTATATCTCCAAGGTCTGTTTGTTGTGGGTAAATTTAATTCCAATTCAATACCAGGGGCATGGTCAGATATCCAAATTGGAAGAGTTGTAATCTCTTTTATGTACATATTATTATTTTTTCCCAAAATTATATAATCTATGCGTGACGCCGTTTTATGCCTGCTGGATATATGCGTAGGGCTAGGTCTTGTTCCTGTAAACTCATACACTTCTTTCAGGCCCCAGTCTCCTAGCTTAAAATTTTTATTCTTTGATATATCAAAATTCAGATCCCTGGATACAATTAATGCTCCCTCTGTGAACTGTTGAATCTTCTTAAAGACCTTAGAAATTTCTTTTGCTTTTTGTTTGGTGCATAAACATTCGCTATAGTAATTCGCTTGCCTTCCAGTTTGAACTTGACCAATAGGTATCTGCCCTCCTTGTCTGCTAACCTTTCGATATCCTCAACTTTAAAGTTCTTATGGATCAAGGTTGCTACACCCCTGGCCTTAGAATTCCCTCTTGCTTCTGCTAAGACCTGCCACTTCGGGTCTTTTATTAATGGTTTTCTATCTTCTTTTTTTGTGTGTGTTTCCTGCGGCAGTAGTTGAACCAGTTTCCTAGTCCAGACAGTGGTTGCCCTGGAGACAATGGGCGCTGTGACTGAATCTTTGATTGCCATGGCAATAACTTTATGTGCCTTTTTCAGGGCAGTTTCTATTCTCTTGTCAAAGTTGTCTCTGACTGACCCCTGGCCATCTTCAAATAGTAAGCCAAAAAAATGAAGGGCAGCGACAGGAGCATCTGCTAGGGGAACCTGTAAAATCTCATTTGCAAAGGATGGTAATGCATAAATTTTTTAAACAAAATTTGGAAATTGGCAAGTAGCCATTGGCTTAGCCTATTCTGCCTTAAGATGTCGTTCAAAAAATTAAGGGAGTGGGAAATCTGGGAAAGAATTCTTTGTTCCCGCCGGGTCTAGCTTTTGACTTTGGCTTGGGGGGGGAGGGGTGTCATCATCTCTTGGGGTGACTCTTGAAGCTCTAGTGCTGATAAGGTCTTAGATAGTAAATACTGGTAATCCTCTGGCTAAAAAAGGCACACAGAGTGCTCTGGCACACTAAGTTCTTGTTTATCATCTGTTAAAAATTCCTCCTCTTCCCTCTGTTTTGTTTCGTTATCTGAAGACTTGGACCCCCTCCCAGGGAAGCTTCCTACTTCTCTTTATATCAAATGATTGTTTCTGGGCTGTTTTGGTTGGCCACTGACAACCTTGTTGTGAGTAGTAGCATGCTGCCCGGGAGTGAGGGGAGGGAGAGGAGGAATCAGACTGGGCGGGCCCCATAGGAACCTATGTCTTCATTGTGGCAAAAATTAAACATCTCCTTTCTCATAGCTTGTCTGAACACATAACTTCTGGGGAAACGCTCAGTATCCTGGGGTTGGGTACTTTACCCATTCGGAGAGAAGTGTCTGACTGGATTGCTGAGTCTTGTCTGAAGGAGACAGCTCTGCTCCCATTTCTCCTGCCCGGAGGTTGGCTTGGGCTTCCCTGAGATTGGTACAGGGGCTGAGAGCTTGCATGGTATCTCCACCCACCAAACTGGTTGGTTCAAAAAGGCCACTGCTCATAGCTGAAGAGCAGGAGCGGGGCATCAACTCTGAGGTTGAGGAGGTAGCACTTTTTTGCACGCTTTTGAGATGCTGTTGTGGTCAGGTTCTCACCGGTAGCTCATGCAAGCTGATTGCTCGGCATGCTGGCTCCTGAATGATCATGCCGAACAGCGATGGCTGCAAGTGATACTGCCGTCTCTCCTTCAGAGAGGAATCCATCTGGAGACTCCTTGGAAGCCATCAGATTGATAGTTGCTGCGTCTGTTTTTAAAAGTGGCCAAAATGGCTGCCAGCCACAAGGCATGGAGTCTTCTATGACCGACTAGGCTTTTGTAGAAAGGGGAGAAGAGGTGGAGAGTTAGTTTAGAAGAAGGAAGGAGTAGGTAAGAAAGAGGATTAAGTCATTGGAAGAAAAGAAGTGAGGAAGAGGTGAGACGAAACCTAATGAAATTAAATAGGAGGCTGAGCCTGCTATAGAGCTGCTCTCCCTGTTGAAGCAGAAACAAAACTGAGATATCCTCCTTTCCTCAGAGGAGAAGGACTCTTCATGGTGAGTATCCAAAGGTCTTTAATCACTCTCTGTGTGAAGAAGTACTTCCTTTTGTCCATCCTGAATCTATTGCCTATCAGCTTCATTGGATATACTCGAGTTCTAGTACTTTGGGCAAGGAAGAAAAAATTATCTTTGTCAATTCTCTCAACCCCATGTGTCATTTCATATTTTTATTATTATTTTTCAGCTCTTAAGAGATCCTTTGAAGTTGAGGAAGTAGATCAGCCACCAAATTCTTCCACTCCTCAAAGACGGACACCCAATCCTCTTGTTAGGTCTGCAGTATCCAGCTCTACACAGAAATTCCAGGATCTTGGCACCAGGAATTCTGAGACCCCTTCTAGACATGTGGAGTCTCCTGCACCGAGGTCGCCCAAATCCTCTCTGAGGAGAGTTGACCTTTCTGGACCAAAACATCCTGAGCCAGTGTCCAGAAGAGCAGAAATTTCCATTGATATTTCATCTAAGCAAGTAGAGAACTCCACATCAGTACCATCAAGATTTGGCCTCAAGAGAGCAGATGTATTGGGGCATAAGGCTGCTGAGATTGCTACGAGAAGGACTGAGATCAATATAGGCAAACCCCAGGATCAAGCTCTTCGCAGAATGGAGGTTCCCTCAAAGATTCCTGAGCCGACACAACGGAGAGTTGAAACTAATAGCCCACCTGTGCTAGATGTTGCCACCAAACGTGTGGAAAGCCAGGTACCAAAATCTTCAGAGGCTCCAGTACCACCGGTTAGACAGATTGAAAACGTGGAGATTTTCCAGAACAGTCAGCACCTGCCACCAGAACCAAAGTTTCAGTCAGCAGTGGCTGAGATTCCACCCAAAAGCCAAGAAGGTAAGCAAAATTGGGACTGATATTTTAAATTGCAGTACTTTGCCTGTGTATAAATGTGCCTGTGTTTGTATTTCCCTCTAGTGGCTGTTTTGTCATAAGAGTTACAGTCAGTTGCTGTTTTTTAAATCGTTAATGTTCATGTGTACTTTTTCACAGCTCGAATTATGTTTGTTCAGTATTGGTGAATTTGGGGTCTAATTTGTCCATGTGTATTACATGAACAGCTCATAAGTATGCCTTTGTTTTAGTTGGAGTGCTAGCTCAAGTTCTCTCTGGAGTTTTGTAGAGTGAATTCTACATTATGTGCCACTGTTTGTGCCATTTATGGATATCATAAGCTGAAATATTGGCTAAGTTTAGACACTGTACTCCTTTAATGTTAGAACAGTTTCACTTAGGCCACTCTCGTGAATGTTAATATTCCCATTTTAGATTTGTAGGGTACATTGCCTATGCACAATTAATGTATTGGCATGTATCGAATTGTGCAGTTAGTACTGAATGAAAAGGAAGGATGGATGGTGATTACTGCAGACCCCATATTCTGTCATTGATTATATTCCGAAGGGTCCGCTGACCCCAGGAACAAAATGGGTGGGGAGGGGGCTAAGTTGGCTACAGTGGAAGGGGGAAACAGGAAAGTCCCAGTCTGTGGATAGCTGGATACACCTCACTGTATGTTTGTTGAGTGAGACAGACCTGCCTTATGGGAAAATGGCACTGAAGCAAAGTGTAATTACAGCTGATCTCCATAGCATTGCGACCTGTGAGGAAGCTGACAAACCCAAACTTATCTTCCTTTTTGCAGTCCTACCTGGGACAGTGAAGGAGGCCTTCATGCGCTACATTTGACTTTGTGAACCTGAAGAACTGGATAAAATTTAGTGGTGAAAATTTAGTGGTGAAAATTCCCTAGCTCAGACTGTGTTCGTGTCTATCTGGCTGCTGGGGACAGAATCTTTAAAGTAGTTAAAGTGAGACCCAGTTTGGTGTAGCAGTTAAGTGCATGGACTCTAATCTGGGAGAACTGGGTTTGATTCCCCACTCCTCCACTTGCAGCTGCTGGATGACCTTGGGCAAGCCATAGTTCTGTCTGAGCTGTCCTTGAAAGAGCAGTTCTCTCAGAGCTCTCTCAGCCCCCCCTACCTCACAGGGTGTCTGTTGTGGGGAGGGGAAGGGAAAGGAGTTTGTAAGCCGCTCTGAGACTCCGAGTGAAGGGTGGGGTATAAATCCCATCTCTTCTTCTTCTAGTGTAAATATCTATGGTATTGTTTGACTTGATACATTTAATATGAGCACTTTGTGTGGTTCCAAATTATCTATGGTTTACCTTGTTTGGATTCCTTGTAGAGAGATCCTCTGTCTGAAAAAAAACTAAAGAGCCATGGATGTCCTTAGATTGTCGTATTCATTTAAACGTGTGTTTATTCATTTTTCACAACTATTGTAGTAGTCACGTGTAATACTGTTTAACAGTTTTGTATTGTTAGTGGGTAACACCATTGCACTCAACTTTAATAATGCAATATTATTAATCTAAATAATTTCCTGGAATGAAACTGACATTGGAATTCCCTGTCCTTTTCTCAAGTTGTTCTGGTTTCCTTTGATAAGGGATAAAGGATGTCTGGCTGAGCCAAGTAAAACAAGGTATGTTTGATAGAAATTTGGTGCACCCTGCCCAATCCTGTCCACAACACCTTGTTTAGGAACGACTGCTCAGATTAACTTGGAGTTCCCTGACTTGTTGTTCAAGGCTGCTGCTTTTGGGATTAAAAATGTGAAAGAAAAACCAGTCTGTCCTTATGCGGAGATATATATTTATATATATCTAGAGAGATAGACTGAGAGAGTTGTCAAGTCACAGCTGACTTATGGTGACTCTGTAGGGCTTTCAAGGCAAGAGACATTTAGAAGTGGTTTGCCACTGCCTGCCTTATGGTCACAATCCTGGAATTCCTTGGAGATTTCCCACCCTAATAGTAGCCAGAGCTGACCCTGCTTAGCTTCCGAAATCTGATGAGATCAGGCTAGCCTGGGAAAGCATGGACAGAATTCTGCGCTGGCTTTGCAAAGCTTGCAGCATTTTTTGCATCTTGAATGGGAGCCTCCAGGGCTGAATTTAGATGAAGAGAGGCCCTAGGCTACTCCACTTGTGAGGCCCCTCCCAATCCCCCACCCTCACGACTAGAAGAAAATGGAAGAGTGTTATAAACAAAACTGAGTGAAGCCAAGGATGATGACGGGTATTTAAAATTCTGCAATTCACAATTTCTCCTCTAAAGGACATAAGATGTTATTGTTAAATACCATAGTGATTGAAAAAAATGCATAAATGTTAAAATTAACACTGGAAAACTTTTGCGATAACCGAACTTCGTAAACCTTTTGTGGAATAAGTATTAATTTTTAGGAAAATGAAGTTGTAATATTATTCTTTAAAAAAACCCTTGAGTTTACAAATTATATTGCCTGGGAAGTGTAAATAATATCATCATGATTATCTGACAATATGGCACTTTTAGAATCTACTTTATGTTGTCTTTAAACAGTCAGTTTTAAAACACATATTAAGAAGTAAGCTACAGCCATCAAATACAGTAAGACTTAAAAATGTTTTTTCCTAGCCTTCCTCATAGCAAAATTGTTTGTCTGAGTTTGTCACTTTCAATGTACAGAATGCTCAATGTGGACAACCTCTCTTGAGACATCATGGCCCTTAATTCTTTTGAGTCTTGAAAAACTCCTCTCTCGAGCAGTTAGTGACCATAAAGCTAAGAAATAGCCGCAAGATTGCTTCCACATTAGGAAAGGCCATCTGAATTTTTTTCCTTGTATATAATTTGATAAAGGTCTGTATGAGACAGAGGGTGCTCTTCTGTAAGCCTATGGCTTTGTCTCACTTATTGGTGAAAATGCAAAAGTTCATCAATACGTTTCAAGTCAATATCTTTTGGGTATGCTTCCATCAACAGTTCAACACCTTGCTGAATTTCTTGCTTACATGCTGTCAGATTAGCAAGAATATAAAACAATTGTGCAACATCACTGTACACAGTACTTCTTCTTTTTAAATTGGCTTCAAGTGCATCTAATATAGGAATAAAGAATTTTATCCTAAACGTATCTCTTGAAGAAAGTGCATCTAAGGCATCAGGTGCACTTCTGTCATTTCTTTGCCGTTCCCTTACTCTTTGTCTCCTTGTTTTGTAGTTAACATTTGGCAAGGTGGCTTTTGCTTGTTTTTCAAGCTCATCAAAATCTTCTCTAATTTTCCTTTTAAAATCCAGAAGTGAACTGTACAAACTTGCACAAGAACTCAATAACAGGTCTGATTTCTGAAGGGCTTTGCTGACCTTGTGAAAATGTCCTAGCACAGGGGTCCAAAAAATACAGCATAAACACAAATAAATCCACAGCTGAACGGTCCACCAGATTTAAAGAGTAACCTGCGCATGGAATAAATCTTGCAAATTGTTTTTTTCAATGATTTTTTGCTGCATACCATTGTACTTAGCAGCCATATTGGCAGCGTTGTCATAAGACTGCCCGCGACATTTTCTAAAGTAAATTTCAAGCTCAGTCATGAAATAGTTGAACACTAAATCAGCCATGCTTTCTTCTGAGTGGTCTTTTAGCTAAAGGAAAGTTAAAAATCTCTCAGTTGGCAAACCATCTTCAGGTGATACATATCTGATAATTAAAGTCAACTGATCAGTATGTGAAATGTCAGGAGTGGAATCTACTGAAAAGCTGAAATATCAAGCCTTTCTCACATCAGCCAGAATTGCATCCTTAACTTTTTTTTTTTGCCATGAGTTGAATAATTTCCTCACATATAGTTTTTGACAAATAAGAGGGATTGCCTGATCTAGAATGTCCATACCGATTGATATGAGCAAGTAAAAATGGATCAAATTTTGCCACTAGTTCTAAAAGACTAAGACAATTGCCATTATTTGGAGATCCAAAGTGTTCATTGTCTCCTCTGAATGGTAAGCCTCGTTCTACAAGAGTGCATATGACAGCAATAATTCTCTCCATGACATGCCGCCAGTACTGCTGTTCTGCTTTTATTTGTTCCTCTAGCTTGGAAGTTAACGTTTGTCCTCGCTTCCTTGTTAGGTAGGCCAACATGACATTCCTATGCTTCTCTGAGTTTTCGTGAGTTTGGATAAGATGTGGGTTTTGCAAGTCATCAAACCCTTCAGTAGCTAAAGCTGTGGAAGAAGATGCAAGGTTTGGAAAGAGTTCACAAACAAAGCAATTATCTGCATCTGCATCTGGAACACCTTGGACTTGGCCTATCTTACCAGGTGTGAACTGCAAAATCTGACTATTTACATTATTTTCTTGTGGCTCTTTAGCCTCTCCCTGTCCAGTAAGTGACTCTTGAATTAGTTCTATATTTTCAGTTTGAGCCAGCATCATGGCTGCTTCCTCATAATCAGCTTGCTGTTTCACATCCTGCTTCGCTGTTTGTCTTTCAGGGAGGTTTTTGTCTGGTTGCATGCTAGTAGTTGGCTCAGGCTGGATAGCTTCACTGCTGGCTCTTGTTGCTTCAATGAGTGGTTGATGCAGGAAAGCAGTGATTGGTCTTAACTTCATTACCATAGCATTTTCAAGTCTCTGTCTCCTGCGCTTGCTAGCACCCCTTTCAAAACTTTTACTCATGCTTACATTAGAATCTAAAAATAAAAAGTAACATTAATCTTCAACTGGATAAACACATGGATCAGAGGTCTATCAGTGGCTATTGGCACAAGGTATAGATAGTTGCTGCTGAAGGGTTACACATGGGGGCCCCCCCAGAGGATCCTCTTCTGGGGCCTGCCGGCAGCCATCATCACCACCATATTCATGCCCCCTCAATGCAGTAGCTGTGCTTTGGCCCATGGGTAGTTTCTTCCACACATCAGGGGCCTAGTCCTGCCTTCAAACACGCAACTCGGCAGGCAGGCATGCCTTCCCCATGGAACGCCTGGTGGCCTTCAACCATAGGCAGCTACCACCTCATGGGCAGGCAGTGCCATTGGATCTCCAGCTATACTGGTCACTGGGTTTCCTGAAGCCTTTGCCACACACATGGCCTTGTGTGTGCAGTGCCCTCTCCCCATCAGACAATCCAGCTGCCTTTGGCCTGGGGCAGCCGCTGCTGCATGGGGGTGGCATGGCTTTTCAATAATCTCTGGCTTGAACCCCCAGCATTGCCCCACCATGGCCTGGTGGCCTTAGCCAGAGGTGGCCGGTGTTGCATGGGCATCTCCAGCCTATTGGACTTTGCTTGGCCTGGGTCCCGCCATGCATGTGGCCTTGCGCCTGGGCTACTGCCCCCCCCACTTCCACAGGCAGGTGGGTTAGTTCAACTTCTCATTCCCCTTCTGTGGTGGCTTGGGGGCAGAGGGGAGATTGCAATACCCAGCCACTTTGCGTTTTTACCCTGGGGCCCAGGTACACTGTATTGGCAGCAGGAGTGGGCTGGGGAAGGGGTTTGCCCCCCCCGCCCCCAAGACAGCGTTGGACTATCTGCCCAGGGCTGCACCACTGGCTCTCCAATCTGCCCATGCACATTTTTCTCTGCACCCCCCCCCCCCAATAGGGCGTTGCAGTGAGGACACCAACTCAGAGCTTACCAGTCTCTGTCCTTTGTATCTCCAGTACCTGGCCTTACATTTGATGGCACGCATGGCCTGGCCCAACAAAGTGACATTTATGTCAGATTCAGCCCTTGTAACAAATGAGTTCGATACCTCTGACCATAATTCAGCCTCAGTTTTGGTGTGGACATCTAAAAGCCACTCAGCATCCCACTGCCTTGCCTGAGCCTTTCCCCATTACCCTGAAAATAGTTGGAAACGTTACCTCAGCTCATCAGCCAGACTGTATCTGCCACTGGTAATAGCTCTATTCACCCTTCATTGCCGTGGCTTGGTTCTTGCCTCACCTCAGCAGTTTCCTTCTTGGTTTTTTTGGCCTGCCTCTCCAACATTCAATTCTCTGTGGCTCACTGCTAGTTGACTGACTACAGTTTTGTGCTAGAAGAAAGATTTAACAGAGTGTAGATGGGAGGGGGAGTCCTGGTAATGCCATTCTGAGCATCCCCCCCCCCCCCAAAAAAATAAGTGGCATAATTTGTTGGTTTATAACACAGCTGCAAATTACTTACAGTCTGATTATAAGAGTCTTCTACTGAATCTACAATGGCCTTTTTAGAAAGCTGTCATTTCAGAACATCTGGACAGTGCATTATCTACATGTTTTAAACACCCTCCTACACACATCATACCTCAGGTTTTGCAGTAGTGGGGGGAGAAACATATTCCCCTATCTACTTCTAGTATCTTGGCTGCACTGGTGGACCTGATGACACCTGGTATTTTTGGCCGCTGTGTGATAGAGTGTTGGGACTGGATGGGCCATTGGCCTGATCCAACATTGGCTTCTCTTATGTTCTTATGTACTCACCAGTTAGTTCCCCACTCCTGATTTCATTCCAAATGCTAAGCATTGCAAGGTGTTTTGTTGTTGTTGTTTTAATTCCAGCTTATCTCAAATTTGGCACCTGCGCTGCCTTGGACAAAATTGGACGGCATATACGCCCCCACACAAGCACACTCTTTTAGCCTCTCTCCGTACTCACATCTCAGTGCTGGAGGCTTCTTCCTGTTTAAAACTGTATCAACACGCATAATCAAGCCCAAATGTGTCACCTGGTTTTAAGGAAACATTACCCCAACAGCTTTTAGTCTCTTAATGCAGTTAAATTGTGGAGCGGCTCAGGGAGCTGGAAAGGATTACTCACTGTTTATCTGCACAACTTTTTTGCCTGGTTTTTATTTTGAGAAAAGTTGCTGCGTTTATTGCCTTTTACATTTCCTTTAAACCCCTGGCTACAATTAAGCAATCATGGGTGAGCAGAAAGGCAGAACCCAATAAGGCCTTGAAAATATGTACTGCAGGATTTGAACAGGATTTCACTCTCACCACTTCCTGCACCAAGAGAATAACAATAGAAAAGGACCAAATTGGAGGGGGCAGAGCTCTTTTTACAGGCTAGTGCTATTCCTTTTTAGCTCATCACAGAAGGTTGGGGGGGGGGATCCATTCTTATGGCAAAGGATCTTGTTGGGCATGGCAGGTAAGGCATTTTTATTCCACCTTACAATTGTACCCATCACTTCAATAGACCCTCTTCATGCATCAAACTCAAATCTTCAGTGAAACATAAAAAGGTGAAAAAAGAGAGGATAGGCCTTGATAGCCCATCATCAGATCTCAGAAGCTAAGCAGGGCCAACCGTGGCAAGTACTTGGAAGGGAGACCCCCAAGGAATACCAGGGCTAGGACACAAGAGGCAGGCAATAGTAAGTCGCCTCTCTGAAACATCCAGGCCCCACTAGGGGTCGCCATAAATCAACCATGACTTCCAGGCACGCGCGCGCACACACACGCATGCAAATATTCATCCCGCCCTCCAAAAAAGGGAGAATAGGCATTAGGGTTTCCAAGGGAGAAGGCATGAGGTGTATAAATCAGGTTTATTGCCATGATCTTGGGATCTCCGTTACTGCTTCAGGCTCTGGCCACCTGCACTGTCTTTCTGGGTGAAAAGTGGAGAAAGTCAATAGGAAGTGTGGCCCATGAAGACTCAATACGGAGACATACTCCCTTTCTTTGGAAGCTACCACATACATACATAGACATGAATTTGATATTGGTGGACTCTTCTGTATAAGATTAACTTAGGTGCATCACTCACAAGAGAGCCAATTACAGCACTACTATCAGAAACAGTTGAAGCCTGTGACTCATTTCCCAACAGAAGAGAAAAGATGAGTTATTACAAATTATACAAAGTACTTCCTTGATTAAAGAATTAAACTGGCATCAAACCAAAGCAGCCTTAAACGTTCTCTTCTACTGCAAAACAATGGGCTACATCTCTTGTCGCTGAAGTATTAAGGGCTATGAAATTTGTCACTTCCCCACAACATGGCAGCAGAAGAAAACACCAGTGCTGCAGTCATCCTAGTAAGCCTAATGTAAGTTACTAGTCCGCAACACCACAGTGTAAAATGGATCTTCCAGTGGTGTTTCACTGAGTTACACGAAGCAGCAGAATGCCCAGCTTGTGGATCACCAGGTTGTTTCCGCTTGGTGTTGGGCCACAATGCAAGGCAAATAATTCTACAGTAGAACTGATAGATGGGTTCTTTTGGGGAGAGAAGAATCTATTCATGAGACTCTTGGGAAAGAATTTGCTGATGCTGTACAGGGAAGGAGATTCTGGTCCATGTAGTAGAATACAGAATCCGTTCAGTATATACTATGCAACGTAAGTATGCAAGTGCCGTCAAGTCACAACCGACACAGCGACCCTAGTAAGAGGCTTTCCAGCAAAGTGAAGAAGCAGAGGTGGTTTTCTTTTGCCTTCCTTTACATCTCCCATCCAAGAACTGATCTGCTTAGCTTCTATGATGTAATGAGATTGGGATATACCGTGTTGCCTTCTCTCTTGTTAAGCAACATGTATGCTATGCAATCCTTACAGTCATAAACTTTTCCAGTCCCACAAAGCAATCCACTCACTACTAGTTTATTTAT
Source organism: Gekko japonicus (assembly GCF_001447785.1). NCBI lineage: Eukaryota > Metazoa > Chordata > Lepidosauria > Squamata > Gekkonidae > Gekko > Gekko japonicus. The sequence continues at coordinate 1,219,596 of NW_015168050.1, forward strand.
TTATTTAGGCTCAGGGCGGCTTTTTTCTTTTGGGCAGAAAAAGCCCAGCAGGAAAACATTAGCATAATAGCCCATACCCAACAGCAAAAACCTATTAGCCTATTAGGCCACACTCCTGACAGCACAGCTCATTAGCATATTAGGCCACACACCCCTCATTACCAGAAGTGTAGTCATCCAGCCACACCCACCTTTAGCTTCTTATTCTGTTTACCTTGTTTGTTGTCAAAACCCAGGGCTTTTTTGTAGCAGGAACTTCTTTGCATGTTAGGCCACACACCCCTAATGTAGCCAATCCTAATGAGTTCCTACTGTTGGGTGTGGCCTATTATGCTAATGAGTTCCTGCTGGGCGTGCCCAACTCAGGAGCCAGCCGGAACTCTGTTCCTGTGCGTTCCTGCTCCAAAATAGCCCTGTTTTTGACTTTCTTGGCCTTGATTAATAACTCTTTGTTCTATTGACAGCTCCTCCCCATTCTCCCTCATCAACACATTCATAGCAGAGGTAGCAGGGCACAGGTTACATTTTATTGTTATGCTCCTATTTTATTATGATGATTGGTGAACCAAATGAGCTGTAGACAACCAGCAGCATGGTGAAAATCAGCTGATTTCTAGCAATAGGATGGATGCAGTTGTCAAGCTTGTTAATTGTTTCCCCTGTCAGCCATTTCCAGACTTCTGCTGGAGGAATCAGAGGCAGTCAACACAGCACACACATGGTGAAAAATGGGGATACAGTCAATATTTAATATTTATCTAATAATAACAACAATAATAATAGTCATATGATTTTGTATCATTTCTTTATTTTATTGATAGGGTGTATGATCTCTCATAAGATATCTTAAGATATTATTAATATTAATTAATTTTTTTTGGATTTTCATACATCATAAATCCAGACAATAAAGGGTAGGAAGGGTAAAGGGTAGGGGGGTAAGACATATAGGGAAATTCCTTCGTGTTTGTATTATAGCTGTTACAAGTTTCTAGTTCTGTTTACAATTTTCTTTCTTTTATATAATTACTAAAGTTTTTATCAGTTAATCCTTTCGCTGAGAATCCTGAAAAAAAATATTAAGCTTTCCACAGTTCAAGCTAGAGTTTCTCTAAGATTTTAATATTTAATCTTGATCTTCAAGTTTTCTTTCTACCCAGTCATAAAATGGTATTCAATTATCTTTCCCATTTTGTTTACTTCCGTCTTTCAAACAGTTTGATAGTATGTCCATTTCTGTGGTCTCAAAGATTTTTGTCAAAAGGTCGCTTTCCGTTGGTATCTGCGATTTCTTCCAATACTTAGCATATAATATTCTTGCGGTCGTGACTATGTGTATAATTAGATGTTTAAGTTGCTTATCTTTAACATCAGGCATAACATAAAGTAAGAACATTTCTGGTTTAAATGGTAACATTACCGAACATATTTTTTGTAACATCTCATGAACCCTTCTCCATTTAATATTAAAGAGTTAATGGAGCCATACATAGACATTTCTGACATATTAAAATCAAGCATTCAATATTTTAAAATAACTGTTAGATTCATACTATTTGTATAATTCTAGCATGGTAGCTTCCCACCTCCTTATTGTGAATCACAGCCAGACTTTAGACTTATTTCCTTGTATTTAACAAATTAGTCATCTTGTGCAGAGCTCAACTGTGTAGTGAACAAGGGTAATTGTCAGTGCCAATCCCTCTGAGCCAATATATGAACATGTTTTAGGGTCTTAGATTCTCCTAAAGAAAGTGATTGGAGGAACAGTGTTTCGTGCACCTCAGCATTTAGTCACAGCGACGGCGCATCGACGAGCGGGTGGGAGCCTCGAGTGCTCCGTCCCCGCTTGAACCTCTTTCGTCTCGTTCGAGCCTCCCGTTTTCGACGGGAGAGCCCGACTAGCACCCTAGGAGTGGGAGCTGGAGTAGGGGGTGTCTTTCTGGCCCTCCCCCTGCAATTGGCAAGGCGGGGGAGGTGCCCAGAACAGCCCTGAAACCGAGACGATTGCAAGGAGGAACATGGCTCCCATGTTCCACGAGATGCAGCCAGCTGTTTTGTTTTTATCTTAACTATATGGACAAGTGGCAGCAGTAACATAAGAACTGAAGTAAAGTGAGTACGGCTACAAGTCTATTGTTGTTTTAAGATAACCCCAGGGCATTTGCCCAGAACAGAGGAGAGAAGCGGCCAAGGAAATTAACTACGGGCTGAATAGCGGACGATTTTTTCTTTGATGGGGAGAGGAAAACATATGTGGGCAAGGACTAATATGTATTTAGTAGAAAAGCGATTTGTTTGAAGTGAACTGACTTTTTTTTTGGCGGAATAAATAAAAAGAAGTATCTGAGTAAAAATTGCGTCTTTAAAGAGTAACTACAGGGAGGAGAAAGATGAGGACGCAGAAGGAGGAAAGTTTGCAGGGAAGCAGTTCTGGGAAACATTAGAGAAAAGGATTTGTGAAGGAATACGGAGGGGGATGGAACAAGTGTTGGACAATATACTAGAAAAGCTATCGAGTCTACATCTGAGCATTGAATATGAAGAAGATTTGATAAGCGACGGACAGAATAGGGAGAAAGAACGGGAGACATGCAAGGGAAGTGCGATACAAGAGACTTCACAACCAGCGATGGCAAAGGTGCAAAAGAACAATATGAAAAGCACTGGCCATGTGGACTTAACAAAACTAGAATACATAAAGAAAAGGAGGACAATGAGAAGGAAAAAAAGAGGAAAAAAAGACAAGCAGAATGGCAAAATGAGGGGTGAGAAGAGATTCAACAGAACCTACAAACAGGTGAAAACAATATGGTCGAGGAAGAAAGGAAA
>NW_015168050.1:1223168-1277304 GCF_001447785.1 Gekko japonicus
AGTAATTAATTAGGATGTTTGTTGGAAAATATTAAAATACAGGACTGTTTGGATAAGCAAATAAGGTGTATAATGTTGAAAAAAATGTTTAGGCCAGATAAAGTTAAGGAAGGAAAATCTGAAGGTGTACTTAAAAAAGAAAAGAAAAAAGCAACAGATGTATTTGGTAGAGTAGACCAATATTTTGGTTTAAATGGGAAGAGGTAGACGTAAAGACTTGCCTAACTAGAGAAACTAGATACTATTGTTGACTTATGAATTATTATTAAGATATATGGATTAATGGAAAAAATGAATTTATATGTAGTACCAAAATTGTATTGGAGAGAAATTAGCTATGTTACTGCTTGGAGTATGCATTTATGATTGTACATGTTTAAAAAACCCAATAAAAATATATTTTAAAAAAAGAAAAGAAAGTGATTGGAGAATACTTGTCTGATTCACGTTTCAGCTTGGTGAGCCTACAGAGCTGGCAGTGTGGCTTTGTCTGCGACTTAGATAGGTGACTAGGGTTGCCAAATGAATTTTGGCCGGGAGCGGGGGGCTCCCAGCCGGTGTCTAACTCGTGCGCGCGCGCGCGTACATCTCCCGGAAGTGACGTCGCACGCTGGGGGTGGGGCCACACCATTTGAGGGGAAAACTCTTTGTTTTCCCCTCAAATGGCGTGGCCCCGCCCCCAGCGTGCGACGTCACTTCTGGGTGACGTGCGCTCGGGGGTGGGGTTTTCCCCGGGCCTGATTCCACACGGGGCGGAAGTCGGGCCTTGAAAGCGGGGGGAAATCCGCCCCCGGGGGGGATTTGGGAACCCTATAGGTGACTAAGGTTGGAGTGACTAAGGTTGGAGTGAATAAAAATGGCTCATGGAATGGTTTCTTACAGCCAGGGCTATTTTTGGGCAGGAACACACAGGAACGGAGTTCCGGCTGGCTTCAGAGTTAGCCACGCCCACTACAGCCAAAACCTCTTTGTGTGTGGCTACAGAGGGAAGGCCTGGAAAGCGACCCCCCCCCCGGCAACTCCAAGGCAGGCGGGCCAGCAGGGCCCTGGAAGGATTGGGGAGGCATTTAGATGCCTCTCCATGCCTTCCCCAGCCTGTCCAAAAGCCGGCTTGCCCGGCTCCCTGCAGCCGCAGGGCACCCAGGCAAGCCAAGGGAAGGTATGGGGTGTGGCCTAATATGCTAATGAGCTGCTCTGTTGGGGTGTGGCTTAATACACTAATGAGTTTCTGCTGTTGGGCATGGCCTATTATGCTAATGAGTTCCTGCTGGGCTTTTTCTACCAAAAAAGCCCTGCTTACAGCCATTCATCCTTGTGGTCAACATCTGTATAACCTCGTGCATAACTTTTGCTCAGGAGCAGGTTGGGAACTTGCTTCCACAGTGTGATTGCCAGAAAACCCTGGGAAGAAAATATTCTGTTTCACAATTATGCTTAATAAAATGACTGGTTCCAGAAGAGAAATTATTCACACACTCGGAATGCTGAGTAGTCCATGTTTTTGAGGCAAGTAGTACAACATTACACATAAACCATAGAACTCACTACAGAAGTTTTCTGCAATGATCATAGCTTAAATGGCTTGAAAAAATTGGATGCATCCATGAAGGAGAAGGTAATTAGTAGCTTCCAGCCATTTTAGTTAGCAATACAGGCTTCATTTTCTGAAACGGTATAGCTGTCAACTGCATGAATAATAGGTGCATTATTGATAATGGTTGTGGCTGTTCTTAATGTGCCTTACAAGTGTTGACTCATTGGCTGGACATTTTCTCTCAGACTAGTTCTAACCTGATAACAGTTGTGGCCTTTTTAGATCTCAAATGTTGCAGGTATAGACAACAATGTCTCATCTGCATGTTTTGTGTCAGATTTCTCTGTAAAATGATGCTGCCGTCAAGTCTAGTTTCCAATGTAATGACTTCCAAGAAATGTATGGATAGAGATAGCAACAAATTGAAAAATAATTGACCATGGTTATCATTAAAGTAAACTGAGATGCATGTCTGGGGTAGCACTTAATGGTAACCTTTTATCAACCATTTCTTCTTTTAGATTTGTCTAGGGTGGTGGTGGTCTTGTTTTTAAATGCCCAAGCTTGTGATGGAGAGCCCAACTCCCATTCTGTTCTGTTTGGGTAAAGCTGTTTGGGTAAGGCTGTTGCAATGGCTTATTGTTAGAGTACTGTAGCCTTCTGTGCCCACTGTCCAAAATAGGAGCTACAGAAATTGTTTATAAAAGAAGCATAATGAGAGACAGGTTAGATTTTATTTTATTCCTGACAATTGTGGATATGATGTCATTTGTATCCTACATTGCATGGCCAGCATTGAGTCTATACAGCCATTAACAGGTAACAGGAGAGAACAGTACAGGTAGGACATTATAAAAAGCCTTGACTATTCAGAGATAAAACCCTGACCTGGATGGCCCAGGCTAGCCTGATCTCATCAGGTCTTGGAAGCTAAGGAGGGTTGGCAATGGTTAGTATTAGGTTGGGAGACCACTAAGGAAGACACCTATGGAGTCACCATAAGTTGACTGCGACTTGATGGTACTTTCTACCACCACAATCAGAGATAACTGTACTCAGGGATTGGGCGATTCATAAATCTAAAGAATAAATAAAATGTGTTCTAGGAGATTCTGGATGTCATTCCACCTGGTCTAAAATGGAGGTTGTTGTTTTACATTAGAGTTAATGAAAGCCTGTGGATTGCAATAGAGATGTGCACCAAAAAACCCCCCAAAACACCACCAATTGTTCTTTCATATCCAGGACTTCGGTGTGGGTGTGTCCATTTTTGCTTATGTTTGTTTAGGACATTACAGGATCAGAATTCAGATCCATGTGATTTTTGAGGTTCTGGAGCGTTGGGACCCATATTTTCAATTGGGAATCTACTGGAGGGTCTGGGGTAGTGGCTTATAAAGACAATGGCACCAAATTTGCACAGAACGTACTTCTCCCTATAGTCTAAAGCTCCTCCCCCCCCCCAAGTTTTAAGTGAATTGTACCAAGGGGGTTGATTTTACAGACCTCCGAAGTAGATGCCTCTTGACGCAGGCTCAGTTCTCTCCATTGATTCCATTGATGGCACTGCCCACAAGCATTAAAAAAATGTGCATTCATTTCATTTTCCTACTCTTACAGTGACTGACTGACAATAGAAAAAATACTTTTCTGCAGAAAACTGCATCTGCCATGCTTCCTGTTGTTTCACAAAGTAAGGGAAACAGTTTGAAGCTCTTCCATTATTCATTGTGGGGGATTTTTTCAGTGGGGCTAAAGAGGCTTTTTTCAACCAAATGACACCAAAATTGTAGAGGACTGAAGACTACCTGTGCCCTCAAGGCCACCCAAGTTTCAAGCAAGTTGGAACAAGGGTTCTCTTAATTTTTAAATTGCTGGATGCTTCCAGTTTTCAGCGCGACGAGAATGGTTGGCTCCGGGACTTGCTCCCGTGAAGCCAGTGGATCACTGAATACTTAAAAGGAGTTTGGGGGCTCCCGAACTCCAATGAGCACTCCGGAGAGGAGCTCATGGCAAGGGGCTTGATTTGGACCCCGTGAGTGGCAGCAAGTGGCTGGAAGTCCGAGACTGCCTCCAGCAAGATCTCAGTGAGCTTCCATGGCAGCCATGGACGTGAAGTCGTGACTCCCGGGATAAGGGGGAAACAGAACATCTCAACAAAACAATACAAGAAGGTAAATCACCATGAGTAACCTTAACTGCAACATTATGAGGAACTTTTCCACTGATTAAGCCTTTAAACTGTTTGTAAGGAGAAATAGAAAGGGAGGGGTGAGGAATCCTCCTTCCCCCCCCCCCCACTCCATAAAGCGGCTAAGAAAAGAAGAGAAAGGAACTTTCTTAATAAATTTACTGGGCTAAAGAAGATAAGGTTGATGCCAGAGAAGAAAATTGTGAAACAGATTCGTAAATGTGATATCATTATACTTTGTATTACAAAATCATATTGTGGATTTTAAATCTTTGGAATACTGTTATAAGCATCAGATTCTATATTATTGGAATAGAAATTTATCTTCCCTGGAATTATAACTGAGCCATAAGGATCCATAGAAAGGCATTTAATTTGGATTATAAATATCTACATCTTATTATGTGGACCATAAACTAAAATCAAGAAGAAAGAAGGAAAGATTAATGAACTATTAAGCATATATTTTTAACTTTCACTACATCATTTACTTATAACTCATTGTGTATACTTTTGCGGTTTGTTGAAAATTGTAAAGTATATTATGTCCTGAGATTCTTGTAAACAACTGATAAGTCTGTATTACAACTAGATGATAAGACTGTCTGCCTTGCCTGGGAACCCTCTTGTTTTTAATGTAATTGGGTAATCATAGAAAGCTCTGTGATTGTAGAGATTTTATTGACAAAGAGCTGGAGAGATTCTCTGGTTTTAACATAATATTTTTAAATGGCTGGAGTAGAAGAAGGAAAGAAATGTTTCAACACTAATGGTTACAGATCTCCAACTTTTTTTTTACAAGAAACAATCACTCCAATAGCAGAAAAAGCTATGAAAACGGCTCTGGACTCTATGCACTCTGGATCAGCCAGCTGAAAGAGCAAACTGACATGGCATACATCTTTGTGAGAGATATGGATTCAGAAAGTACAGATGAAGGCTGCAAGCAAAATGACACGGCCTACAGAACGAATTCAAAGTATACAAAAAGAAACAAAATGTTTGGAGAACTGAATGTGAGATTATATGAAAGAATGACAAGAGATGGAATATTTAGAGCAGAAAATGAAATTCTCCAGTGGTCCTGGTAGTGGGTCAGTCCTTTGATCCATTATGCTTGGGATTAGCTCCTCCTCTCCACTTGCAGGTCTGGAAAACTTTGATCCTGGAGGGGAGGGGCTTGTCCTCTGGATCCCCAGTTTCACCGGCCCTGCCTCTGGAGCAGGACGTTCCGGCTGTGTTCTGTGAAGCACGAAGATTCTGGGAAAGAAAGAAAGAAGGAAGAATGCAAGTGAGTGGTATGGGAGACGGAGGGAGGTGTGTCTGACTCCCCACCCCTCCCAGGATCATCCATCACAAGCGACGACAGCAGCTGCCGACAGCCTTGGGAGCTTCCGGGCAGACACAGCAGGGGGAAACTGGCCTTTCGCTTACAGGCGCAGCTTGGAGCAGGCAAAGCCTTTTCTCAGCATGTTCCCCGTTTTTTCCTATTCTCTTGGAATCTATATGGGGGAAATAAATGCTCGGAATGGTGGCCATTTTGTGCCAATCCAGTGATAGTAAATTACTTTCACTTTCAGGTTTTTCTAAAAATGGCGGATAAAGCCGGCCCCTCAAGCTCCTTGTCTTCTGAGAGCCTTGAATCCACCCAAGCTCCAAATGAAGATACCTTGGGTCTAGATTTATCCAGGGAGGAGGCACAGTCTAATCTACGGTCCTGGTTAAAGGAGGAATTACAAAAGGAACTCAGAGGGTTGTGGTAACAAACATCCACCTCTCAATTTAAAAAAGGCAAGAGAGGTAGACACAATAGTTCTCAGAATAGCACCCCACCTAGAAAGATAGTTTGCTCTGGGGTGGGGGGTCATAGTCATTTAGTGACATGGGAGAAGAGTCAGGTTCTGACATACTAGTATCGGACAAGGAAGAGGGAGAATTGTCTGAGGAAGGAGAAGAAGCAGTTCCTCTTACCCAGTCCAGACCTTTTCCTCAAGAACTGTATGCCAGGTTGTTCCCTAAGATTCTGAGAGCACTGGAGCTTTCATATATTCCTAAAACAAAGGAAGATACAGAAGCTGCAGATTTTTCAGTGGGGGTCTGATAAGGCTATTCCCAAACCTAATGCCAAAGTGATAGATGTACCTCTACCAGCGGCTTTCTATAACATTATCATGACTGAATGGGAACATCCTGCAAATTCCAAGGCTAAAAACCCTATGATTGCTAAATTGCACTCTCTTATTCCAGAAGCGACAAAAAAGCTCAAGCTCCCAGTGGTTGATGACCCAATCAACTCTCTGTCTTCTTCGTCTCTTCTACCCATGGATGCCGATGGTCTTCCTAAGGACAATTCTGACAAACAGGTGTAGAAGGTGCTGCGAAGGGACTTTGAAGCGTCTGCCAGTTCCCTGTGAGCATCTGCTACTGGTTCCTTTTTTGCCAGGGCGGCCTACACTTGGGCCTCAGACCTTACAGCTGCAGAGAGTGGCATACTGAAGGCCTTGACAGATGAATTGAAAAAGATCGCTCTGGCAACAGCTTTTGCGGCCGATGCCTCACTGGATGCACTCCAGTTATCTTCTAGGGCCATGGCCAGTGGTGTGACGGCTAGACCCAGCAGCCAGAGCCAAGGTAGCAGTAGTACCATTCAAGGGGGTAAACTTGTTTGGTGCAGGTCTAGAGAGATACCTTATAGAGGATAAGGATAAGAAAAAAGTTTTGCCTTCTAAGAAGAAGGAGGGGGAAACTACAAGTCGTTTTCAGTCTTCTCGAGATTTTAAACGAGATGACAGACATAATTATAACATAGCATTCAAGGGCAGATGGCAGAATAGCTCTAGGGAATCCAGACCACAGCCTTATTCCAGAAAATTGGGTCAGGGTCCCAAGGGTGCCAAAAAGGAATCTGCGGCATGACTAGACCGCCATCTCACACCCTGTTCAATCCTGCCTGAACACGAACAGGGGCCAGACCGCAGAAACGACTTGATAGGAAGGAGTTTATTTGTCTTCTCCCGGGTACTCTAAACGTAAGGGGAAGGCAGTGTACCCCTGGACTGCAGGTGACTAATCAAGGGGATCCTGGAACTAGCACTGTAGTCGTTCCATCTGGGCACACTGTCTCACTCTCCACTGGACAGGGTCTTTCAGGTTGTGGAGAGGTGACAGAAGTGCTTGGGAGGGTAGATTCCTCCAGATGTTATGACATTAACCGGGTGGCTGGGAAGTCAGCCCTCATGTTAGGAACTAGGGTATTGAGTCAGGTTCTACAGCCAGATTCCTCTGGATTCGGTTCAAAGTGCTGGTTCTTACCTTTAAAGCCCTATATGGCCTGGGACCTACTTATCCAAGGGACCGCCTTTCTCCATATGTCCCCCAGAGAGCACTAAGATCAGTATCCCAAAATCTCCTGGTTCTTTCAGGCCCTAAAACCATTTAAATAATTTTTGCAAGGGATTGCTGAAATTGCAACTTAGGAAGTCAAGTGAAAAGGTATTTTAATACCTTCCCAGCAGTGTTCCCATTTAAGGGAAAAAGGATTGCTGAAATGGCTTGCATCTATTTCAGCTTAACAGGGAAAGTTCCATTTAAATGGCTTTAGAAAGCGGACACCGCAGCTGAGTGAAATCCAAGCGGTGAGTTCACCCGGAAGTGGTGGACTCACTGTTGGACTTCACTCACATGTGGTGCCCATTTGCAAAATGAACATTCTCTTTAAATGTCTTTTGCAAGATCTCCCCCCCCCCTCCATTCTGCTGGCCTTGGGAAGCCACCACCAGCAGAAGGGAGAGAGGGAAGATCCATGAACTGGGGGGAGGTTCTTCCAGTTTATGATTTGTGGTTTGTGGGACCTCATGAACTGGAACAAACCTCCATTTTCCCAGTTCATTCCCATCCCTATCCCTGACCTCCTCAGGCAGGCCATTCCACAAGGTGGGAGCCACAACAGAGAAAGCATGTGTATAGGCAGTTTTTGATTTTGCACATTTGCAGGTTGGCATCTGCAGAAACGTCTGTTGACATGTGGAGTTGCATGGCAGTGCATAGAGAGATAGGTGGTCCTGTAAACAAGAGGGACCAAGACCATGTGATTGTCAATACCTTAAACTAAGCTCAGTAACACATGGGCAACCAATGGAGGGTTTGGAGAATGGGAGACATGTCATTCTGGTCCAGTTGGAGTTTCTGAATTGATTTTGAGGGAGAAAGACAATTTGTGATTTACAGTAGTCTAATCTTAATGTTTCGACACAACCACTTTTAACTTTAAAAGGGGTAAGTTCTCTGATATGAGGGAACATGTGAGGAAGAAACTGAAAGGAAAAGTAGAAAGGGTCAAAACCATTGGGGAAGCTTGGAAACTATTTAAAACTACAATCCTAGAAGCTCAGAAAAAATAATATACCGCAGATTAGGAAAGGCACATTCTCCTTTCCTTCTTCTTTAATCTCTTTCCACATCTTGATGCCACCTTGAGAGTTTATCATATCACCATAAGTTATAAAATCATTATTTCTCCTTGTGTAATTGCGGTAATAAGCATATATTGGTGACATTATTAGTCGAATTGTAAGGCTGATTCTCTTTCATAGCATTTCCCAAATTTTAAGTAGGCTGTCTCTGATTATGTGTCTTTTTTCTAGGGTTTTATTTTTTGATATAGACTTTTAATCCACAGATAGCTATAGTCCATCATTGAGATTTGCAGATTCTAATTTTATCAATCTTTCATTAGAATGTCTGATCCAATCTGAAATCCAGACTAGCCCAGCATCTTGGTAGTATAATTTAATGTTAGGTATTGCCAGACCACCTCTTCTCATCCTGCAGTATTTTAAACCTTATTCTTGGCTTCTTATTGTTCCATACAAATTTGTTTGTTTGTCTTTGCCAGTCACACAAAGTCTTTTCAGGAATTGAAACTGGAATCATCTGTAACAAAAATCTTTAATTTTGTTATTACATTAATTTTTACAGCAGAAATTCTTCCTAGCCAGGATAATTGTAATTTGGACCATCTTTCAAAATCTTTTTGTATCTTAGACCATAAATAACGTATCATTCTGTCCTGTGAGATATATTCCTAAATATTTGACTGGATTGTTTGAATTTTCTTAATCTCTTCCTCTTCTTGAGTAGTTAATTTTTTAAAAATAATCTTGGTTTTCTTACTGTTGATTTTATAAAAATAATCTTGTCAGTTTGCCCCATTACATGTTGGAAAGATCATATCATCTGCATAACTCTCTAGTTTAAGTTCCTCCCCTTCTACTTTTAATCCTTCTGTTCTGGAATCTTGTCTCATTTTAGAAGTAAAGATGAATGAATCAATGAATGAATGAAGAGAAGTGGAGAGAGTGGACATCTTTGACAGGTTCCTTTTTCTGTTTTAAACCCATTTGTCAAAACCCCATTTATTAAATTTTTTGCATGTTGTTTAGTGTAGATATTCTGTATCCAAAAATCTGGAACCACACTTGCAATATTGCAATGTTTTTGTAGAAAAGTCCAAGATACATTATCAAAGGCTTTTCAGAATCTAAAAACAGAAACATGTTTTATTACAGCAACAACAAAAAAAGCTTTGTCTTTCATGAGTCTTTTTGGTACAAAACCAGTCTGATCAGGATTAATTACTTTGGAAATACATTTCGTTAATCTCTCAGCCATGATTGAAGCTAAGGTTTTATAGTCCACATTCAACAATGAAATAGGTCTATATAACTATGGCAACATTAAGTCATTATTCTCTTTATATAGTACTATTATATGAGCTTCTTGCCAGGATGGTGGCAATATGTTCTTTTCACTTGTATCATTCATAACTTTTTGTAAGGGTAAAATTGTCTTCTCTTCAAAGGTTTTATAGTAAATTGCAATGAGTCCATCTGGTCCTTGTGCCTTATCCTTTTTTAAAATTTCTTAATGGCTTGAGAGATCTATTGAATTGAGATGCTTTGATTCAAAATTTCTCTATCTTCAAATTAGTGGAAAATTGCCAAAGAACTTTTTTGAAATAGTCAAGCAGGAAAAACTAGAGGATGTATGGAGGAAATGGAACCCGACGCAGAAGGATTTTACTTTTTATTCCAATAGACATTGCTCTTTTTCCAGAATTGATATGATTTGGATGTCAGAAGAATTGTCAATGAAAACACATAAAATTGAAATTTTGCCAAGATGCAATTCCGACCACAACCCTGTTTTGTGGACTTCTATAGAAAGGAACAAATCCTTTCTTTGGAGAATTAATGAAGATTTGTTGGATAAAAAAGATGTAACTGAAATGTTAAAGGAAGAAACAAAGCAATTTTTCCAACAAAATCTGAATAAAGAGACCCCAATTCAGGTGGTGTGGGATGCGTATAAAGCAGTGATGAGAGGGATTCTCATCTCTCAAAATGCGAAGCAAAAGAAGGAAAAATTTCAAAAACAAACAGTAGTGTTGGAAAAAATATCACAAAAAGAAAAAGAATTAAAGAAGAAACCAGGGAAAAAGAAGATTATTCGAGAATTACAGTTGTTGAAAGAACAACTGAATGAAACTTTAAACCAGGAGCTCTATTGGAATTTAAAGAGGCTACAGCAAAAATCTTTTGAAGGGGCAAATAAACCGGGGAAATTTTTAGCGTGGCAACTTAAGGCTAGAAAAGAAAGAAGAATGATAACCAAAATAATAGAAGAAGGAAAAGAATTCGTTGACCCTACTGGCATAAAGAGAAGTTTCTTCAAGTATTATGCTAAATTATTCCAAGCAAATAGAACAGATCTTGAGAAGATTAAAAAATATTTGGACAAGGTTCCGTTACTTAAAATAAGCAACGAATTTCAGGAATTACTGAATGGCCAAATTCAAAAAGAAGAAGTGAGGAAGGCAATTGAAGAAGCGAAGTTGGGGAAGGCGCCAGGACCGGACGGATTTACCGCAAAGTTTTATAAAAAAATGAAAGAAGAAATTGTTCCGGTCATGGAAGCTTTATCCAACGATATACGTGAGAGTAAGAAGGTGCCAGACTCTTGGAAAGAAGCAATTATTTCATTAATACCAAAGGAAGGACAAGAACCAACGAATGTGAAAAACTATAGGCCAATTTCTCTTTTGAATAATGATTACAAGATTTTTGCAAAAATTATTGCAGAGAGGGTGAAAAACTATTTACAAACAGTGATTTCAGAAGACCAAGCTGGTTTTTTACCAAAGAGACAGATCAGAGACAATGTAAGAATAGTAATGGACGCAATTGAATATTATGAGAAACACCCTGAACAAGAAGTAGCTTTTTTATTTATCGATGCCGAAAAGGCATTTGACAATCTTAACTGGAAGTTTATGCTGCAAATGATGGAAAAAATAGAAGTGGGACAACACTTCAGAAATTGCATTGAAGCTATCTATTCTGAACAAAGAGCTAAACTGAATGTAAACAAAGAACTGACAGATAGCTTCAAGGTACAGAAAGGCACCAGACAGGGTTGTCCCCTATCACCGTTATTATTTATCTGGGTGTTGGAGATACTTCTACAAAAAATACAGCAAGATCAAGAGATAACGGGATTGACACACAAAGGACTTAAATACAAATATCGAGCATTTGCTGACGATGTAATGTTCATTGTGCAAAACCCGACAGACAAATTACCGTTACTATTCCAAAAAATAAAGGACTTTGGAGAATTGGCCGGATTTTATGTCAATAAGAACAAGACGAAGCTTATTTGCAAAAACATGACGAAACAAAAACAAATGGAACTGCAAGACCTGGTACAATGTGAAGTAGTAAAAAAGACTAAATATCTTGGTATTGAGTTAACTGCAAGAAATATAGACTTATATAAGAACAATTATGAAAAACTATGGACTAAGTTAACTCAAGACTTTAAGAAATGGGACAAAATGAATTTGTCACTGATGGGAAGAATATCAGTCATAAAAATGAATGTCCTACCACGTTTGATGTTCCTGTTCCAAACAATACCAATACTTAGTAAGACAGATTTGCTACTTAAGTGGCAACAAGAACTATCAAAGTTTGTTTGGGCAGGCAAGAAACCGCGAATCAAGATGAAAATTCTTTGTGATGCCAAAGATAGAGGTGGGTTACAATTACCAAATCTTAGACTATATTATGAAGCGGTCTGTCTAACCTGGATGGAACAATGGGTGAAATTAGAAAATGATAAGTTACTGGGGTTAGAAGGCCATGATTGTAGATTTGGTTGGCATGCATATTTATGGTATGACAAAACAAAAATGGATAGCTTTTTTAAGCTTCATGTGGTAAGAAAAGCACTATTTGTGGTATGGATGAGGTATAAAAAATACTTTTGTGATGTAAGACCATTGTGGATTGTACCAGTGGAAGTGTTAACATCTTACTCAAGACATAGAGATAAAGATTGGTTGCCATATAAAGATCTAATTAAAAAAGTGGGAACAGAATGGGTAATGAAAAAGCAGAATGAAATTGAATATGATTATGAATGGCTGAAATATATGCAGATTTTTGACCTTTTTAGATCAGACAAAAGAAACTATGGTTTTAGAGAGGAAAAAAATGAGATTGAAATGATTTGGGAGAGTGAAGGGGGAAAAAATATCTCTAAAATGTATAAAGTGTTACTAAAATGGTATACTGAAGATGAGACTGTAAAAGGGCAAATGATAAAATGGGCGATAAATATGAATACGGAAGTGGCTATTGAAACCTGGGAATATTTGTGGAAAAATTCTATTAAGATATCGCCTTGTACCAATGTTAGAGAGAATTGTTATAAAATGATGTATAGGTGGTACATGACTCCGAAAAAAATTGCAAATATGAACCAGAATATGCCAAATAAGTGTTGGAAATGTAAAAGCCATGAAGGCTCATTTTACCACATGTGGTGGACTTGTGAGAAAGCAGTTGACTTTTGGACAAAAGTCCCCAATGAAATGAAAAAAATTTTGAAATGCTCTTTTAAAAAGGCACCGGAAATTCTGCTTTTAGGATTGAAAATGGAAGAAGTCAATACAACTAAAAAGACTTTATTCTGGTACTTAATCACAACAGCGAGAATGATTTATGCACAATTTTGGAAAACAGAGAAAGTACCAGAAATTGAGGACTGGATACAAAAAGTTCTGTTCATGGCAGAGATGGACAAAATTACAAAGAAGTTGAATAACAAAGAAGACGACGTGTTTTTTCAAGAATGGAGTGACTTTAAAATATATCTGGAAAAGAACTGGGATGTGAAACAAAACTTAATATGTTTAGACCAATATTAAGTCAAATGATGTTATCTTTAGATTGTAATGATAAGAAACTGATATTGTTGATGATATGAAGCAATTTGGAGCAGGGGTGGAAGCATTGTGGGAAGCCAATGGAGGGAGGGGAGGAACTGGGAATGGGGTAGACAATTGAAAGAATGTTGTATTCCTGAAAATAAAAATTTGTTTACCAAAAAAAAAAAAAAATTTCTCTATCTTCATTTGAAAATTTTAGGAGTTAAAAGCTTTTTTAATATATCCATCCATTCCGTTTACTGTTAAAACATCTTTTTTTCCGTACACCAATTATTTTCCTCCTTTCAGTTTTTTTTAATGTAGACATTTCCACCCCCCTGCATTTCTTCAGTGTGAAGCAGATCCAACTAATTTCTTAACTTTTTGATTTCAACTTTTTTTCTTCAAGGATTTTTATGCTGGCCTTCTAGGATCTGAATTCTGTCAGTTATTTTCTTGATTTGTTCCAATCTTTGCCTCTTTTTCTTCAATGCAAAAGCAATTAATTTCCCTCTCATATACACTTTACTTGCTTCCCATATAGTTGCCATCAGTGTTCCCTCTAAGCTGAGTTAGTATGAGCTAGCTCACAATTTTTTATCATCCAGCTCACAGATTTTTGTCTTAGCTCAGGAGGGATGGCTCCAGAACAAATTAATTTATGCAGTAGCCAAATCGCTTGCTCACAGCTTTAATGCCAGTAGCTCACAAAATAGATTTTTGCTCACAAGATTCCACAGCTTAGAGGGAACATTGGTTGCCATAGGGAGATTATCTATGATATTTAGTTTAAAAAGTTCCTCTATGTCCTGTTCACATTTTTTTGCAATGTCTTCCTGCAGCAAGTGATTGTTGTTCATTCTCCATCTTCTTATAGGCATTTCTCTATGCCATGAAACCACTAATGGATTATGATCAGCAATTGTTTTTGGCTGGATTTCAATAGATCTCAGATTTGTGAGTAAAGTCTTAGATGTCCAGCACATATCAGTTCTTCAGTATGTCTGGTGTCTGTCTGAAAAGAAGTTATAGTCTCTAGAGTGAGGATTGAGAGTTCTTCATAAATCTTCTTAGTTCAGTATATGCATATAAGTAAAAACGTTCTTGGGTAGTTTTCCTCCTGCAGACTGTTTTAGATCTATCCTTTTTTTTTTTTTAATTTAATACTCCATTCATGTTGCCAAAAATTAAAATTTCTCCTTCTTGAAAGTCCAGAATCCCCCCCCCTCCATATTTTCTTCCCCTTTGCATTATTACGAGCATACATTATAGCCAATGTGAAGATATTATCTTCTGGATATCTTATTTTTAACAGGATATTTCTTCCCTCAAGGTCTTTTAACTCTTGTATATATCTGATGTTGATCAGATATATAAATCATGACACCTTTTTTCTTCTCTTTTGTTTTCCAAAGTTTTCTCATGTACCCTTTTAACATGAGTCTCTTGCATACAAATTATAGATAGATTTTGTTTCTTTAACCAATTAAATGTCTTGGAATGCTTAGATGGAGAGTTTAGGCCATTGATATTAACTAATAAGACCTTCATAGTATCCATTTCTGTCAATAAGCTGCAGCTTCGTCAAGTTTGTCTTCTTCTTTGTTTAAATCTTTTTCTTTTCTTGATTCTTCTAATTCCTCTAGCTCTTTCCCAGTTAGTTCTCTTGCTAGAAGCTTGGCCTGTTCAATCATCATTTTACCTGTAGGTAAGAAGGCTTCCCAAGCAAATAGGATTCTTCAGCGGTATCTTATTCCTTTCTTTTGTAATATTTGCCTGAGAAAGTCGAAGTCTTTTCATTTCTTTGATACAGATGTAGTTAAGTCTTGGAAAAATTGTATCTCTTTGTCAAAAAATACAAGTGGAAATAAACTAATGAGACATCAGCACAAGTGGCAACACGTTTGTGAGAATAACATCCCCTCCATTGCAGACCCTTTTACAGCCACCCATAAAAAGGTTCAACAACTGTCTTTTCCTTTCCTTTCCTTGTTCCCTTAGGAATATGCTTGGTTTGCTGGGCCAGGCAGTTCACAGAGCAAAGAAGGTTATGACTTTACACCAGAAAAAATGTCTTAATTAGCTTGCTGATGCAGACCTTACTACAAGTGGGAGGTGCCGGCATAGATAGTAAGCAATAAAATAGCAGTTCTTGCACTTAAGATATGATAAACAAAGAACTGATAATAAGTCAGTCTTGATTGAGCTCTTGTGAAGTCATTTAAAAGTCATTAAAATGATTAAAAACCTTAAAATCCACGGAACACCAGGACGGCGTCTGCAGCAGCTGCTCCCCACCAGACCAGAGTCCGGTTTTTAAGATGTTATCCTAACACTGAAAACATTTACACAACTAGTAGAACAACATTTCAGTGATAAATGCTTTCAATTCTTTGTACTGGTTCTGTCAGTAAAAAGGCAGGGGGGAGGAGGCCCTTTCCAGGCCTACTTTGGCCTTTGTGGGGAACTCATTGGGGCCAGTCCTGACTTGGGTTGCCAGCTCCAGGTTGGGAAATTCCTGGAGATATGAGGGGTGTAGCCTGGAGAGGGTGGGGTTTGAGGAGTGGTGGGAACTCAGACATGTACAATGCCATAGACTTCACCCTCCAAACGAGCTATTTCCTCTTGGGGAACCATTGCTGTCAATCTCCAGGTGAGGGCTGGAGATCAGTCAAAATTACAACTGCTCTCTAAATGGCAGAGATCAGCCCCCCTGGAGAAAACAGTAAACTCTGTGTCATTATACCCTGCTGAGGTGGCCTCTCCATGACAGCCAGTGTGGCATAGCAGTTAGCGTTTCAGGGGAGGGTCTGCCAGACCTAGGTTTTTGCTGTGGAAGCTGATTCGGTGATTTCAGACCACTCACAGACTTTCAGCCTAATGTACCTCACATGGTTGTTGTGCAGATCAAAAGGGGGAGAGGAGAATGATATGAGCTGCTTTTGTCCCTACTGTGGAGAAAGACTGTACTTTTCCTAGGTAGAGGCTGCTGAGAGGGGGAGGAGATGGAAAGCTGAAGTCAGAGGGGCAGATAACGGGTAGGTTCATGGTTTCCTGGGAAGGAGATAGGGTTGCCACCTCTGGGTTGGAAAATTCATGGAGATTTGAGGGTTGGAGCCTGGAGAGGGTGGGATTTGAGGAGGGGTGGGTCCTCTGACAGGTACAATGCCATAAACTCCACCCTCCAAGCCAGACATTTCCTCCTGGGGAACCATTGTGGCCAATCTCCAGGGGAGGACTGGAGATTACTCAGAATTATAACTGTTCTTCAGATGGCAGAGATGGCAGACAGTTCCCCTGGAGAAAAAGGTAAGCTCTGTGTTGTTATACCCTGCTGAGGTCACCACAGCAATTTGACGCTGAGTGCCCAAGGCCAGGGCACCCACGTAGAGCCTCTTTTTATTTCTACAACGGGTCTTATTCCTAGTATTTAATAACCATCTACTCAGAAGTATGGATCAGTCACATCATCTCAACAAGAGTATTACGTAGTTGGGGAAGGAGGCAGAAAAGGGCAACCAAAATATCAAAGCTTTTGAGCATCTTCCCTAGGAGTAATTTTTTTTTGGGGGGGGGGGGAGTTAGTTTATAAAAATGTGACTAAGGGACAGTTAATATGATAGAGAGTTGTAAAATTATTGCATAGTGTAGAAAAATACAATAGCTTTTTCTCCTTCTATAATTCAATAATTCAATGAAGTTGATGGGCAGTAGACTCAGGGACAGGCTCACCCAAAGGACATGTTCATGCAATGCATAGTTAACTTATGGAACTCACTGGTACAATCTGTATACTAATAGCCAAGAGTCCCCTGTGTGTGCGGATACTCATTTCCGCAGATCTAGGGCGTGTAGGAGGCAAAGAGATATTTCAGCACACTTGGGGCATTCCCCAGGAGTGCAGAAAAATCTTACATGTTTAAAAAAATGTACAGGGGATATTTAAATCCCTCCCAAAAGTAAAACAACATTCTCTACTTACAGATCCTCAGTAGAACACTCAGGAGGCCAAGGGAAGCCATGTGGCTGCACACGCCACCGCTAAGAAGGCCAGGAGCACCTCAGAAATGTCTCTGACTGTGTAGGTTGAGCCTCTGCAGGTGGACTCGACTCAGGCAGAGGCTTCCCAGCCTACAATTAGCATTATCGTATTCCCGAGAGGACGAGTAGCCTTCTTCTCCCTCCCCCAGTACTCAATACCATGGAAACCCAGGGTCTCAGGAGTCGGGGGGGGGGAAGCAGAAGCAAGTGGGTGCACTCAGGGAAACAAATGTAGAACAC
The DNA here is from genome assembly GCF_001447785.1 of Gekko japonicus. Lineage (NCBI taxonomy): Eukaryota > Metazoa > Chordata > Lepidosauria > Squamata > Gekkonidae > Gekko > Gekko japonicus. The sequence continues at coordinate 1,240,446 of NW_015168050.1, forward strand.
AGACCTGAGAAGTGGAAGGAGGGGGGAGAATCTGGGTTGGAGGGAGGACGGGAGGGGCTGGCTCCTGCGATTTCAGAACACCCACAGGCTCTGAGACCCCATCTCCAGTCCAGCTGCACTCCAGGACTGCAGAGCAAGAGCGTTCCCCAGTCCTACGCCGGCTGCCTGTCTGGCCCTCCTGACAAGAAGAGAGAGCGCAAATGCCATTTGCTCTCTCTCTCTCACTCTCCTGTGCCCGGCCTCACACACTCAGCCCGCTTGCCTGCCCGGCCTGCTTCGCTTGGAAGCTGAGGCTCAGGTGCTCCAAACCGCCAGTGCACACCTTGCAGGAGAAGCAGGGAGGTGGAGAAGCCTGGGCAGTAACTATGGGGGGGGGAGCCAGGGGAGGGGGTAGGTTGGCGTGAGCAGATTTTTCCAGCTGTGGTGGTGACTGCTGCTGCTACTGCAGCGACTTCATCCCCGGCTGCAGCAATGCTGCTGCTCTCCATAACATCTGAAACAGCAGGTGTGAGCCAGGAAGAGAAGTTGTGTGTGTGGTTTTTATATTTAGGCTTGGGATAGGGTTGCCAACCTCCAGGTGGCACCTGGAGATCTCCAGACTACCAAGATCAGTTCCCCTGGAGAACGTGGCTGCTCTGGAGGGTGGCATTATGGCATTATGTCCTGCTGAGGTCCCTCCCCTCCCCAAATCCCAGCCCCAAGATCTCCAGGTATTTCCCAACCTGGAGCTGGCAACCCTAGTTTGGGGGCAGAGAGAAACAGAGAGAAGGGGGTATTGGGTTGGGGAGAGAAAGAAAAAGAAGGGGAGGGGAAAAAAAGCAAAGGTGGGAGAGTACCCCCTCCCTGCATATTTTTTGGGTGTCCCCTCTTCTGCAAGCCCCCCTCCTTCCTTCCCCTCCCACTATATCACACTTAACCTTTTAAATGCCAGGGTGGTGATACCAGCTGCAGTGGTCTCTGATGCATAAGGTCGCTTTGAGCATTTTACTGCTGTGCCCAGTAATTCCCACCCCTGCAGTCTGCGGGAGATGCTCTGTGATTAATGTCTTCCATATCCCTTAGCCTTATAGGGATATAAAACAAACCACAACACAATACACAACGTTTTGTTGCGGGTCCCCTCTTGTATATAATAATGGCAACCTTAAACAGTTTTAAAGGTCAAATTTTTGGAGCTCAGGCATGGATGACTAAATGAAAACTCTGGGACTGAGTGAGTTTCCCATTTTGGTTTAAAACTGGTAATATGGGGACACAAGATTGGGATATGGGGAGATATGTATGATGGTCTGTGTAGTGAAGTGTCTATAGTTTTGGAGACTGAATATGCAGGATTACTATATAAGACACTTTCTGTAGGTATGTTCTTTCCCTTGTAGTAGAGTAAAAGCAGGATAGAAAATTTTACTAAGATAAAAAAGTGTGCTTATCTTTTTTTAAAAAATCTTTTTAATATTTAAAAATCCAAAGGTGTCTAGTGATGCTATGCAAGCCTGGCTGTTATTGCTGGAACAGTTTCACTGCAAGGTATATTTGGTCCCTGGTCAGGATTTCAAAAGTAAGAAATATTGTGTTAACTTTGAATCTGGGAACGTTGAGAAATACTGAATATCTGGTGCTATGATGCTCTGGGATAAGGTTTTACAAGAAAGCATTTTCTTTGAAATAGGAGCCCTCTGGCTGCTCTGCTGCAAGTGAGGCCCCTTCTTGCAGTGCTGCTTTGGAAATAGTCTGTTGCCCTTGGCTATAGCTGCAATACGTCAGAAAGAAAGCCTGTATTCTTCCTGTGCAATTGCAAAGCCTCCAAAGTAGAACACACCTGATCTCAGTGCCCCTGCAGACATATTAACAGAGGGCTTCTCTACCCCTGTCCACAGCTTAGATCTCAAGGACAAGCTGTTGTAATGAAACATTTTGAGTCATAAATATTAATAATTGATGCTTAACATTTTAATAGTGTATTCATGTTTCAACCTTGAAGCCAGTATGTTGTCTTGGCTTTTCAGTACTGGGAGGTGGCAGAGACCCAAGTTCAAATCCCCATCCAGCCACAGAATTTACAGGGTAACTTTAGTCTAGCTATGCTATCTCAGCCTAATCTACTTAACAAGACAGTTGTGCGAATAAAAGGGGGGGGGACCATATACTCTACATGAAACTCCTTGGAAAGAAGACAGGATAAAATGGAATCAGTAAAATAAGTGTTGAAAGCGTATCAGTATTCCCAGGTTGCAGACTGGAAGCTAAAAGAACAGTGCATACGTAAGACTACCTAAAGCTGATGCAAGATTTCAACTTGGAATTTTCTGTGTCATAGCTGCTACTCTATACTTTGGCCCTAAGCCAGTTTAAGTTTCAGTATGCCAGCATGAATCTTGTGAATTGCACTGAGACAGTCAGGTGATCTCTGTCTTGGACCTTTTGTTATTAAGTTGGGAAGGTTTCAAGAGCTGCTAGATCCTACCAATAAATGTCCAGGGGTCATTTCGTAGAAAAAAAGGTGCAGGAGCTCATTAGCATAACTCATTAGCATAACTTATTTGCATATGCCACACCCCCTGACATTACTGGAAGTGTGTCAGAAGGCAACACCCACTGCTCAGGCTCTACCCCAAAAATCTCCAGGTATTTCCCAACTCAGAGCTGGCGAGCCTACCTGGACAAAGTACTTCAAAAGCACAAAGAAAATAGTCAAGATGTTAATTGGTTTCAGTATAACAAACATTTATTATAAAATCAACAACTCTACAATTAATGATGAGACAGGATCTTCAGTGCTCCTCAGGATGGGCCCTCAGAACAAAGGCAATTTTAGCACCATGGTGTTGCCACAAAGTCATGGATCCCTCATTTTTGTGTTGCTGCCTGTAGACTAAAACATGGTCTACAGTATGATGGTGGGTCTATTTTGTTTTAATTATAAAATCATATGAATCCATTTAAAATCATCTAGATCCTACTTTTACCCAGCCCCCTTTTCTTTAAGCCCCCAGCACTGCCTCTTGCTTGCACATCTCTGGCCAGCTGCCTAGGGAGGCCAGCCTCCAGGTGGGACCTGGGGATCCCCTGGAATTGCAGCCCATCTCTAGACTACAGAGATCAGGTCCCTTGGAGAAAATGGATGCTTTGGAGGGTGGATTCTATGGCATTAAACTCCACCGAGGTTCCTGACCTCTCCACGATACACCCTCAAATCTCCAGGGGTTTCCCTACCTGGTTCTGGTAACCCTATTTCCCATCCCCAGCTGATGGCAAATGGGGACCTGGCAACCCTGGGGTTGCCAGATTCTCAGTGGGAAATATTTGGGAGGGTGGAGAGTAGGGGTGGAGGGGGTTGGGAAGGAGTGGGACCTCCACAGGGTCAAATGCCACGGAGTCCACCCTTCCAAATAGCTCTTTTCTGTTGCTCGGGGATCAGCTGGAATTTGGGGAGATCTGCAGGCCCCACAGTGAGGTTGGTAACTCTACCTGAGCCCATCCCTTAAAGCACCGCAACCCCTTCTATAAAGTTTTCCCTCAGATGATAGAGCGTCCCCCCCCCGTGATGTGCCCGACATGATGACGTCACCTCCTGGTGATGTCATCACGCCGGGCACATCTCCGCGATCCCGGTACTTTGGGGGTGGGGTTCCCCCTGGTGGCCCAACCCGGGCCGGTAGGTAACAGACCCATCGAGCGGGGTTTTCCCTTTCCCCCCGCCCCCCGGGGGGACCTGGCAACCCTATCTGGGGGGAATTATTGCTGCTTCACATGCAGCAAAAATGGAGAAGAAAATCCCTCACAGTGCCATTTCAGCACAGAAAAATGGTGGTGGTGGGGAATAGCCCTCCCTTGTGGTGGTATTCCAGCCCAAAAACTTTCCCCTTATTTTTTAATTGACATTCCCTGCAGCTGCTGTGTGGTTGCAGGTAACAGAGTTGGGTCCAGGAAAGCCAGACCCAACTCTTTAAAAAAAGATCTTGTCTAGTTTGGCCCTTAGACTGGAGTAACACTGTATAGGATTGCACTGTGAATCAAGAAACATCTGGATTCAGAAAGCTTTTATGTGTTTCTGTTAGATATTGATACAGACAGCAGAAAAATCTGGCTTCTTTCTCCAATAACCAGCATGAGTTTCATATATTTCTGTAGCACTGCATCTAACAGTGAATCCTTCATTTTGTTTTTTGCTGTGTTTTTTGCCTTATGCTCTCATGGTACTTTAGGGGGGTAAAGAGCCAAATACAGCTTCCTTGTTTGCCATTGAAACAAGGGCCTCGGAAACTATGCAAAGCATGGAGTTGCACAATATGGAATGGCACTGACTTTCTTCCTTTTCTCCTTGTGCGTGTGGAGAACTGCTTAGGAGGCAGATCTTGGCCTTTCTCTGTTCCTCTCCTTTCCTCAGTTTGAAAATCCAGTGGCCTGTGATCACACCAGCACTGGAAGCAGAACTTTCTGAAAGATGTTGATTACAGAGAGCCTGAACAGAACTGTTCTCTCACAGGCTAATGCTTTTAAGACATTTTGAAAGCTTGTGGATTTGTGAATTATGCTTATGCACAATAACCTTATGATGTAACTTCAAGTCCTTGGAAACTTTTGTATGTGTAGATATTCAGTCTGGTGCTATTCCAGGTATTTGGAGTATTTTTTCTTCCAGTACACCTGGGAAATCAGAGTTTTTAGTCTCATCCACTTACAAGCATTCCATTCCATTGGAGCAATAAGGAAGGGCTGAGCTGCCCTCTGTAGGTGAGACATTGCCTTGGTTCATGTGTGTTTTAATTTTTGCTAAATCTCTGTGTAAGTAAATGCAGCATAACTAGGCTATGCAGTCTTCTAATGGGAGGGCTTAGTTTGGTATTCTAATGCAAAGAATTTAGGTGACCTGCTCTGTTTTTAAGTAATAAAAGATGCACTCATTTTACTACATGTTCTAAAATAATTTTCTTTTTATTTTCTATATTGAGTAAGAATTTTGAATGAAGAGTTTCAGTCTGAATTAAGAATAGTGGGGCATTTTTACAGACATATTGGATTTCCTGTTTGCCCAATGGTTCTGTCCCGTTACTACTTCAGGTAGGGAAGTGGCAGTGATAGGGGAAAAATGGATAGACAGGCACAGCTTGTAGGACCAGTAGCAAATTGAACAGCTACATCAGACGGATATGTTGGAAAGAATCAGGTCCTGAGTAGGAGAGGAAAAAGAAGACAATGAGGAGCAGACCCGAAGTAAAGGACAGTAGAATGTCAAACTCGCTGTTCGATTTTAGATTTTACAGCTCCTTTGCCATAGCAACCGGGGAGGGGGAGTGAGGGAATGTAAAGCCAAAACACTTTCACTTCCTAGGTTGCTTTGATGTGCCAGACACCTTATCTTCTCTGAGAACTTTTAGTGTCCTTGAGTCTCATCTTTCCTTGCTTTCCTTTGTTTTACATGTTGGTGGGATGGCACTGAAAGGGGGATGGATGGATGGATGGCAGATATTTGGCGGGTGAAATCCCAGCGGGTGATTGGTTCTGAACCTTTTAGGGCCCTGAATCTGCTTGAACCCTGTATATCTTTTACTTTTGCACCTTTAACCTTAGTTCTAACACAGCCAGTATACCGGATGGATCCTATCAATGTCTCAATAAACTTATCATTCTTCAGAGTGAATGTTGTTAGGAACTGATTTTTCCAGGGAACTGTTGGGAACTGTTATTCAGGAACATTAGTGTTGTGTTATATTAGGGGCTTCAGAGCATAACTGTCCAGCACTCAGAAATGCAAAGCAGAGAGAGGCTGTAGCTTAGTGGTAGAGCATCTGCTTGGCATGCAGAAGGTCCCAGGTTCAACCCACAGCATCTCCAGTTAAAGGATCTGGTAGTAGGTGATATGAAAGACCTCTTCCTGAGACCTGGAGAGGTGCTGCCAGTCTGAGTTGACAGTACTGACTGTGATGGACCATGGGTCTGATTCCTTAAATTGTCATGCTGCAGCTGGTGCTGAATATGTCTGAGTTGCTTCCCATGGGCCAGTGTCTCCACACTGAGTAGCTCAGCTGACTAGACACTGCAGTATACCAGATGTAAAGTTCTTTATTTCATTGCCATTCATACCGATGCGTTGATCTCTGTGCTCTTACTGGTTCTTTTGCTTTCTGCTCTCTTCATCCTGTTTCCCCACTAAATCCTAGTATTTGGAACTGGTGTAGCACAGTGAATAAAAAATGAACTGTCATCCCCAGTTCAAAGCCCTGGTTATATTATTTGATACTGGTTTGCATGGAGAATATCTGTTCTGCATACTTTGCACAGAGTTAATGAACACTCAGTCAAGTGTAAGATGGCACCAAAGGGAGGGAAGTGCTTGCTCAACAGTCTTCCAGCAGTAGCATTAACAAAGCTGTCAGGGCAAATGATGCTTTGGTAGGAAGGCCTGCTGTGAAACAGCTACCTTAATTAAGACAAGAAGCAAACCTTTTGGTCTTGGGTCTCTTCTTAACTATTTCTAAAGAATTCCTAAATGCCTTTAGTGTGGGTCTGGATTTTGGTGTAGTGGTTAAGAGCAGTGGACTCTAAACTAGAGAATTGTGTATGATTCTCCACTCCTTCACATGCAGGAAGCTGGATGACCTTGGGTCCGTCACAGTTCTTTCAGAGATGTTCTCTCAAGAGCAGTTCTCTCAGAGTTCTCTCAGTCCCACCTACCTCACAGGGTGTCTGTTGTGGAGAGAGGAAGGGGAGGAGATTGTAAGCCATTCTGAGACTCCAAGTGAAGGGCAGGGTATAAATCCAACTCTTCTTCTCCTCCTCTTTTCCTGGGGGGATCAATTATTTTGGTAGTTTTAGGGGATCCGCCCCTCCCCCCAAGTAAGGTCTCCTGTCCACCCCATTCTCTGGTCAGGTAGGATTTCCTATTCTACACATTCCCTGTACTTGTGAAGTAAAGTTCTGTTGATTTTTCAGGGTTACTCTAAGGACTTTACTGCAGGCTGCTATAAACATTGCACAGTAGAAAACACTGGCTTGTGACTATAGGCACACATTATACAGAGCTGTGGCTAATTCTGGCTTTCCTAGTGGGGAAAATCTGTATCATACATTTTATTCACACATAGTTTCCTCTTTCCCTCTGCCTGGCAGCCCCCATATCTTAACATTCCCTGCTTCCTTCTCTCCTCCCCACCACCAACCTTTTATCACCCCCCTGCCCCATTTTCAGCTATGTTTCCCATTTATTAGTTTATATCCCATCTTTATTAGTGAATTTGAATTGCCCAGATACCCAGTCTCCTTAGCCACCCAAGAGTCATCAGAGGTAGATTTAACAGGAGAAGGTGCAAAAGGGAAATTATTGAAGCAATTAAGAAACAAAAAAAGAAGAAATCACCTGGACCTGATGGATTGCCAGCGGAAATATACCAAACATTTGAAGAAGAGATCTTCATACCATTTAAAGAACTAGTCCAAAATATAATGATCAAGCGGGTTTCCTTCCTAGAAGACAAATAAAAAACAACATAAGAACCATTATTAACGTACTAGAATATTATGAAATACATCCGGAGAAGCAATTAGCACTGGTATTCGTCGATGCGGAAAAAGCATTTGATAATGTGTCATGGGAATATATGATTCAGAAGTTGAGCGCATGGGACTGTGGTAGTAATTTTCTCTCGATGATATCGGCAATATATAGGGAACAACAAGCCAAAATTATAATTAGTGGAGAACTGACAGGAAAAATAGATATTCAAAAGGGAACTAGACAGGGGTGCCCTTTATCACCATTATTGTTTATATTCGTCTTAGAAACGTTAAATGATCTAGTAAGAGAAAATAAATAAAAGGATTGAAAGTTAAAGATGAAGAGTTCAAACTTGAGGTATTTGCGGATGACCTAGTCTTTATTCTGGAAGAACCAGATATATCGATGGCGCCCTTGCTCGCCACAATACAGAAATACAGAGAAGTAGCGGGATTTAAATTGAATACAAAGAAAACAAAGATCATGACTAAGAATTGTACACAGAAAGAGAAACATGAAATCTCCAAGATTGCAAAGTCGGAAATTACTAACAAAGTTGTTTATTTAGGCATCCAGATGCCCAATAGAAACAGTGGATTAATGGAAAATAATTATTCAAAATTACAGGAAGAAATTAAAAGAGATTTTTTAAAATGGAAATATATACAACTATCACTATTAGGGAGAATAGCTACTATAAAAATGAACATTCTACCACGCTTTCTTTTTCTCACTCAAAATATACCAATATTAAAGAAAAAGAATTTTTTTGTGGATTTGGATAAAATTGTGAGACAATTCATATGGTATCCCAAAAAACCAAGAATCAGAATGAAAATATTTACAAGGGGAAAAAAGAAAGTCGGGGTATGGGACTTCCTAATTGAGAACTTTATTATCAAGCTTCAGCTTTAACATGGATTAAAAATTGGATAAAATTAGAAGATAGGAGAACCCTAAATCTAGACCGACATGATCTTAAAATGGGTTGACATGCCTATATTTGGTATAATAAAGATAAAGTGCATTCAAATTTTCAACAGCATATAATAAGGGGATCATTGATAAAATACTGGCAGAATTTAAAGGAAAAATACAACAAGAAAATCCCAAGGTGGGTCTCCCCACTTGAAGCATTTATAAAACCAGCTCTTTTGACTAAAGATAAGATAGAAACATGTGAGTACTTATTAGACAAAAAAGATAAGATTTAAAAACTTGGATACAGCAAGTATACATCTAACATGGTGGGAATATACACAACTAAAATCTATATATAGTAAAGATAAAATTATGGGGTTTTATACAGGAAATAATGAATTAGACAAGATATGGTTGTCAACCAGTGATAAATTAATACAAAAAGTATACACTTTTTTTATTAGAAAGATATATGCAAGATGAGACTGTTAAACCATCAATGGTAGCATGGATGAAAGATATGGGTTACAATATAGATAATGATGACTGGACCAAAATATGGAAGACAATGAGATACCTTAGCTTATAAAGAAAATATATATAAGATGCTCCATAGATGGTACTGGTCGCCAGATAGAATTGGGAAAAGTGCACCTAAAATCTCAAAGAATTGCTGGAAATGTAAGAATAATATAGGAACATTTATTCACATATGGTGAAAATGGTGTAATATGCAAAAATTTTGGAAAACTATCAAGCAGATAATATTGGAAATAATGAATGTGAATCTAAACATAGGAGAGGGAAATAAAACTTTTTACCAAAAAAAAAAAAAGATGAGTTAATGTTCCAAAAAAGATGGATAAGAGTATATAAATGGTGGAAAAAATATATTATAAGTAAGACTCCAAAAACATGAAAATGTATACATAAAAATGCTGTTGGCTGTATAGTAAAACTGAATAAATAAAGTATTATAAGAGAAGGAACTTATTCCCATGATTCAAGGCTGTCCCATTTTCAGACCACCAAGAAGGAAGCTTCATGGTAAGTGAAGAGAATGGGGCTTCTGATTTGCTGTGCAGATTAAAATGCATTCTGTTAAAAAGATTTTCTGCCTGAAACATTAAAGAGTAGTTACTATTAGAGTTATACATAACCTCACTCCAACAGCAGCTGTTTTGTGGTTGTGCCCACCACCCTTTGTCAGAATTCCAAAGATGCCCTCAATCTCAGAAAGGTTAGGAACACTTGGGCTACACATATTCTCCTAGGGGAGGGGGCAAATAGCAGCTTCCTGGAGCTATTTCAGGTTGGAAAAAATAGTGTGGGGAGGACTTCAGCCCCCTCTCCCCTTAATGGTTGCCAGCTTCTTGGAGGGAAAAATGTCCTGTCTCTTTAACAGAGGCTAAATGGGATGTTACCTCCAAGCCAATAGCTTCAGCTGCCCATTTCCACACATTCAGCCTCTGTTTTTCTCCAGGTCTGATGGCAACCCTACTCCCCTGTGCCATGGTCCCAATTCAAATTGGGCCCCTGTGCACCTGGTAATTCAGTGAGTTTCATCCCAGTATAGGATTATAGCCTTACAGTGAAATTCTACAGTGCAATTAAGTCCACTAAAGTTACAGGCTTAGAAGTCTGTAACTCTTAGAAGTCTGTAGCTGAGTTTAGGATGTTAGACTAACATAATCATTGGTAGGGAATGAGCTTTTGTGAGTCACAGTGACTTGTCAGACTCCTGCAACAATCAGAATCAACTCGCTTCTTCAGAAGGAAAGTTTATTGATACAGTATTGGCTGAGCATCTCTACTTCAGGTTCTGTGTTAAGACTAAAGAAACAAGTGTGGGGTGAATGGATATACAAGGTTCAAAGGGGTCACTGGGTAGCATAGAGCCAATCAGAAATGAGGGGCTCCACCAGAATGTAAAGGTCCTGCTTTCTCAGAGACAGTGGTACAGCTAAGGTCAGGCACATAAAACATATAGATAAGGGAGCATTACCAAGACGACCAGAGAAATGAAAGTGAACATTCCAAGCCTCCCCCCTCCCTATCAGCCACTATGGCAGCTAGCTGACGAAAACTCATACCCTACCAAAGACTAAGTGCTACTGGATTTTTACTCTTTTCTACTGCTACGGACAGACTAACACGGCTACCCATCTTGATCTGTTTAGGACTCCAATCTTATTTTACTGCCTGGGTTGTGGAGAAGGTACGGTGGAATGAGGTGGGTTTTTTTTTGCACACTAAGGATCCTGTTTGTTTGGAAGTTTTAATAAAATACATCATTAATTCATATTCTTTAATATTAGTAATTGAGTAATTAAATATTTTATGGGTATAGGTTTACCTATCAAACACACTGAATGTATAAGGATTGAGTGTAGTGGCACTTCTAAGACCAACAAAGTTTTATTCTGGGTATAAGTTTTTGTGTGCACACACGCTTCTTCAGGTACATTGAAACAGAGGTCACCAACCATTACATATAGGTAGCAGGTGAGAAGGATGTTCCTTGGAAGGGCCAATTGGAGTCAAGATGCATAAGTCACTGAGCAGTAAATAAAGCTAAGACTGGATGAAGGCAATCTGTAAGACCTGTGAATAGCAGCAAATTAGTATGGCTCAAGTGGTTAAGACGCTGAACTGCAGGCTGTGGAAGGTCAGTAGTTCAGCGGTTCAAGACCCGGGTGCCGCAAGACAGGGTGAGCTCCTGTCTCTAGTTCCAGCTCCTGCCAACCTAGCAGTTCGAAAGCAAGAAATTGCAAGTAGATAAATAGGTACCACTTCGGTGGGAAGGTAACAGCGTTCCGTGCGCCTTGGTGTTTAGTCATGCCGGCCACATGACCACGGAAACGTCTTCGGACAGCGCTGGCTCTTCGGCTTTGAAACGGAGATGAGCACCGCAACCCTAGAGTCGGATTCGACTGGCTTTCGAGCAAGGGAACCTTTACCTTTACTTTAGTATGAAGCGCATAAAAGAGTTTACAAACGGATGTGAAAACTCTTAGTTGCTCCTACACAAAGGGGAAAGTCTGAAGAGCTCTAGCTGCCATGCTCAGAAAGATCACAGTGTTGAATTGAAGCTCCTCAAGAATGCTAGGACATGCCGTGTTCCCCCTGGGGAAAGAACCCTGTGTGGTAGCAGCCCATGTCACATAGCCTTTCTTTTTCATTTAATGCAATATTTTCTTTTCCTCCCAATTGTCAACATTTCATTGGGGAATATGTTCCACAGTAAGCAGTTTCTATGTAATCTGTTGAGAACTGGGGTATAGGGTTGTCAGCCCTCCACAGGGAAGGTTCTTGGGCTTTTAACAACTATGTGGTATGCATAACATAGAACAAGTGAAGGTTTAACTATGTGGAGAGGAGATGTAACAGTGGGAAGGCTTTGTTTATGAAACTTAAATGTGCCTATTGAGAAGATGGGAACCCTACCTGGGGAAATGAATCAACTCTAGATGTAAATGGAGACCTATTTCAGTTAATGTGACTTTGCAAGCCTTCGTGCCCCAAAATTCCCTCTAAGTGTGCATAAGTCTTGCAAGCGGAATTTAAGCCAGGTTCCTCTTTCTTTTGCCTATACAGATTATTAGTAATAGCATGGTAACATGTTTTCTTTACTTTGTCTAACTCACAGGGAGCTTTGAAGTAATATTTGTTAATCGTTCTTTTTTTTAGCCCACAAATTGAAACCATGTGTTTAAAAGATGACTTCCTCTCAAATAGCCCCAATAGCTTTATTAGGGTTTTTTTCAGTTTTCCCCCAAACCTGTTGCCATTTTCATATTAATTCCAGAATGCCAATGGCTAAATGTCCAGAAGATGAGCATACTTAGTTTACTATACCATATAAAGAAAGCATATTCAAAGTAATTGTTTTCCAAATGTCCTCCTAATTCCTATTTCCACAGAATTCCCATTTTAGAGGAAATCCTGACTAGTGAAAATTATTCTTGAAAGGGCAGACCATTTTATAAGAATGGTCTGCGTTTCTAGAACTGTTCCCTTGATGGCAGATAAAGCTAGCACGTTTTGATGGACCCTTGCTGCTTTCCTTTACTGTGAGACAGACTTTTCCCAGCAAAACTCTGTTCCCCACTCTGTCTGAGCTGCCCCTTGGTAGCAAATGTTAATAATTTATTATTTTCTGCATGTCCCACCCTGAGATAGAGAATATATTTGGCTTTTGCCCAGGTCAGAAATTTATTGTTGACTAGGAACAATGAGCTCTCGAAAGAGGTTCTAGGCGAGTGCCTCAGCTTTGACTGCAGGGGGGGAGGATGGAGAGGGAAGTGCCCCCTATCAATTTTGCGATGCCCCGTATCAATCTTGCAGTGCCCCCACTCCAATCTCCCCCTTTGAACATGAATTTTGGGAGCTACCTCCTCCTCCCAATCTCACCCTTCGGACTAACTAAGCATGTATTAAATAAGCAGGATTTCCCCCCACTCCAAAGTGTGTCTTGTGTCTCCTCCTCCTCTTTGCTTGCCAGCCCACAGGAAGCTGAGGACAGTGGAAAAACAAAACCAACCTTCCCTCGTTTCTTAGGGCCTGTCCGAGAAGCCAGTGAGTGGGTATTGTACTGCATCTCTCTCCCTTCCTTACTCCCAAGTAAACAGGCTGTGCACACGAACAATTAATAGGGCTAAAGTTGGGGCCAGCTCACCTATTTCCATTTGGTAGGCACTGCAAAGGGGCTTGCAGGGGGGCGGGGATGGATTTCTCCCCAGTTTTGAAAGCAAATAAATGCTTCCTCCTGTGTTCAGCCCCACCATCTGCAGCTCTTATCCCAATGCTGCAGAAATCCCCAGAAGTTGTTGCAGAGCTCTGGAGCCAAGGGCTTGCTGCAAGCCAGCACACAACTGACTTACAGAACAAAGTTAGAGTCCAGCAGCACCTTTAAGACCAACAAAGTTTAATTCTAGGTATAAGCTTTCGTGGGCATGCACACTGAACTGACCTCCAGCTTCTTTACTATGGCTAAGGAATGTAGTGGCAGACAGAATGGCCTGTTCCTTGTTTTGAACCTGTTTCATTCAGGATGCAGCACCATCTGTAGATGTAAGAAGAATGAAGCACTTCTTGTCTCAGAGGAGTGCCGATAAGGAAAAGACACTCCAGAAACAACTACAGCAGAACAGGCATCAGACATAGAACTTCCTGTCCCTCTAAATTGGGTCCACTGAATAACTGAGGAAATATTCTCATTTTAAATAATAAATTAATAATAATAATAAATACATTTTCCTAGAAGCAATATTCCTTTTTCTGTTTGACTAGACTGGCAGCTTCCACCTACTGACCAATTCCTCCTGCCAAAACTGACCCTCAGTTCTTGACCCAGTAAAATAAACAGTTTTCAGGTTAGCTGACACTTAGACTAAAGTTCTTATTTGGAACTGTTCCTCAGATTTGATGGGCCACGTGTCCCTTTAATTCTGTATGATTTTTCCAGGAAGGTACTACTCTTTGCAACCTCTCTTACATCCTAAGACTGTATATGAAGTAATGGAGCAATCCCGAATCTCATCCATCCACGATCAGTCAATATGTCTTCCTTACATCCATTCTAAAAACATGGGATTCCCTCAGGAGTAAACTAGTTCTGAAGACATCCCACTTTCCCACATTTCTGTAACAAGACAAGAATGGTTCCTCCCAGGCAAAAAACCAACTACAACGGACATCTGGAGGAGGACAGGGGTCACCCACCTGATGGACATCTCTACAAAATGTAGCTTGCTCTCAAAATCGATACTAAAGCAGAAAATACAACATAAGATTCCATGGTACTTATATTTTCAGATGAACCATGTTGCATTGCACTTATACTTACCCACAATCTTAAGCTTCCTCAAACGGACTTTGGAAAACGATTGGCAAATGCTGACTTGGGCTCTAAAGGACTAATTTCAAAAATATATCATCTTTTACTTCTTGTGAGCAATATAAGACCTCTCAGCTATCAGAAAGTGTGACATCACGAGTGTGATATCATTTTAATGGATACTCAGTGATCCTACATCTGGTCTTCCTCCTTTGCCAACTCTTCTGCTATACCAACAAAGCTACAAGCTTTTAAAATCCTAACAAGATGGTAAGGTAAAGGTTCCCTTGCTCGAAAGCCAGTCGAGTCCGACTCTAGGGTTGCGGTGCTCATCTCCGTTTCAAAGCCGAAGAGCCAGCGCTGTCTGAAGACATTTCCGTGGTCATGTGGCCAGCATGACTAAACACCAAGGTGCATGGAACGCTGTTACTTCCCACTGAAGTGGTAACTGTTTATCTACTTGCAATTTCTTGCATTCGAACTGCTAGGTTGGCAGGAGCTGCAACTAGAGACAGGAGCTCCTAAAAAATTGGCAATAATTATGTCTTTACATTGTTGGAGGAGGTACGTGAAAGTAGGATTTTTTGCTCACTGCTGGTAGCAATGTAAGTTTCTAAAAGATTTCTGGAACAACATTCTCTCACAAATACATCTCATAATAGGATACACAGTCCCAATGAAGCCAAAAATGATTTTCTTGAATTATTGGCAAGACACAGATACCCCTAGAATGAGATTCAATCTAATTAATAGTCTATTAGTAGCAGCAAAAACATCCATTGCATTGAATTGGAAATCCCACATGGCACCTACTAGATCCTTATGGTACACAAATGTTTGGGAGCAACTAATAATGGGGAAAAAATCTCTGATCGTCTACTACAAACAGAAATTTATCCCAGGAAACCTGTTTCATAGAAAAATGGTTCCCTTTCCTAGAATATGTTGCTAAAAATGACATCCTGCCCTCTAACCCAATCTATAAAACTCTTTTCTCTCTCTAAACATTAAAAAGGTGAAGGTTCCCTTATTCAACAGCTAGTCGAATCCAACTCTGGGGGTGGTGCTCATCTCCGTTTCCAAGCCGAAGAGCCAGAACTGTCCAAAAAGATTTCCGTGGTCATGTGGCCAGCATGACTAAATGCCAAGGCACACAGAACACTGTTACCTTCCCACTGAAGAGGTACCTATTTATCAACTTGCAATTTCTTGCTTTCGAACTGCTAGGTTGGCAGGAGCTGGTGCTAGAGACAGGCGCTCACTCCGTCATGCGGCACTAGGGTTTTGGACTGCTGAACTACAGACCTTCTGGTCTGCAGCTCAGCGTCTTAACCTCTGGTGTCTGACATTTCCTCTGATATGCTTATATATTGGCAGCTGTCACAGTGCCTTCAGAAATTTAATTATAATAGATCAAGATCTTGGTATGTAACCTAGAATCTTTTGATTAGAGAAGTTTATAGTAGAATATATGTTATAACTGCACCTTTTGTATATAAAACTATATATATTAAGGAAAAGCATTATTAGAGGCCTCTGGAGATAGAATTAGGATGCAATAAAAATGGAATGTGTATTCAAGAAATTGCAAGGACGTCAAGAGTGAAGTTGAATGTGAATCATAACTCTTATCACCTAGCTCCCCAGAAACAAGGGAAAAAGGGACTAGCTTCATTAAGGTCACTGAGGTCAGAAAGGTTCTCGGTGTTCCCTAATGTTCCCATTGCTCTGAAGAGCAGATAAGCAAATGTAATCACTGACAATACATGAGAGACCAATAGTAAGGTTTAATGATGCTTGTATGATGTTAACTGCTTGGAACCAATTAGAGATTCTTTAATGTATAAACTATATGTGATGTCATTTGGGGTATAAGACCTTCTGCCCTTCCTGGTTATGGCAGAATACAGTTTTGCAATTGCTGAGGTGCTATACACACACACATACACATATACACCTGTTCATATGCAGATTTTTCCAGGCTTAAGCCCACTGAGATCAGGTTCTTTGAGCATTCCTAATTCTACTTAGAATCAGATTTAGCATAGTAGTTGGATATCCCAATCCTGTTCTCTTGCTAAGACACCCAAGCAAGCTATCCAGTCTTCTGGTCTCCACCCAGAGCACCTGGTAGCCTAGGTGTTTTCCACATGGAGATGGGTTAGTTTCCCATTGCAGTTGTGACTGCAGTTACGGTGATGGAAAGTGCTGCCAAGTGACAGCTGACTTATGGCAACCCCATAGAGGTTTTCCATTGCCTGCCTCAGCGTCATAACCCTGGTATTTCTTGGAGGTCTCCCATCCAAATACTAGCCAGGGCTGACCCTGCTTTGCTTCTGAGACCTGATGAGATTGGGCTAGCCTGGGCAACTGCAGGTATAGTACAATGGCAATGGGGTTTCCAGGTGGCAGTTTTTCTGTATTTCCCCTGCCCAGTCTCCTGTAGTGGCCATTTCCCCTGCCACAGGAGGGCTTTTTTAAAATCAGCAGTTAGCATATTACTATAGCTATCTACCTGTCAGGCATTCTGAATTCCCAACTTTCTTTTTTTTAAGTAAGTCTTGAGACTTTTCCATTGCAGAGATATAAGGGGAAATACATATCTCTGCAAAGAAAGAGGCTGGAGATTTTTAACTTAAAGCCTGGAATTCAGAGAGCCTGATTGGGGGTGTGGGGTGTGGCTCAATGGTAGAGCCTTTGCTTGGCATGCAGAAGGTTATGCCAGTTGCCACAGAAAAGATGGGGAAATCCTTAGAAGCACACAAAAGCAACATGGGTGCTGTGGGGAAGTGACCTCCCAACAGCATCCCAACTAGGGCAATCTGAGTGTAATCTATAATGTTCTTGCCCTTTGGAACTAGTGATGGGTGTGCCTTTCCCTTGTTCTCTGTAATTCCTCCTGAGGTCTTTTTGCTTCCCCATTCAGATTATGAGATATCTGAACCCATTGTTTTACATGGGAGGAATTTGGGGGTGGCAACCAAGCGCTCTGGTGGTAGTGGTGACACTAGGACCAGGGAGGGACAGGTTCAAACCTCTGCTGTCATGAAGGTGGACTCAGTGACTTTGGGATCCTACTCTTCATCTAGTGTGCCTCACAGAGTGGTTTGGTAGACAAAATCCCTGTTTTGAACCCTTTAGAGGAAAGACAGAATAAAAATAGGTAAAATATACATATTGGCTGTTTGGAGGAATTTTTCAGGGGGTATGCATGTATTGTGGGGAACTCAGCCCTTACAACAGCCCTATGATGCAGCTTTGGCAGTGCCTGACTTGCCTCATAACCACTCAGTGGCCACCATAGCTAAATAAAGCAAGTCCAGAGTTTCTAGCCACCGTATCTCACAGACTTTTGTGTGTGGCAGGGAGTAGAAGTGTGCTAGTTACCAGTGTAGAGTACCCAGACGTCTGCACTGAGTGAATGTTCATGCTTTTGGAGTGTGGCTTTCTGATCTTATGTAAATTTACTCAGGAACTCAGTGTGACTTTTCTTGTGGCTAAGGCTGCAGCCTTACCTTGTGTAGCAGTCCTCAAACAAAGACATTTGAAAGTGAAACTACAAGGTGAGACCGCTGAACTGGAATTAATTCACAAGTTCAGAACAATGGAACCACACCCCCGCCAACCAAGGTAACCATTTTCTTTAATCTCACTACAGATGCTAATTTTCTTTCTCCAAGCCTCCCCCCTCTGCTCTAATCAAGCTGATGGCAATATACATTTTAACTATGCGTCCTTTAAAGTCATTCTTTGCAACACTCCTCCCACCTTCTGACCAGGATAAAAGGACTCATATCTACATTTCTCCTGTACTGTGTCTGATTAAGGGAGCTTTGATTCTCGAAATCTTGTACCTTGAAACTCTTGTTGGGTCTCTAAGGCGCTACTGGACTCAAATCTAACAGCCCTTTCTTGAGTAAACCCTGAAGCTTTCTTTCCTCACAAACCCAGTTTTCCAAGTAAACATGCTTATATTCACGTTGCATCCTGGCCAGTGTGTCATTGACATGGCAAGTATATAGGAAGGAGCAGGCAGCTTGATCCCATACATGTTTACTGCAGGGTGTAAGCCTTGAATTGCATAGGAATGCAAGGTTGCAAATCTAAATATATATATTCTCAGATCCTACTGAAATGAATAAGATTTATTTGGGAGTAAAGATGTTTGAGGTTGGGTATTCATTTCTCCAGTCTGCCTTGATATTGTTTCAGTCACTGAATTCTCTTCCTCTCCCCCCTTCCTGAAGAGTCTGTTCTGCTGCAAGGACGACTTGCACGCCCATTTCTTTTTAAACTGCCCGACTGAACCTTTCCCCTGCTTTTGCTTGGCTGTTTGGCTATTTGCACCCCTAGGCAGTAATTATCCCCCTCTTCTAGCTACTGCCGAAGTCCCTTGCACTGTGGGATGCTCATTATTCACAGTGACAATGCTCCTTTGATCATTGACTAGCATTCTGAACCATGTGACCCTGAAGGGGGCGGATCATCTTAGCTAACATAGCCAGGAGAATAAGCGAGTTTTCAGCTGTTTGGGTGAGTCTCATCAAAACTGCCTTTGTTCTTTAAAATAATTCAAACTTTTCTGCTTCTTTGTAATGTGCTACAGATAGGTTGCTCTCCCCCCCACCCCACTTCCTGATTTTGCCATTCTAGCTTTGTGCGGGGGGAGGGGGGGACTGGAGGAAGGGAAGAAAGCCTTGTGTTTTCTGGGCTGTTCTTTGCTAAGGCAATTGAGTTTGTGGGAAGAGGGGTTCTTTTCCATGCAAGCTTACTGGTATTTGTGCTTGAGTTGCATGAGTATGGGGGAGGGGTGCCTTTCTTTTTTAGCTCCACTTGGAGAAAATGTGATGAGTCCCATGTCTGAGACCTGGGGAATTCAGTTTCCATGCCTTGACCATATTTCTTTGCTGCAGAAAGAAAAGGGCTTTGTGCCTCACAGCTATCTCTTTGTAAATGTTTGGCCAATGGAGCCAAGTGTGCTAAGTTCTGTTTCTGATGAGTTCTATTTCTTTGCCTTTTTTTGGCATTCTAAAGAGAGGGGACAACTAAAGTGTAATTCATTTCTCTCCTCCCCCCTCCCCTCTTCCCCCCCTCAACTGGACATGAACACACACATATGCAAACACACCCTTTGCTACTTTCTATCTAGTCATCTGGCTTAAGAAATCACGGTGTGAGTGCCTGTGTTTTTCCTGTCTCTGCAGAACATGAGCCCTGGAGGTAGGTGTTGGACTTCTACATGCCTTGGCTTTTAAACTCTGCTAACTATTAGTCTTGGAACTTTTTTTTTTTTGTCTCCCTGCTGGAGTTTTTTCTGCTACTTTGGGGCCTGCCTGAAATGAGGCAGGACTTTAAAAAAAAATAATAAAGTGGGTTGAGGGAAGGAGGCAGAGAGAGTGCCTGATAAAATTTCCTAGCAAAGGACATTTTTGAGCATGAGTTACTTGGGTTAAAAAATTGCTTAGAAGCTAAGTGGATATGGGCAGCTGAAGCTTTTCATGGTTATTCAAGTATGGTGTTGAGATATACAGACGGCATCCCTTAACGATAATGACACATCTGGCAACCCTTTTCAGTTCAGGAGGGACTCTGCAGGTTGTCAATTTATTAAGTAGTTTGCATGTAGTTTCACTTGGGAATCAATCAATTGGATATTACCCCACCAGATAAAGCTAATTTCCACTTTGATGGATTTTATTTATTTAAAATATTTATATGCCCTTCTTTCTCAGGACCCAAGGAGAAATTTTTACAAAGTTTAGCGTATGCATTGCTAGTCTTTGTAGCGAGGGTCTGCTTAGTACTAATTATGTATTGGGGGTGAGTTACTTAGCAGGCAGCTCTCTTCTTCCTTACCACAAGATCTGCTTCATTCTAATTGTGGGTTTTGAGGACTAGAAGACTGCAGGACTACTGGGGGAGGGGTTCAGTCAGCTCTCATGTGAGTGTCTAGAAGAGAAAATGGGAAGAGATGTTACATTAGATGTCAAATTAGGAAGGAAAAAGAACAGACTTGAAAAATCAAATAAGGCCTCTAAAACTATCTTACAGCTTTTAAGTATGTGGTACAGTAAGCATTGCAGAGGGGCATGGGTGTTGGAAAGTTTTGCATGGATTCTCCCTGCATGAATTTCTGACATGGATTTGCATATATAAATACATTTTCCTCAAAAGGTATCTTAAGTAACTATGCCTTTTAAAGCTTATTGGGAATACACTACACCTGTATCAGTCTCTGAATCTTCTTTCCTTTGTAAAACTAACATCTTTGGTTTAATTCTCCCTTGGGAGGATGAGAAATAAGAGGACAAGCTTTTCTCAGATCATACTAGCAGTGCTGAATCTGGGATGAACTTGACCTTGATTAATATGATGCTACAAGGGCCTCTGAGATCTGCTGTGTTATCTTCTCCACACACACACTAGACTGGGGGCTGTGTGCAGCTTGGACAACAGTTGTCCCATTGTTCCTGACTGGTGGGGAGAGACAGGTTGCAGATACTCAAACCTTGCTTGTCAAATGTTTTCTCAATAGCTGGGGGCTCTTCATTTACATTTCTTCTCAGAGCCCATATTTTCTTTAATGCCTTTGGCCCTTAATACCTTTCTCCAACCAAAATGATCTAAGCATATGAATTTGCTCAGATTGTCCCATCGTCTTTTTTTCAATCCTTACGTCTCATCTCCCATGTAGACTATATGCTCCTTGGGGCGGAGACCTCCCCCCCCCCCCCCTTGTTTGTTGTATTGCTCTGTAAAGGGCTGTGCATACTGATACTTTTATGTAGATGTCCATATAAACCTGATGAGATAGAGGGATGCAACTCTTCTGCATATTTTAGGTACCCAGATCTCTCATAAATGGGAGGGAGACTACTAGAACATGGCTTGTGAATGTATTGTGATTCTAGTGCTGTACAGCTTTTTAAATCTCCCATGCTTTTTGTCAGACTTGTGATCATCCAACCCACACCAGACAGGTAGATTGTTATACTGTAGTCAGGCATATGTCATTAGACCACGCTAAATTTTTGAAGTAGTGCTTATCTATCTTGGGTGGAAAAAACAGTCTAGTGACAAATTCCAGAGTTGTAGTTATGTGATCAATTGTATCCAGAACAACAAAAAGTCTTGAGGCATTTTAAAGACTAATAATTTATTGTTGCATACATTTTCATGGCCCTGCACCCACTTCCTCAGGCGCAGAAAGTGTTACATTCACTTGACATATAGATAGTTGTAAATATGTACAAGAATAAAAATGGATGGGGAAGAAGGGAGCTGTTACAAAGGAAGAGCAGAAAGTCCAGCATTCCAAGACAGAGATGTTACATTGTGGAATGCAGGTGGCAACCATCCATTCAAGATTAAATGGTCAGTTAGACTGGATGTGGACCACTCCAGCTGCTGGGTAATTAGAAAAATATGATGAACAGTATAAAAGTGAAAAGGGAAGATCACTTGTTTTCTGTAATGAATGAACCACTCCCAGTCCATATTCAACCCAGGTTGGGAGCTGGCAAATTGGCATGTTAATTCTAGCTCAGCAGCTTCTCACTGGAGTGGCCCATTGAAACTCTTCTGCTGAAGTATGGCACTTCAGTCTTTGATCTGAGTGTCCAGAAAAGTTGAAATGCACCCCTGCTAGTTTGACTGCTGCCATTTAGTGCCTGATTTGTGTTTGTTTATTGTCTTGTGTAGAGACAATCCAGTTTTGCCAGTGTAAATAGGAAAGAGGACATTGCTGGCACGTGGCAGCCTACACTGCATTAATAGACATACAGGTGAATGAGCACTTGACATGGTATGACTGATGTGTCCCATGCTAATGTTGCTTGAGACAATATGGGGATAGAGGAGTCAGGCACTGAGATTTGTTGCAGAGGTTAGAAATTTGGTCCATTGTTGGTAGTGAATAGTTGCTTCAAGTTGATGGACTGTCTGTAAGCAAGGACAAGCCTGTCCTCTAAAGCCTGTGAAAGTATTTTCTTTCAAGAGAGGTTGCAGACACTTCTTCATGATGCACTGGGCAGGTTTCAGATGGAAATGACAACCAGGGGCATTCTGATAACTTCTTTCTGAGCCAGTCCTATCAGTCTGTCTATTCCCCTGGTGGAAAGTCGTTCTAGGAATGCTTAGTCTGGAAATCCTGAATATGTCTGTGTCCAAAAGACTAGTGCAGATGAAATATTGGCGGTCTTGACTGGATACAGTGGATCACGTGGTGTGTACTGAATGTTGTCTAGGAGCATGTGAATAACTTTAGTGATCAATTGTTTTCTGATATAAAATGATACTAATGTGTCCATCATATAATTGTGCAGTAGTATCCAGAAAATGAACTTGCTGCATGGACTGGTTCAGATTTAGGCTGGTGAAAGTTGTTGAAACCCTGGTAGATTTTCTTGAGGGCATTCTTTTCATTAGTCCAGGAGGTGACCAATGCTCCCTCTATGCTGTGGAGTCTTGTGAGCAAAAAATCTACTTTGTGAGCTACTGGCACTAAAGTTGTGAGCAAGCGACTTGGCTACTGCATAAATTAGTTTGTTCTGGAGCCATCCTTCCTGAGCTAACACAAAAATGTGTGAGCCAGGGGCTAAAAAACTGTGAGCTAGCTCACACTAACTCAGCTTAGAGGGAACACTGGTGGTGACATCATTGATATACCTGAAGCAGATGAGAAGCACTTGGGGACAGAAGCTGAGGAACCATTCTAAAGCTTCCATCAGGATGTTGGCAACTGTGGGGCCATATATAGCCATTGATCCACAGGTACTGGATGTCCCCAAATCTGAAATGATTGCACAGTTGCAAAGATTACCAGCCAGGCTGTGGCTCAGTGGTGCAGCACACAGAAGGCTCTAGATTAAATTTTCTTCTCCAATCAAAAGAATCAGTAGGTGATACAAATGTCCTCTCCCTGAAACCCTGGAAAGCCCTGCTAGAATCGCCAATACTGACCTTGACAGACCAATATTATCGGTATATTCTTCCTTTATGACCCAACTTGGTGGCTGTGGTCATCATCTCACAACCTACTGTGGTGCCAGGCCCTTGGGTTGCACATTTTTCAATTGTAGCCCTGTCCTGGTGGAATGTTCTCTCAGCTGAGACCTGGACTTGTAAGGCTGAGCTTTTCTTTCAGAACTTTCCCAGTTAAGTGTATTTTGGGGCTTGATGCTGGATCCACTGCTATCAGTTATAAATTGTTTGCTTTTTATACTCTGTATTTTATACTGTTTTAATTATATTTATTACCTCAGTTTTTATACTGCTGTGAACTGCTCTGAGCCCCACTTTGTGGGGAAGGGCAGTATACAAATTGAAATAAATGAAATTATAAATACAAGGCAGCTTCATGTGACATAGATGTGTTCAGGTATGCCATGATAGAATATTCCTGGTGGCTTGTAGTCCATCTTTGTGTAGAATGTTGGCTAGAGTGTTGGAGTAGGATCTGGGAGACCTAGGTTCAAATCTCTGCTCTACCATGGAAGCTTGCTAGGTGATTCTGGGCCAGTCACATACTCTCAGCCTAAGCTGCATCGCAGGGTTGTTGTGAGGATAAAATGGGGAAGAAAAGAACAATGGTAAGTTGCTTTGGGTCCTCTCTGGGGAGAAAGGCATGGTATAAATTAAGTAAGTACATTAAAAAAATAGAAATTCTGCATCCATACTGGCATCTTAAAGGCTAAGACGTTTATTGTACTGCATATGTAAGTGGGATGCAGTTTATCTGTTGGTCAGTGCAGTGTTGGTAGACTTTTTGCTTTCCTTGCGTCTGAGTAAGTGTGCATCTGAGTAAGTGTGTGTGCAAAACACTGTTGTTCTTAACGGTGCCACTGGACTCAACCTTTCTTCTACTGCTTCAGACCAACATGGCCCACCTGGATCTATCTGCTTTCCATGCAGCAATTGATTAGCATTGTTAGCTCTCTGGAAGTTGTTACCTTGGGAGAACATTGCAATGCCTGATTTGGTTGAAGTTGCTGGATCTGAAGGCTGCAGGCAGTAGTGACTGTATTATTCTTTGTATGTCCTCCCAGTAGCATGGGACATGGTGCCTCAAAGAGAAAAAGATGACAGGTTCCTGTTTTAAGGAGATTGCATTCCAAAATCTGGTGTAGTTGAGAGGAGGGAGGCAGGAATAAACAGGGGAAGAATGTGTCCATTCCAGTTATGCATATTTAAGCTTAGTTTCAGTAGGGAAGAGAGACGAGAGGACTGTGCCCAGGGTTACTGGGCTGTGTGTTTATATCTTTAGTTAAGGCTAGTGAGAGGTTCAGGGTTCTTTCTTTCCAGATGGGAAGTTCTGTTAACCTGCCTCTTGGTTGAAAGAGCCCTTCAATAAGGAAAGTAGAAAGGGTTGAGCTTTCATCAAGCCCTGGGACTTACTCACGTGTTACAGTTTATATTTAATCTGTGGTTGGAGAGCAGGTCAATGAGCTTCAAGGTGTGAGGGGTTACTAGAGTTATGTGGAAGCTACCTCAGAGTACAACTAACATGCCATGACAAAGGGCTCCAGAGGCATAATGTGCACAGAGGCCCTGCTTCTGCTGGCTAGTATATAATTAAAGGGACTTGCTTGAGCACCAAACAAAAATACCAGCAATTCTTCAGCACCATTCAGCTGACAGTTGATATTAGATTACCGTTTTTTAATGTAAGTTATGTTTATATAGTATGATTTTATATTGACTGATAGTTTTAACTGGAATTTTAATGTACATTTATTTATGTTGTTAGCTGCCCTAAGCCTGCCAAATGGCGGGGAGGGTGGGATATAAATGTAAATATAAATAAATAAAATTGGCATATGAGTTTGATGTACTTACATGCATACTTACCTGGGAGCCCATGAGTAAACACGCTGCATGAGTGCTAGCTAGTAATTCCATCTTTCCTCAGTTTTGGAAGCATCGGATCGTTATTGATATAGAAGGAGAAGAAGAGATGGATTTTTACCTTGCCCTTCACTCGGAGTCTCAGAGTGACTTACAAACTCCCTTCCCCTCCCCACAACAGACACCCTGTGAGGTAGGTGGGGCTGAGAGAGCTCTGAAAGAACTGTCCTTGAGAGGACAGCTGTGCCAGAACTATGGCTTGCCCAAGGTCATCCAGCAGCTGCAAGTGGAGGAGTGGGGAATCAAACCTGGTTCTTCCAGATTAGAGTCCATGCACTTAATCACCACTCCAAACTGGCACTGCACCATTACTAGCAGAGTATGCACAACTATGATTGAGCTGTTATTCAAATTACTTACATAGGGGCTTGCTTATATGTAATGTTTTTGACTGCAGATATATGGTATGATTATTCATCAGTATTAAATCAAAACTACTCCATAATGATACCAGTTACCGAAAATTTACTATGTATAGTACACTAAGTCACTAAAGTAATTAAATACTGTGAAGGTGGCTAGTGATTCTTTCAAATCTCACCTCTTGCCCAACTGGGTGGCCTTGGAAAAACCATTGTACCTTCCCCAGAGCCTCCATCTGCAGCATGGAGATACTACTGACACCTGTCAGGGGAGTTGTAAGGGTATGTGAAGTGTTTTGAGTATTTGACATGCATTATATAAACACTCAAGTATTATGACTATTAATACAAATCAGGGCTGTTTACTTCACAGAGTGGATAGTTTTCTTACAACTAGTGTCTTCACCTATTAAAAATATT
The DNA here is from genome assembly GCF_001447785.1 of Gekko japonicus. Taxonomy (NCBI): domain Eukaryota; kingdom Metazoa; phylum Chordata; class Lepidosauria; order Squamata; family Gekkonidae; genus Gekko; species Gekko japonicus. The sequence goes on from NW_015168050.1 coordinate 1,266,388, forward strand.
TTCTTTGTGTAACAGAAGAGTAGCAAGTTAGCTCAACCTCAGACGCTTGTATATAGATTGGGTTGGATCCAGTTGAGGATGTATCCATCTACAGAGAATGACTTTCTTGCCTTCTCCTTACCACTGCAGTTCCAAAAGTCCCAGAAATGCTATTCTTGGGGTACAGGGTCTATGTGTTTCCAGAGAAATTATTTCTTTCAGAGCTGGCAGTGGGTGAGATCTTATCCTTTTTGCAACAGGGGTTAGAGAAAAGTCTTAGTACATGCACATTTAAGCGTCAGGTAACTGCTCTTTTGGTGGTACGGGGGGCAAGGAAAGGGAAGTCCCGAGTACAACATCTTCATGGTAAAAGATTCTTGAGGGGAACTTCTCTATTGAATCCACCCCAAACACACTGCTTTCCAACCTGAAACCGTAATGTTGTTCTTAAGGCCTTATGTAGGGAGCCCTTTGAGCCAATGGCTACCTGTAGCATGAAAGATCTTTCTTTCAAAACAGCCTTTCTAGTGAGCATTACATCAGCTAGGAGGGTTTCAGAGGTGTGAGCCTTATCCATTGATAAGGAACTGTGTGTGTTTCATAATGATAGGGTGGTTTTTTGCCTGGACCTAGCATTCATACCTTAGATCAGTGATGGCAAACCTTTTAGAGACCGAGTGCCCAAACTGCAACCCAAAACACACTTATTTATCGCAAAGTGCCAACATGGCAATTTAACCTGAATACTGAGGTTTTACTTTAGAAAAAAACAACTCATACATTAACTTAAGATGATCCAAACGAAGTAAGGAAAGCAATCCCAAATGCTTTCATTTACTTAAAATTATTTGGCAGAGAATTCGACACTTTAATTATGGTCTGGGCCTGGCTGGGGCGATGGCATGCGGGTCCACAGAGAGGGCTCTGAGTGCCACCTCTGGCACCCATGCCATAGGTTCGCCACCACTGCCTTAGGTGAATTCAGTGATCCATAGATTAGAGGACATAGTGCTACCATCTTTTGCCCTAACCCCCAAGCATGGGAGGGAAAAAGAATGGCACTGCATGGATGTGCATAGGGCACTTAGTTTCTATCTGGACAGGACCAAACACTTGAGAACCACTAATGCCTTATTCATTTCTTTTCTTAGGAAATCCTCGCTAGGCAAGAGAATTTTAACCTCCACCTTGAGTAGATGGTTGAGGGGTTGCATTGTGGTGGCATACAATGCCAAAGGGCTGGAGCCATCACAGGGCATCACGGCACACTCTCTGAGAGGAGTGGCTACCTCTGCGGCCTATAGGGCTTTTCCTTCCTTTGAGATGATCTGTAGGGTGGCTACATGGAAGTCAGTCCATTCATTTACAGGACACTAACAAATTGATAAATTGGCTGTGGTAGAGGCAGCCTTCAGTAGAACGGTCTTGCAACATGCCATGTGGACCGAGAAGCTTCTGGGCCCACCCTAGGAGATACTGTTTTTTTAAGTCCCAGGAGTAAGTACTGTCCCACTCCCAGGACCACTGGAGAATGGAAGATTTGTCTTCACTTACCATGAAGCTTCCTTCTCAGTGGTTGGGAGTGGGGCAGTCCTCCCCACCCTTCAGGGACAGCAGCTTTGAGGGTCTTGGGGGTGTTAGGAGTTGAATGGGTCTAGTACTCTGTATCCTTGGTGGTACAAGCAGACATGCCAAATGAGCTGGGAAATAAGGAAATTATTTAGAACAGTGGTTGGTTTTCTGGCAAGCTTATACTGCGAACCTCTGACCTTCTGCTCAAATTAAGGAATGCAAGTGAAGGGTTAAGAATGTGTTCCCCATCGGGGGAAGTGTGTTTTTTGTCTTTGTACATAGTTTGAAACAGGGAGTCACGGCTTGGAGAAAGACTGGGAATCCAGGGAACAAGCCCCTCCCTCTGGGATCAAAATTGTTGGTCGGCCCTGCCTTCAGAGTAGAGGAGCTCTAATCCCAGGAGTAAGGATTGCCCCACTCCTGGACCACTGAGGAAGAAGCTTCACGGTAACTGAAGACAAATCTTCTGTTTACAGAGATTAATTGAACCTGTGGATTACCGGTTGCTCATTTCCCAACCTGTATACTAGGGGGGAGGTATTACGTAGGATATCCTACAATCACACAAGGATATTCTGGACCAGCATCATACAGACTTCTTTCTTCTGATTGTGTGATACAGGGCATTCACTGCTGCACAGTCTGCCTGTGTGACCAAAGAAGTGTGTATTGATTTCCCAGGGAAGCACTTCCTTACCAAGGAAATGAGTGGGAGAAATGTTCTACCCATCAACACACACTCAATTTCTGGTGCTGCCCCACAGAGATAAACAGGAAACCTTTAACAATGCATTTGTCATCACAAATGAAGACAGCCAGTCAGCTAGCAAAAAAAAAGGGGCTTCTCTTCAAACTTGCAGTTTAGGGAGTAGTGACTCTGTAATTCATGAAAAGGGATGGTGGATGCACACAACACAGAAACCACTGGGCTTTTCTAGACTCCTCACATAGGATTGTTTTAAGCTTTCATTGGGAGATTGCTCATGAATGTTAAAAACCTTTCCTTATGTAGTTAACCCTTGTTGGGTCTTTTGGAGTTGTCTTGCTCTTACTCCATGCCTCTGTACACGCAACACTTCAGTTATAGCCTGTATTATAATACACTATGGAGAACTGTACATATTGTGCTTCAATGTTCAGAGTTTGTCCCAACATATGAAGCACATATTTAGTAGCAAAGTAGTAGCCAGCTTAGCCCAGAGATAAGATTCAATGGCTAGGTGTAAATGTACCTGAAACACCCTGAAATAATATGTGGCAGTTAGGACAACAGTCAGTGGATTTTAAAACAAGAGTGAATGCAGATTCTCCCTCTGATGTGGCGGACATCTTGATAAGGTGATTTGCACCATCCAATAAAAGGAGGCAAGAACTAATTTTCAACTTCCTGTCTTCCGCCTCATGGGAGTCACCCTCTCCAGTTTGTTTCCTGCCTCAGAAGGGAGTGCAGCTAGGTAAAAGGACTCTGCCCTATCTCATCTACTTTCTGTTTCTCTTCCTCCTTCACCCTCTCTCCTTTCCCCCCTTTTTCTCTCCCTCATCCTCTGTGGACATCGCTCCCTCTGTGGAGTGAGTACAGAAAGGGGGGGTGGCTGGAGACACCTTGCAGTCTACTAAACTGCAGAGAGTGGGAAAGCACATGGCAGCCGCTTAAGGAATAACGTGTGCTAAACGATTATGGTTTCTTGTCGGCAGGGAAGACTGACTCCTCCCTCATGGGCAAGGCACTCCTGGCACAAGGGAGACTACCAAGGAGAGTGGCATGGCCCACAGGCAGTCTGCACATGCAGCCGTGGCTGACCCCTTGGGGCATAGAAAAAAGTGCACCAAGATAAATCACCTCATTTGAAGTGCACCTAGACCAATAGACCTATCAGGCCACATGGCTTACTATGGTGGTTATTTTAAGTATACCTACTCTGCAGGACCCCCTTCCCAAGAGAGCTGCCCACCAGAGAATATGCCTGGAGAGGCTGCAGAGGGTCTCCACTGTGTTCCAGTTAGGCATTCAAGTGAAGCACAATCCAGCCTCCCCGCAAGATGACCAACTCAATGTGGAAGGCCCTAATACCCTTCATTTGGATTCCAGTTACAGCAGTGAGTCCAGCCCTGGTGACGTAAGACCCTCTGGGCTGTATCAGTCCCCCCCCCCCGAATCTTATGTCTTTTATGAAGAAGAAGAGGAGGAGAAAGAGGAGGAGAAGAAGAAGAAGAATGGGTTTATACCCCGCCCTTCACTACCCAAAGGAGTCTCAGAGGGTTTACAATCTCCTTTCCTTTCCCTTCTCACAAAAGACACCCTGTAAGGTAGGTGGGGTTGAGAGAGCTCTTTTAAGAACTGCTCATGAGAGAACAGCTCTGAAACAACTTGTAACTGACCCAAGGTCACACTAGCAGCTGCATGTGGAGAAGTGGGGAATCAAACCCGGTTCTCCCAGATTAGAGTCCACACTCCTAACCACTACACCAAACTGGCTCTCAACCGACCAAGGAGATCAGCATGTGATAAACAAGCTGTGCAGGAGGAGCGTGGGAATATCTGCCAAAGCTTCATCCCTAACCCTACCAGGGGGTGTAGGATATCCAGATCCCCCATAGGGCCTCACTCTTCTTCATTCCCCTCTCCTGCCTCTTGGGACACGGGAAGTCCCGACAAACACAGGTCCAAGGATTACAAACCTTTGGGTCTTTACGCCTGGCCAACGTAAGGCAGACCAAAAAGGGGGCCCTCCACTTGAAGAAAAGGGGAGTATTTGGCAGTAGGCTGGGACTCAGACACTTCCTCCAACTCAGAGGCATAGGGACAGGAAGAGGGACAGTTTCTCTCAGATGAGCAAAATTTGGAGGCTGTAGAGATACCAGATCAACCAAAAAGATTCTTTAAGGTGGAGGATTTTCAGTACTTACTATCCAAAGCCCTCATTGGATTAGAACTCCAACAACCCCCAGAGGAGGAGGTCTCGGAACCCTCTGATGCTAAGTAAAGGTCTAGACCCAAAGGGAACAAGGAGTCCCCCCCCCCACAGATCAGAACCCACAGAAAGAGTGGTTCCCTTTCCTGAGTACTTTGAAAAACAAATAAAATTTAAGAAGAGAAGAAGAGATTGGATTTATACCCTGCCCTTCACTTGAAGTCTCAGAGCGGCTTACAAACTCCCTTCCCTTCTCCACAACAGAAACCCTGTGAGGTAGGTGGGGCTGAGAGAGCTCTGACAAACTGCTCTTTTGAGGAACACCTCTGCCAGAACTATGGCGTGCCCAAGGTCATCCAGCAGCTGGGAGTGGAGAATTGGGGAATCAAACCCGGTTCTCCCAGATTAGAGTCTGCGCACTTCACCACTACAGCAATGAAAGACATCACCCAAGTTACCTTAAGAAATTATACACCTTTCCTCCCCTTCACTAATGAGCTCCTTCTGGTACCACAGCTCTGCAATTCTCAGGCCTCTTATCAGAAGATGGGCAAGGCACCATTCAAGACAGCCTTGACAAGAAGGCAGATTTTGCATCACGGAAGGCACATGAAGCCACGGTGATGGCAATCAGAGCTTCTACAGTGGCATCCATCATATCAAGAGCTGCTATTGTTTGGTCCAGAAAAATGTTGCAATTGCCGCCAGAGTCCAACAAACATCTTAGTGAGGGTTCTCCCAGAGTTGTCAAAGCAGTCTTCTTTGTCATAGATGGCACATTAGACTTTTTTTTTTTTGTCCAAAGCCATGTCATCAGCTGCTGCAGCCGGAAGGACCCTCTGGCTCCAGGCATGGCCAGTGGATTTTTGTTCCAAAGCATATCCTTTTCAGGGAAACAGGCTGTTTGGAGATTGTTTGGACAAAATTCTTGTGGAAGCAATGGATAAGAGCTTGAGGTGTACAGATAGAACACAGTACAGTAGGGTCTCCTTTTGCACCCAGTACGTTTTATCATGATTCAGGCAAGACCAAAGAAGGCCCTCCTGTAGCCAGTGAAGGCCCTTCTACAGAAGAGGAGGGCAACTATCCAGATTCTCTAGACAACTTGGTGCTCAATCCGAAAAGACTGATCAGGATGGGAAACAACCCCAAGTATGACACCAGCAGCATCACAGTGGGAGGACAGCTTCTTCTATTCAAGGAAACCTGGATCCAAGTTCAAACAGATATCTGGGCCATCAAAGTAGTCACTGGGGGTTATGTGATAGAATTCTCCTGCCTCCCGCCAGAACGCTTATACAGTCGCCAATTTCCCAAAGACCAGAAAGACGACAGAGGACTATTAAGGCAATTTGGCACTCATTTTGATGAAGGCCATCAAGGCAGTCCCATTTCCAGACAAGGGGTCGGGAGTCTACTCCATAGTCTTTACAGTGCCAAAGAGAAATGGAGATTGGAGGTCCATCCTGGTTCTAAAATTCCTGAACAGGTTTGTCAAATCCAAGAATATATGAAAATAAGCTTCAACAACACTATTTTGATTGTTAAAAGAAGTATAATCTGTATTAACAACAATTTTTACCTCAGCTTTTCGAAACCCCTGACTGCACCTATTCAATCCTTGCCTGTTAAATAAAATAGTGATTTCTGTGCTCAAGTGCCATTCAAAAGGGAAAACCAAGAGGGCTCCTGCTTATCCCATCAAGTTCCTGGGCTGGGCTAAAAGACAAATTAGTTCTTCATGACGGGGTGGCACAGAGAGACTTTTAAAACCATTACTAAATCCATGCTTCTTGGGGCTCCTCAGTCACAATTGGGAATAATTCTTTGGCGGGAAATCCTGCCTGCTAGTGGGAAAGTGCCCGGGGTCCATTATACCCCACCCCCATTCTGCAGCCTGGAACAGCTTAATACAAGAGGCACCAGAGTACAATTCATGAGGTTTCTGGGTTCAGATCCTGTTTAATAACTTCTAGGCTTGCAGGAACTGAAGGCCTGATTCAGTAGATCTGAATGGGGAAAATGTTCACCCCATCTGGATAGGGGTGATGAAGAGGAGGCGGAGGAAATTGGATTTATAACCCACCCTTCACTACCCGAGGGAGTCTCAGGGTGGCTTACAATCCCTTTCCCTCCCCCTCCTCACAACAGATAGCCTGTGAGGTAGGTGGGGCTGAGAGAACAGTTCTGAAAGAACTTTTGACTGACCCAAGGTCGCACCAGCAGCTGGAGGTGTGGGGAATCAAAACCAGTTCCAGATTAGAGTCCACGCTCTTAACCACTACACCAAACTGGCTCTCTAAATTCTAAAGCAGGAGTGTCAAACTCATTTGTTATGAGGGTTGGATCTGATATAAATGGGACCTTGTCAGGCCAGGCCATGTGTGGCATAAAATGTAATGCCAGGTAGCAGAGCTATAGACTTTATAAAAGACACAGACAAAAACAATTAAATATATTATTTTTATTTAAAATACAAACATGCTAAAAACATTAACACTCTTACAATATTTTGTTACTGATGCCCCCCTGCTGCCTGGAGTGGGGAGTCAACAAAATTAAACTCGAGTGTTTGTCTACAAAACTTCAGTCTTACCCAGAAAAAAATAACTACAATTCCTATGAGTCAGGCATGAATACAGTGAAAAGGAGGCGGAGGGGAGGTGGAGGTGGACCCAGTTGCACCCAGAAGAGCCACGGCATAACCAGCCCCCCAAAACACAGAGTAGTAAGACACAGGGTAGCTCATACCTTGAAGAAAACTTTGTCAGTCAGATTCCACTGGGCTCAAACTTTGCTTTGCACACACAGAGACGCGCACAGTGTAGCAAGGTGAGGGGAAGAGGAGGGGAGGTGGAAGTGGGCCCAGTTGCACCTGAGAGAACTGCAGCATAATGAGCTGAACAGAACAGAGAGAGCGAAAGCGAGAGGCAAGGCAGAAGAAAGCTCATATCTTGAAGAAAACTTTGTCAGTCTTTAGATGCCACTGGACTCAAAACTTTGCATATACACAGACATGTGCACAGTAGCAAGGCGAGGGGGAGAAGGAGGCGAGAGGGAAGTGGACCCAGTTGCACCTGGGAGAACCACAGCATAATGAGCCCAACAGAACATACACACACTGTAGCAAGGCACAGAAAAGCACATAACTTGAAGAAAACTTTGTTGGTCTTAAGGTGCCACTGGACTCAAACTTTGCTTCACACATACACAGACATGCAGTAGTAAGGTGCGGGGGAGGTGGACCCAAGGAATGAGGGGGTGGGGTTTGTATGGAAAGAGAGAAGGGTTTTTTGACCCCATCCACTTCATTCGGCGGGGGGGGGGGAGAGCCGCAAAATGCATGCTCCCCATGGTAGCTGAAATGATAGTTCCCTCCACTTCCTCCCTCTGGCCACTTGCTTGTGGGCTGGATTAAAGTCCTGGGTGGGCTGGTTTCAGCCTCTGGTCCATAGGTTTGACACCCTTGCTCTAACGTTTTGGCCAAATGCCTTACCTTGTGGGTCCTATTCCCATCTACTGCATCATCTTTGCTTTTATCCCTGTTGGTCTGCCATGTTCTGTGTACATTCTATTGGACAGTACGAAGTGCAAGAGTTGGGGGTTCTGGTTTCTTTGCCTATCTTCTCCTATTTCAGGTTTGGTTGAAATCGATAAGACTGTATTTGTAGATCTAAAAGCAGCCTTTGGCACAGTTTCTAGGCTTTGGGGGAAATTACAGGCTTCCACAATCGATAAACAACTGCTATTTCTCATCCAGGCAAACTGTCCTTAGAGTTAGGTGCAGTCATCTAGGGCATCTGACTGACCCTGTCCAAACCTCTTAAGAAAGTCAGGCAGGGTTGTCTCCTAGCCCCTTCTTTGTTTCTTTTTTACATCAATAATCTGGCAAATTTTATGGATTTCATCCCCCTAAACTAGCAGATCAGCACATTCAAGTGTTACTATACGCGGATGATGCTATAATACTCTCCAGAACTCCCATAGGGCTGAAATGGGCTCTGAAAAAATTCTCCCTTTACTGTGACACTGAACATCTTATAATTAATTATCAGAAAACTAAGGTTCTGGCTTTCGGGAAAAACTCTCAGAGGATGGGAACTTCAGGGGCATAAGCTGGAACAAGTCTCCAGCTTCAAATATCTTGGCATAGTATTGCAAGCTTCCGGCACCAATATAATTTATTGTAGTTGTGCAACTGATGCAGGAGAGAAAACAGCAAATAGTATATTGAAATTTCATTGGTCTCACTGGGGGCACTATGTTCTGCCTGCTCTTAGATTGTTTTTTCCTGGGGCCACCATCTTCCTCCTTTACCCCACTAGAGAGAGCCCAGTCTAAATTCCTTAAAACATTATTACAAGTACCTAAGTGTGTGTCAAACACTTGGCTCAGATTGGAAACAGGAATGCTTCAGGTAGAGCCTAGAATTTGTATCCTCTCGATTTATAAATGGGTAACAGGTGTCTGTTCCCTTTAATCCTTCAGGACCAATTTCAGTCCAATTGACATAGAGCAATCTTGAATTCCATCCAGAAAGTAGGCTTTTCTCCCCAAGCCCTTCTGGATTTTGGTATAGACCAGGCAAAATCACTCATTAAGCAGAGAGTGACTGACACTGAAAGACAATTGGATATTCTCAGTTCTCCTGGCTATTTCTCTCCAGCAAATACCAGATATATAGTCGCTCTTGTAGCCTATTTACATTTTCTTGAATCCAATAACTCTATAAGGGCATTCACATTAGCCAAAACTTGCTGTCTGCAGTATTGGAAGGGCGGCGTAAAGGAACCCCTTACTCACTTTCTGCTCCTGCCCCCTCCATGAAATAGACTCTCTAGAACACATCTGTTTCAACTGCGTATACCATAGGGTGATCCGTATGGAGACTGTCTGCTGTTAGAAAGGATTCCTGGCAGATGAAATAAAATTAAATTTGATTACCTCCTGTCTGACAGGAACCATCAGACAACAAGACAGGTGGCTAGATTTTGTGCCCAGGTTTACAAGGAGCGTAAAATGCATGGCAATTAGATTTTCTAATCTTTTACCCAAATTATATATGAGTTTTATGGCTGTCTTATTTTATCTCTTTGTTATAGTCACAGATTTTTAAATTTAAGTATGTCACTGTTGGTTTTATCTCATATTTCTTATTCAGATGTTTTTATGTAAAATGATTGTGTGCACTGGTCGTTGACTGTAACAATAAATTTGATTGATTGATAAGACTTCAGATGTGCTTTGTTTCACTTAGTGGCTGCTATTTGATGACAAGTGATTTAATTCCATATGGAATTATTGTTTCTTAGGGGTGGGAGAACAGGAAAATTGTTTGGCTCTCCCTTTCTGAAAATGATGCTAACTCAAGAGTCATTGAAAGATATCTGGGCTTTCTTGCCCTAGGAATTTTTAAAATCCAGGAATGTTGCCAACTGTCTATTGCAATGTACTTTCAGAGTGAAGTTTAAAATCATAAGGCTTGTGGAAGGCCTAGAGGTCATCTCATCCAACTCTGTGCACAAATTATTTTCAAACGCTCTGACAGACTGGCACACACCCGAGTCCACGTTGTCCGGAGAAAGACATAGTAAAAAGTTTTTAAAAACCCACCAGATTCTGAGAATCAAAGCAAGGCAAATTGGAGAACTCAAGAGTTTATGCAGCAACAGTTATTTCATAATATATATGCTTGAGTTGTGATCAATATGTTTATCCAAGCTTCAACCTCCATTTCTGCACAGAAGGAAAAGATGTGTGTGTGTGTGTGTGTTTCATAATAAATCAAAAATAGAAACTTAGATGTACAAATCAGAAAGGGATTGATGTCATTCTAGGCGCAGAAGGTTAGAGTAGTCAAAACTATCTATATATCTAATAGCGAAGGCGCCCCCTGCATGCGAATATCTAAATCCGCACATCGGGGGCACCTGGGGGGCAGGGAGATTTTCCTGCACACTTGGGCAGTCCTCAGGTGTGCACAAAAATCTAAAAAGTTGAAAAAATATAGGGGGAATATTTAAATCCCCCCCAAAGTAAAAGAGCCTTCCCTGTGCATGCGCAGGGAACGCTCTGGGAACTCTGCTGCGGACTGGCGATTGGAAGCTGCTCAGGCCTCACTGCAGGAGTGGGGGGAGGGAGGAGAAGATCGGCGGCAGTGGAGGAGAGGAGGAGACCGCCGGAGGAAAGGGAAGAAGGAGATCGTGAGGCCCGGTGGCTGGAAGCCACTCGGGCCTTGCTGCCAGAGCCGGGGGTGGGGTAGGAGACCGGGGAGGTGGGTGGACGAGATTGGCGAGGCCTGGTGGCTGGAAGCCGCTCGGGCCTCACTGCCAGAACCGGGAGGGAGGAGACGGGGAGGGGGGTGGACGAGATTGGTGAGGCCCGGTGGGTGGAAGCTGCTTGGGCCTCACTGCTGGAGCTGGGGGTGGGGGAGGAGACCAGGGGAGAGGGGTTG
>NW_015168050.1:1277372-1287836 GCF_001447785.1 Gekko japonicus
GGGGCCCTGCAGCTGGAAGCCGCTCAGTCCTCACCGCTGGAGCCGGGAGGGGGGTGGAGGAGACCGGGGTCAGGGGGGGATCGGTGGGTTTGGAGGCTGCGCCGCCGGTGTCTGGGGATGGGGGTGTGGAGGCTTACCTGATGCTGCTTCCTCCTCCTCCTGCTCTGCATGGAGCCTCGCCATTGGTGCCAGGGGGCGGGGGAGAAGGCTTGGTGGGCCCGGCAGGAGCCGCACGAACCTCTCTGTTGGTGCTGGGGCGGGGGAGAAGGCTTGGTGGACCCAGTAGGAGTCACCCGGGCCTCGCCATTGGTGCCGGGGGGGGAGGCTTACCTGCGGCTTCTTCCTCCTCCTCTGCGTGGAGCTCCCCCCCCCCCGCGAATATCGAGGGTCCCCTTTTTTGTGGTATATAATTTTCACTGGCCTTTTTTCACATGGTCCACCCCAGTTACTAAGATGTGACTCAGACCCTTCAATGTTTATTATTTTTTTTAAAGTATTTATCAGCTGCTTTATATCCATAAGATTCTCAAGATTTTGAGTGGGAATTAAAAGCAATCTGTCAATAAAAACAAAGCAGATTAAAAAAATCTTAAATTTAGCAACAAATAAAAACTTGGATATAAACTAAACATGGGTTTCATTTAGTAGCAATATAACAAGAAAATGGCTAAATGATCCCACCAATGGGATTTTTTTTTAACCTGGACCCTGAAATTTAGCAAAGATTAAAGGTATAGTAATAGTTAGGAAATAGCTAAGGTACCACCACAATTAAGTCCTGCGTTTTGAGACAATTCACCTCATTTCAGGAAATTGTGCCATACTCGGTAGGATCTCAGATTATTGTTTGAGCAGGTTTACATTTAAGAAAGGAGTCCTTAAGATGTTCAGTAGTGTAACACTCCACATTGCTACATGTCTTTTTTGTTTTGGTTTACCATTGTTATTAATTATGATAATATCTCTTTTCACCAGCAGGTTTAGAGGCTATTCCCAGCTATCCAGACAGCATGACAGACACCCCTCGGGATGCTGCCCTTAAGCAAGCCACACCAACACGGACAGAGAAACCAATAGCTGACTTTGGCTATGTTGGGATCGATGCCATCCTTGAGCAGATGCGGAGGAAAGCCATGAAGCAAGGGTTTGAGTTCAACATAATGGTAGTTGGTGAGTCCTTGGGAGTGCTGTTCAGTGGATTCTCCTTGTGTGATAGCTACTTGTGTTACCTTGGCAGGATTATTTCTTTCCATCCTTATGGTGGAAATAACTTACTGACACTTAGATCCGGAATGTGGTGTTCTATGATTTTAAAAACCTTTCCAACCTATTACTAAAGCTCCAAGTTTACCTGCAGGTTTTTTATAGGCTGGTTGTCAAAGTGTTTATTCACTTTTCATACTCTGGTTTTTTTTTACTGGGATTTCAGAGGTCAAGAACTTGTACTTTTAATAGGAAGCTGCTGCAGCTGGAGTAACTGTACAACTTAGCAGTGCATCTAATTGAATTTTTTTTTCCCACTAGAACTTATGGTTCTCCTGACCACTGCTTGTAGCTCTGAATTAAGAAACTGTGGGCAGGGCAAGTCCATTGACAGTAAATTTCACTGGACACAGTTTGAGATCCTATGTCCTGTCAGATGTCCAAGTATAATGCTGTCATTCGAATGAATGAATGAATTTTATTGTTACGGCGCTTAGCCAGCAATATGCTGTCATTCCTTTCTGGCTACAGTCCTACTCATAAGAGACTTCATTTTAGAGTGAAAAGACTCTCCATTCTAGAAAATAGCTCAGAGAAAAGGTCTTCCTTTTTTCCACATCATGGAACTTTTCTTGTAAGGTATAAACCATAAGCTAATGAGCTAGAAGATGAGAAAAGGACACGTTTATTAAAATGTTGTAATTAAAATGACACAAGGACAGCTGGTGTGAGTTCTAAGGCTGGCTTGACCGCTTGCCAAATAGGATGGTTCCATAGTTAGTATAAAACAAGGCTTTTTTGGAATCTTGAATGACAAACTGCTACTGCATTACTGAGCTTTATGGTATTGGGAAAAGAGGTACATGAGCCACAAGTTCAGAAGAAGAATTAGAAAATTAAAACTAACTGGCAGTCATACTCAGTTAAGATCATCATCATCATCTTGTTGTTATTATTTGTCCCTTAGCCTAATTATGTTGTATTTTCCCACTATTGGAGTCTACTAGTAATCAGGTCAGTGTGCAAATTGATTATTAATATTAGGGCTGTTTGTTTAACTGAGGGAGGCAGGAGTAGGGACAGTTGAATTAATGTATGAGAAATCAACTGGGCAGATTATGGGAAGGAGAGGGAGATACAGGAATTTTGATCTCCTTCCAACCTGCATCTCGTATCGAGAGATGCTGGCTGTGGGGATAAGAAGAGACAACCTTCTACGACACTGGTATTATGTAACACCAAGTCTATCAATAATAAGACCACCATTCTTCATAATTATCTGGGAGAGCATGCGGTAGACCTGGCATGTGTGACTGAGACAGGAGGGTGAAACTGTCGCCCTGAGTCAACTGCCCCCCTCCCCAGGTTTCTCAGTCTTTCACCAGTCCTGGACTAATGGGGGGGGGGGAGTGGTGCTGCTTATTTGAGAGGCTTTCTCCTTCAGGGCACTCCCTGAGACAAAGATAGCCGGCATTGAATGTGTGGGTCTGGTGCGGAAGGCCAAGGAGAGTTTGTCCATTTGGCTGGTGTACTGTCCACCCAGTGCACCAGCAAATGCCCTGCCGGGTCTACTGGAGGCCATATTGGGCTGGGCATTGGAGTATCCCAGACGTTTGGTCTTGGGAGACTTCAGTATCCATGCTGATGATTCTTTGTCCTCTCAGGCCATGGACCTAGTGTTGTCCATGGTGGCACTGGGACTCATCCAGTTTGTTTTGGCTCCCACACACCACAGGCCATATGCTGGATCTTATCTTTGCCTCAGTGGTTATAGTGGACTGGATTACTGCTGATGCAGTACCATGGTCAGACCACTTTGTCCTGAAGGTCCAAATAAGTGCTCCTAACTCCTGTTTGGGCGGCGAGTGGATTTCTGCTTGCCTGCAGAGCCAAATGGACCCCAGCAGGTTCCAGGAAACTCTGTGGGATCCAATTTCCCCTGGCAACTCATTAGATGAGCTAGTGGAAGACTGGCAAACACATCTTTCCAAAGCCATCGATGAGATTGCTCTCTGACGCCCTCTTCGCCCCCATTCCAAATTGGCTCCATGGTATTCCCTGGAGTTGAGTTGGATGAAACGGGAGCCAGGACGACTAGAGAGAAGATGGTGATGAGCCCGCAACAAAGCTCCAAGAACATCATATAGGTTGTTTATGAAAACCTATGAGATGGTGGTGAAGGCCACTAAGAAACATTTCTATGCAGCCTCCATTGTGTCTGCAAGCTCACGCCTGGCCCAATTATTTAGAATAATTTGGTCATTGACTACCTTGCCTCAGAACATTCAAAATACTAGGGAATTGATTATTTGCTTTGAGGCATTTGCGAGGCATTTTGCAGACAAAGTCTTGATGCTCAGCCACAACCTCCCAGCCACAGTTGATAGACACTTGATACCCCCTTGCCCAGATCGGCCAGAGGTATGGGCTGGGATGTCACCAGTATGCTGATGACACCCAGCTCTATCTGATGGGCATATCTTTCCCTCTTGTAAGCCGCCCTGAGCCCGTTCGCGGGGAGGGCGGGGTATAAATACAAAAATAAATAACTAAGTAACTAAATAAATGTTAGACGGCCAGTCAGACTCCAGACCAGAAGACCTGGATCGAGCTCTGCAGGCCGTGGCTGGGTGGCTCAGACTGAGTCAGCTGAAGCTGAATCCAGTGAAGACGGAGGTCTTGTGCCTGAGTCGGAGCGGTTCGGGGGTGGGGATCCCACTCCCAACCTTTGCGAGGGCTTCATTGGTCCCAGCACTGGAAGCGACTAGAAAACAAAAGCAGATCTATCGTTGAACTGTGAGTTAATGTTCAAGCGAGGAACACCGAAGAATTAGCCGGAAACCTCCCCTTTGAAAGCGGGGGGGGGGACTCTCCCCCGCTAAGAAAAACTAAGTGAACTTTGAGCCACTGTGTATAGGGGGGTGGGCTAACGAAGCAAGATGGACTGGAATAAAGAGCATTTAAGAACTTACTAGGCTGATTCAAGAGTATCAGAGACTGTGATCACTTTTATAAAAAAGTAAACAATTCCCAAACATGGTGCCCATGAGGAAGGATCACAAAGACAAGCAAGTGAAACCAAAGCTTCTTGCCCGAACTGCTAGCCCAGCAAGTCTTGTGCCTAGACAGGACACAACTACAGTGCTGCAAAAGATGCTGACTAAAGTTTTGCGCCCTCTGCTGGAACAAGTTACGGCATTGTACCATAAGTTCGATGCACAGCAAACTCAATTAACTGAGATAGCTAAAAAAAACTGAGCAAGATAAAACTGAGCAAGAGCTGAAAGAAGTGGATGCCAACACCAAGAAGCTTAAAAAACTACTGTAGGTGATGGAGAAAAAGACTAACGGGGGAGACTCATTTGTTACAGCTACAAATGGAAAGAGCAAGCTATGTTCTAAGATTTCAAGGTGTTCCGGAAGAGAAGGGAGAGAATCTGAAGCAGATTGTGTGCGAGGCTCTAGGCCCTATGGCAGATATAAAAACGGACATACTACAAAGCGATATTGATACAATCCATAGGTCGTATTCAGAATTTATAAGAAAGAATAATATGCCAGGGGAAGTTATGGTAAAATTCTCCAGAAGACAAGTGAGAGACCAAATCCTCAAAGCAACAAACGGAACTACCTTGAAAATCAAGGACAAAGAAATAAAAGTGTTGAAGGACATCCCATTTGAAATAAGAAGGAAAAGAAGAAAATATAGAGACTTGGTTTTATTTCTTCAAAAGAACAACATCCCCTATAGATGGATTGTACCCGAAGGCACAATCTTCAAATTTATGGACAAGAAAGAAAAAATTGACTCTGTTGAAAAGGCACATGAATTTTTACAT
This sequence comes from Gekko japonicus, assembly GCF_001447785.1. NCBI lineage: Eukaryota > Metazoa > Chordata > Lepidosauria > Squamata > Gekkonidae > Gekko > Gekko japonicus. Next base: position 1,282,415 of record NW_015168050.1, read on the forward strand.
CAACATAATCGTCCAGCAGGAGAAGAGGAGGAGGAGGGAAGAAGCCAGCAGCAAAGAAAGTGAAGAAGAGGGAGCAGTGGCATCTTCAGATGAAGATTCAGACTCTAAGCTGGGGGTGGTAGCCCCAAAGACAAGCTACCATTTGAGAAAGAAAAAGTATAAAAGATGAGATGTTATTGCACTCTGAAATCTCTTACAATGTTATGTTATAAGTACTTCTTTTATTGCTCTCTAAGAAGTCAGATACGGTGGTGTTTAAATTTTTACTTAAGTTTTAAAAAATTATTAGATGACCACATTCAATGAACTTGAATTGAACACTGAGTTAAAAGCTAACTTGTTAAGCATGACCAACTTGTTAAGTATGACCACCATCTCTTGGGGTTTTAGTGGGTTTTCTTTACTTTCTCCTATAGTTTGTAGATCCTGTTCCTAATTTCGTTGTATAGAAAATGCAATAAAAAATCCCCTATGGGGGGCAAAAAAATAAAAAAAAGGAATAAAGTATTCTCGTATGACTTAACTTTGTGGTAAGCCATATGAGACAAAATTAAAATTGTCAATTTTTGTTTTAGCTGAAGATAAGGTATGTCACGCTTATTCTGCATAATCAAATGGTATCAGAATACAATTTCAATGCGGTATGACAATTAGACCAGATGTAGTTTCTTATTAGTGAAACATGAGTTTTCTTATATTTGTACAATCCTGCTGTTTTTCAGGTCAGAGTGGCCTGGGGAAATCTACCCTAATCAACACCCTCTTCAAATCAAAAATCAGCCGCAAATCTGTGCAGCCAACTTCTGAAGAGCGTATCCCCAAGACAATTGAAATCAAGTCCATCACACATGGTAAACCCTTGGCAAGGGATCATGGAAATGTCTTGTTGGAGGAGTCCTGAGAGATGGGAGAGGGGGCTAAGTAAATCCTTTTCTTTACCTGGCTATCTAAGAAATAAGTTTACAGAAGCATTTTAAGGTCTCTGGGCTCCAAGGCCCTTTTCAGGTGAAAATGAGTGTGTGTGAAGGTGTTTTTTTCCCTCTCCACTGTCTATGGTGTCCTGTTCTTGAATTATTCATCTTCTGTTTCAGATATTGAGGAAAAAGGTGTCCATATGAAACTGACAGTCATTGACACCCCAGGTTTTGGAGACCACATCAACAATGAAAACTGGTGAGTGGCTGTGAAAGGGAGCTGAACAGAAAAAAATCAAGGGGATTCCCAGTGCTAGTAAAAACACTAAAACAAAACCATACTTTTCCAGATTTGGGAGGTCTTCAATTACCATAAATCATTTCTCTTGAGAAGTCATCATTCTAAATGAGTTTTCTGACTAAAACTATGATAGTATTTCCTCCTGAAAGTCATAGAAACTAGTGCTGCCTAGATGCATCGATGTGGTTACAGGAGATAGGTGGAAGTATTTATAGCAGAAAACAGTTGCATATCTGAGGAAGGGGGTCATCAGCTTGCTGGGACACAGACCCTAAGAAAATTAAAAGTCTGAAATACTGTAAGTTAAAGGTTGATTAGATATATGTGCATAATGAGGGTTTTGATAGCCATGGTCAGAAGGAGTTATTAAATCTGCATTCCCTGGATGTGTGTACTCAAAAGTTTAAGGGTGCAGTCACACGTGCGAGATAAACCAAAGGGGAAGCGAGGCTATTCCCTCTGGAGGAATTTGACCCGCAGTTGTGCTATCACACAGTCCTTTGAAGCTGCGGGCGCAGCCTGCCACTGCGTGATTAGACACAACCGTGGGTGAGTTGGGGTTGTTGTGGGTTTTTTTGCCATTTGTTTCCGATTCGCTTAAACAGGGAATCAATGAATCACATTTTAGCACTGATGCTCCCTATGGAGTGTGCGATGATGCGCATACTGAGAGGGGGGGGACAACGGCACGGCGTCAGGATGGCCTGTTCAGACCATCCCGACGCCATGAAAACGCGCTGGAGCAATCAGACGGGAAAGTTCGTCTGTGGCCCATGGCAACCTGTTTGCTACAGGACTTTCCCCAGTGTCTTTTTACTCCGCTTCTGCGGTGGAGCAAAACAGGTTGCCGACGGATGCGGGGCGCTTCCCCGATGTTCATGTCTGATTGCGCCCTTAAATCCATCCGGCATTCGCACCTATGGCACGGCTAATTGTGCGTGTGATCGCGCCCTAAGAAAACTTTTCATACAACCTAATTTTTTTGCCTCACAGAATATTTGGAATGCCTTATAATCAACCTGCCTTAGCATTAACACATGCTTATATGTCATAGTGTGCATGTATACAGTACTTTGACCTCTGAAGAAGGCCTTGGAGGCCGAAATGCACTTGGTCCAGGACTTCTGGCAGCGCTCAATGTAAACCTCTTGCTCCTCCACACCTCCCCCCCTTACCGATTCCCCACACAGATCCTACAACCTTTGACGACTGCAGATACGTGGGGAAGAAAGACCGAAACGACCTGCAACCAAATCTTTAAAAATTGAAGATGGACCAAACGCTCAGAGAACAGCTGACTCTATCTCCCACCTCAGGTCTAATTGCTGGAGAGACGCACGAAATGGCGGTGGGAAACATAAGCGCTGACAGAATAGCGAGCCCAGTCACAATGGAAGAGCTAACGTCGGCTTTGACTAATTTGGAAACAACATTCCTCGACAAGATCTCCTCTCTAATGAAACCCTTTTATGAGCATTTAGACATAATCCAGAGAAACCTGACAGAAACGAAGAATGTAGCAGAAAACGCATTAAAGAACAGTCTGGCAAATCAGTTGGACATACAACAAATGTTGATAATGGAAGATCTACTAGCCGAAAAAACCCTCAGACAAAATAACCTCAAATTGAGAGGGATAGATGAGAAGACTGAAGAAAAAGGGGAACTAATAACACATGTGTCCAACTGGCTACTTCAACAAGTAGGAGTAGAGAAAGATATCTCTCCGGTCATCACAAAAGCGTTCCGTTTAGGATCGCCTGCTATCTTGAAGACCAGACCCTCTCGAGATATCTTAATCACAGTAATGGATCTACATTACAATAAACGAATTTTAAACACAGCAAGATACAATGGCTGTCTTAAATACAAAGGATCTGCAATAGAGGTCTATCCTGACTTGCCAAAAGAAGCCCTACAAAAAAGGCACAAACTTAAGCCAATGACTAACAGCCTAGTGGAAGCTGGGATCAAATACATCTTGTCATCACCGTTGGTGTTACAAGCTAATCACAGAGGAAAATCCCACAGAACTATCTTGATATCAGCCCATTTTTTCCTAAAACTAACACAGTTTAGATTTAGATCATTTGTTATGAAGTTCTGGATTGATGTTTAAAGTTCTTATAACAAAATTGCATCTTGTAGCTATAAGGTTGTGAATTACAACCAAGACACAGACATTGGTTTACTGTTCGCTGTTGCTCTTAAAAAAGTTTTATGCCTCCTATAAATTGTTATAAAGTTTTGGGTTGTACACAAAATCAAATCAATTTTATAATCATTGAAGGGGTCGGGGGGGAGGGTGAGTGGAATACCGGGAGGTTTTAATGGAGTCCTACTAGTGACCAGACTCTTAGACATGTAAAATGGGATTACTAGTCTCTCAGTACGAAAAACCAGCTTCCTACACATTTAATCTCAGTGTAGGAGAGTATAGTCATAAGTAGTGTTATAAACTAATTAATTATACTTACCTGATTGATTTTACAATTGATTTTAATTAACACATTGATTATCCGTATAAAAATTAATTCGTATACTGATTGATTTTAAACTGTGAAATTGATTAATTTTTAGATTTTAATACAGGAAAGAGAAATATAGTGCTAGCCTGAGAAAGTTGGAAATCAATACATTTAAGGGCACTGCAATAACTGATCTGACAGAGACTTAATTAGGCTGTACTAGATTCATACGCACACCACATAAGAGCCGGATACCATATGTAGATTATAACAGACGCTCAACAGATATAGAACCTGATATCCTAAGAAACTGCCAGCAGTACTTTCTCTGTCATCAGGCGCCCTATAGTGACCATCATTAATATCACCACTGCTGGATTTTCATTATACACTATACTATAGGAAATCATAGAATGTTAGAGTTGGAAGGGACCTTGCAGGTCATCTAGTCCAACCCCCTGCACTCTGCAGGAGCATCCAGGAAATCCAGATCAGATTGCATACTACTCCAATTATTGAGTTATATACTTGGGCACTTAATAAGGAAACACCAGTGTCTCTGTGTCTTAGATTGGTCATTTTGTAATATCATGCATTCCAGCCACACATTCCAGCCACACTGGTATCATTTCACTCATCCCTCACGAGGGAGACTTTTACGAAGGACCTGTTAAGTTCCCTCTTATAGATCATATCTCAACTTCAGTAGTTGCCAAATTGCTATTGGACTAAAAAATCTACACTATCTTAACTATACATCATTCCATAAACTAAAAGACACAATAGATATGGGTATAAAAATATTTTCAGTCAATGTACGTGGCCTGAACAATAATATCAAATGGAAAAGAGTCCTTACAAACATATTAAAGCAAAAACCTGATGTGGTTCTATTACAGGAAACACACCTAAAAAAACAGAACTCATTGTATTCCGCTCTACTAAATTTCAATTACAGTATCTCGCTTCCAGCACCTCGAAATCGTATGGAGTGGCGATTCTACTAGCGAAAAATCTTTGTTTCACTTTTATCACCAAAAAGCAAGATAAGGATGGGAGGTATCTTTTTATTAAGGGGGAAATTGATGACCATTGCAACCATTGCAACAATATATGCGCCAAACAATGGACAATTGCATTTTCTAGAAGAGACACTTGGGAAACTGCAAGAGTTTGAGGAAGGGGATGTTATGGTAGGGGGGGATTTTAACTTTATAGTGGATAACACTCTGGATAGATCCTATCATAGCCTTACCAATAAACAGTCTTCAAGACGCTTCACAAAATTAGCAACACTGTTCAAAAACCATAACCTGGTAGATATTTGGTGTATTACACACCCGGGAGAAAGGGATTACACATATTTCTCTGCACAGCACAACATGCATACCAGAATTGATTTTATATTAACATCTCCATCCCTGCAGGACCACATACTGTCCACATCAATAGAACCAACACATTGGTCGGACCATGTGTGGCTGGAATGCATGATATTACAAGACCAATCTAAGACACAGAGACACTGGACCCTCAATACTTCTTTATTAGAAAATCCTGAGTTTAGACATGATATAGAGAAGGACATTAAACATTATTTCAAAGACAATGATACAGAGGAAGTTTCCCCTATTATTTACTGGGATGCTATGAAGCCAGCCCTACGAGGTACACTAATTTCCAAGGCTTCTCACCTAAAAAAGAAAAAATAGCAGTTAGAGAAAGATCTAACGGAAACA
>NW_015168050.1:1287859-1325052 GCF_001447785.1 Gekko japonicus
CACACAGATTCTGAAACAACTTAATCTAGAAGGAAAGACACTCAATATGCTAGAAGTTTCTAAGATCAAAAGACAGCTCATCTTCACTAAACAAAAATACTGGGTGAAGTCACCTAGAACACTTAATCTTCTAGCTCGCAAAGTAAAAGATCTAAAGACATCCAAACAGATCCACGCACTCAGAAACACCAAGGGAGAAATGGTCACATCCACATCAGATATTTTGAAGGTACCTGAGGATTATTATACTGAACTATACAAGGCTAAACCTGTGAGTCAGGATACTTTTCAAAAGATCATTGACCACTTCCCATTCCACACTACACTAGATAAAAGGCATAGATTAGTTATGGAGGAGCCAATTATAGAACAAGAAGTTAAAGATAATATTAAACAGCTAAAGACTGTGAAGACCCTGGGTCTGGATGGTTTTCCTTTCAAATATTATAAAGTATATGTGCCACTGCTCATTGCCCCATTGACTAAGGCATTCAGTCATGTCTTAGACACACGAATCATCCCCCCCTCCTGGAGACAAGCCTCCATAGTAGTTATACCCAAGAAAGACTGTGATCTCAGATGCCCAAAATCATATCATCCTATTTCTTTGTTAAATCAGGATATTAAAATTTTCACATCTATCCTGGGCAGAAGAATCAACACCTTTATTCAATATTACATTCATTCTGATCAAGTTGGATTCATCCCGCATAGGGACCTCACAGACAATACAATCAAGACTCTAAATCTACTCCAACATGGTATCAATTCTAAGATATCAATGGGCCTTCTCTCCCTAGATGTTTAGAAGGCCTTTGATACGGTAGAGTTCCCCTATCTCTTTGCAGTACTTAAGAACATGGGATTTGGCCCCAAATTCACTCAAACCATAGAAAATCTATATGCGAATCCAACAATCAATATTAAGACAAATGTTTCCATGTCCCAAACAATAAACCTTAGACGGGGTGCCCATTATCCCCACTCTTATTCGCCATGGCGATAGAACCTCTGACGCAGGCAATCAGGACTAACCAAAATATCAAGGGAGTTCAAATCAGAGGAAGGGAATACAAAATTTCCCTCTTCGTGGATGATATGATGCTGTATGTCACAAATCCAGAGGCATCCATACCGGCATTGATGCAAACAATATCTTCCTTTGGGGTAATATAGGGGTTATGTATAAATGACGCCAAATCACAAATACTTCCTATCCATATCTCTAGAGAAAAGCAAGTTAAGCTCAAACAAATCTTTAAATTCAACTGGTTCTCAAATTATATATCATATTTAGGTATAAAAATCCCATTAGACCTATCAAAACTCCTACAATATAATCATAATGAGAGTCATTCAAAAATGCTCAGTACCATCTTCAAATGGAGTAAATTAAATTTATCATGGTTAGATAGACACAACTTGATAAAATCATTCCTTTTACCAAAACTCATCTTTGTATTTCGTGCAATTCCTATAGCTATCCCAACACTCATACTCAAAAAACTGCAGGACACTTTGTTGAAGTTTCTGTGGGCAAGGATAGGATTCCATATCTTATAGAAACAAAAACATAATGGGGGGTTTGGACTACCAGACATTACAACTTATCAAAAATCGACATTATTGGCAAATATTATCAAGACACAAAGAGTAACACATACACCAGACTTGGTTCGTTTATGCTCAGACCTTCTACACCCATTCTCACTTGATGCTATGATCTGGACTGTTAAACTAAATCTACCAGCCTCCAAACGAAACAACATATTTTTAGTGCCAATGATCAGCCTATGGAAATCACTACGCAAGACATTGTTACCTGAGGTGTCACGATACTCCACTTTCACACATCAAACCTGGTTCTCGGAAACAGTTGATCATACTTACCTAGAGTCCTGGAGGAAGGCAGGGCTGTCTCGGTTTTGTGACATCTCATCCAAACAGGGCCTGAAGAAGAAAGCAGAAATAGAAAGCAAATTAAGTTTACCAGTAGCATGGTTCCCATACTTGCAGATGCAGCATGTCTTTAGCCAAAACAAGATAACTGCCATCCTTGCCCAACCCCATACAGATCTCGAAATGATTTAAAAATTATATGACACACAAAATAGAGGACTGATCTCAGCCACGTACCAACTTCTTCTAAAAGACAAAACAACTAAACTTATGCCTTATCAGTCTGCATGGCAGAAGGACTGTGAGAGCACTCTAGATTATGATATCTAGTCTTTTGGGCTACACAAACTCGTTTTCCCCGCTCCATACTAATGGAGCTGCAACAGTTTAAGATCATATGGGTTCCACAAGCTCTCCTATATGTTGGAAGGGGTGTCAACAGATTGGTGATTATGCACACTGCTGGTGGCAGTGTGCAAAGATTCAACTCTTTTGGAAAGAGGTACAAAGCCATATCAGGAAAATTATGGGCATAGACATTCCACTAAAACCAGAAAACCTTTTTCTTGACTATTGGCCTATACACATAGAAACACATAAGTACGAAACAATCTTAAATGTCATGCTACATGCGGCAAAACTCTCTATTGCTACGCGTTGGAAGGATGATAAACCACCTGACATCCAGGTTTGGTACCGAAAGATGTGGGACCAATTTTTAATGGATAGTGTCACATACAAACTGAACAATAGCTCTCTACAGCCTATCAAATTTCAATTTATGCAGAAGTGGAAACCCATCCTTGATCTCCTTACTGAGGAAGAATTTATACCTGCATCTTGGTCTAATTATCAGAAATGGATATGATGCTCTGCCGCTTTTCATATCAACAAGATACAGATCTAAAAGCAAAAATGATGTCAAATTATGGGCTAAACTCTCTCTCTTGGCACTTGATTTCATGAATTGCTCAGTAGTTGGATATTCTGTTGGTACGTTTACATTGAGTTAATTAGTTAGTATCATGAAAACTTTTATTCCTACGATATTACAGTTGAATTTCAGACAATCTTATCATTGAAAACAAAACAGTTAAGAATTTTATGGATGATTAACTTTTCTATGTATTTTGCAATATTCACTACTCCAAAATACTTGTATCTTTTATGTATGTTGAAAAATCTTCCAATAAAAAATGTTAAATAAAAAAATGCACTTGGTCCTGTTTTAATGTTTTCAAGGTTATCGACCTAGAGATATTGAATTGTTGGTCCTATTTTATTGGTTCAAGGCTCTTAACCTAGAGGAATTGAATTATATCATGTTATATAAATCGAGGACTTCTTAGTTCAAATATTTACTACTTCAAGGGTGAACTGTGTCTATCTTTTGAAAGTAGAGTTTTATGTAATAAATACCGTATTTTTCGTTCCATAAGACACACCTGACCATAAGACGCACCTAGTTTTTAGAGGAGGAAAACGGGAAAAAGTGCCTCTTCTGCTGCTGTTCAGTGGGGAGAGAAGCCTATGCAAACCAGAATGATTCAAGAGGGCTCTTCTACACAGGCAATAGGGTTACACTGTACAAAAGACTTCACAAATTATTAGGGTACACCCAACACCTCCTGTCCACACATGCTTAAGGTAGGATAGCAGCTCAATATTTCATTAGCAGTGGTACTTAAGAATATCTGTTCCAGTGCAACAGAACAAAGTTTGAGTTTAGTGGCACCTTTAAGACCAACAAAGTTTATTCACAGGAAAGCTAAGATCCAGAATTAAAACTCTGTTGGTCTTAAAGGTGCCACTGGACTCAAGCTTTGTTTGGCACACTTTGTGTTTATTGACTGTTAGCCTTTTTTTTAAGCTGGTTATAGCTTAAAAAAGAGAGGGGGGAAGGAAGGAAGGAAAGGGATAAAAAGGGAAAGAAGGCAGGAAAGGGAAAGAAAGAAATTGGAGAAAGGAAAAGAAAGGGAGCAAGGAAAGGGGAAGAAAAAAATGGGAAGAAAGGGACAGAAAATAAAAGCCTCTGTGTATGTTTGCTTTCCCCAAGTTCTAAATTACCCCACCAGCTGTTAAAAAGGAGCTTGAAGACTTACATTTGAAACGACACGTTCTCAGGTCCATTAAGCATATAAAAACGAAAGTAAACCAAGAGCTCCAAGAGGACCAAACTAAATCACACAGAAATTAAGGGAAGAACAGACTGTTCCATTGGGAGGGGGGAAGGCTGAACGGGGCTCCTGTTCAGCCTTCTTCCCCCCCTCCCAATGGAACAGTCTGCTCTTCCCTTAATTTCTGTGTGATTTAGTTTGGTCCTCTTGGAGCTCTTGGTTTACTTTCGTTTTTATATGCTTAATGGACCTGAGAACGTGTCGTTTCAAATGTAAGTCTTCAAGCCTTCCCATGGGCTCCCGTGGGCTTGGGGGGGGGGGGGGAGAAGGCAGTATTCGCTTCATAAGACGCACACACTTCCCCCCCACTTTTTTGGGGGGGAAGTGCGTCTTATGGTGCGAAAAATTCGGTATATAAGCTTTGTTTAATATTTCTCATAGTTTTCTCTCACCCAACCTTTGGGTACCCAACTTTGTTGTTTCTTTGGGCTGGTTTTCTCCCCTTCTATTTTAGTTTATTCTACTCCATTGAAGGTATTCAGTGAGAAAGGAAACCTGCCTTTCCCTATAAAATGGGTGAAATGAATTTGAAAGCGTAATTAATTTGTAGTAATGTTACTGCTGTTCTTTGTCCCCCCCCCTTTTTGTATTTTTACTGCTTCTAGCTATTTAGAGTAGTCTGTTGCAGGTATGAACAAGGTAAATGTAGTACCACAAATTTAGGAAAGTTTTTGAAACAAAAGAGAAAGTGTGTGAAACTGTCGCCCAATCCTCAAAAATGATGTCTGTGTATCTTCTCGTTTCCTCGAATTCTCCATGAATGGGGAGAGCCATATGCCTACTCTTTCCTGTAAACTCCCATGGCAACAGGATGCAGGCTGTGATGTGGTGGGAATGGTGCAGTTTCTCTGAGTATCCCTGTGAACTCTGGCCCCATTTCTGGAATGTCAGATCAGAGCTCATAGATTCATAGAAAGCCCACCATGTTCATGTAACATCATACACTGTGAACACTGCTGAATGGATTTCATCCTGCAGTGGGAAAATGTATAGCAGATGCCACATCAGGGCAGGAATTAGGTCCACTTGGAATTAACTCAGAATGGTTTCAGTGGGTTAGGATTGAGGATCACATTCCTTTCCTGAGTACACACTGAAGTGTGCTGCATAGATTGTTTTATTTTACATTCATTTTTTTTCTTGCACAGTTGGCAACCCATTACAAAGTTCATCAACGACCAGTATGAGAAATACCTCCAGGAGGAGCTGAATATTAACCGGAAGAAGCAGATACCTGACACCAGGGTCCACTGTTGCATATACTTCATCCCTGCTACTGGTCACTCGTATGTATGCTCATTCTTGACTGCACCCCCCTTTGTCATGCTAAGCAAATGTTGTGCCCCATGTTCTAGATGCTTGTCTGCTACTGGCTAGGATTTTTTGTATCTTGGAGGCTGGCTGAATGGCTCTCTCTAGTGTTGCATTTTCCCAAACAAGGACTTCTCTTTGTTTCCATTTTTCAGGCACTACCAATGAGCACACACATGCCTTTCTTGTTAGGGCCATGTGCTTAGGTACTGATTCCCAGTATGTCAAGCAAAGGACCTGTTCCATAGACTATCCTCCCTGGGAACATTCATACATAGCCACTGAAACATTAAACTGCCTGACAGGGTCCTCCTAATGTTGCCCTGCAGCTTTCCTCTCTCCCTGCTGTTTGCATGGTTACTGGTGCCTAGAAGTCTGCTTGGTTTATTCCCGTTCCTCCAGGAACATGTGTTTCCAATATAAGACATGGATTTGAAGCCATGAGACACTCCATTACTGACTTTCACATCCCTGCAATTGCTTTTGGCTACAAGTAGCATACTACTCCTGCTAGGGGTTAGGTCTAGGTATCCCTTTGACCCATGCCACGGATGGCTTGTTGCTTCTCTCCTCTGATGTCAAAGCGGACGTCTGTGTTTTGGTTCTAGTGGTTTCAATTGAGGATGCAGATCTACTGGGCCAGAGGGAGGAGACAGCAAGACTTTTTGAAGCCTCGTGTTGCAACTTTCCAGGAGATGTTGCAACTGGCGGGGGGGGGGGTGAGATTAGCTTTAATGGGGACAGCAGAAGCCATGTGGAGAGTGTTGGATCTATTCGAAATGCTTTAAAAATAGGTTTCTGACATGTTGACAGTGTAGTAGGAATTCTTCAGCTTGTTGCATGCATGGTGGTATTTCAGAAGCAAAAAAGCTGTAAGGCATGCTGGTTTCCTTCCGATTGCAGAGTTTTCCAGTGGTTGTAGTAATGCCCTTCTCAAAACTTCTTTCCCAGAACCATTATCAGGGGATACTATTTTGATATGTTCTTACACCTAGTGTAATTCTGTGTTCTTACTGCTCTTTCCCAGAATCAAAGGTTCAGCCTGCCCATTGTCACATCATCCTTCATCACTGCAACCCCACTCCCCCCCACACACACCCATCAGTGCATCTATGCTTCTGCCAGACTACTTCTGGCATGCAAAGAAGTATTGGCATTGTATGAAATCTCCATTAAACCTAGTAAGGCTTTTAGTCTCCTGCACACAGGCACATTTTTGGGCTACCCCAGTCAGTCACCTATATTCTTTCACTCTTTTTTGAAGATAAAATTGGTGATGTGAAGCTCCCTCTCAATCATTCAGTTGTCATTAGGCACAACTGAGGGAAAACCCGAACCATGTACATCCTCCATATGTTCCATAGGTTTTCATAGTTGGACACCTATTGTGGCTAACAGTTGTTTTGTGTTTTTTGAAGACTTGTTTCGGGGGTAGGTTTGTGGTTTAAATTATTCTGTACTGGAAGAATACTGAGGGAACTGAATTCCCTTTCTGTTTTCAGGTTCTTCTGTAGGAATTGATGTGGACACTTCTGCAGGGTTTGGTGGCAGACACCTTGGGATGATTGGGACCACTTAGGTTTAGTTATGTGCTCATTCCTTTATTTAAAAAATACCATGAGGTCATGGTTATGTTGACTGGCAAATAATTGAATGCAAATTCCTTGGAGTCTCTCACTTGAGAAACAAAAAGTGTCTGGCCCTCATAATCATGGAGAGAAGCATGAAACTCTGTGAGCAGTAATAATTCATAATGCTCATAAGCTGCAACGGATTTTCTCAGGTCTTTCCCAGTTGGTAAACCTCTACAGGGAGAAAGCTGATATGGGCTGTGGATCATAACCAAAAAGGTATATAGGTTTCCAGACACAAGAAACTTAACATACCAAGAAGCCCCCAAAACACCTCCAGTGTTTTCTCCCTGTTCTAATTAAGCCACCCGTGGGTCTTGGCACCCTCTCTCCAACACACGCGCTTCCTCGATTAGCATGTCACACATACATCAAGCTTCAATGCCTTTGAGATGTGGAGACCAGCTTGCAGTAAGCACTGCTTTCTGGACTGATGGAATTTGGATTAAATTCAATTCTGCTGAAATCTCCCTTTTTTGTAGTGTACTAGTCATAAATATTTATCATATACCAAGCCAGGCGAAAACAGAAAGGTTCTGAGTGGCTTTTATGAGCCTTTTGAATCTCTTGCTTCAGCCTGTAAGCCAGAGCTATTGTCCCATCTCATTACAACTCTGGCATGATGGATTGCTTGCTTCTATTTCAAGAACAGTTACAGGAGGCTGTGAAAAGCTTCTCCTGCTTTTAGCTTTTTCTAAAGTAAAAGTTTGTGTAAATCATTTGATCACTTCCCCTGTTGTAATGAAGCAGAGTTTTGCTTCTTTCTCTCTCCTTCATGTAAGCACTGACTTTTGACCTAGCTTTGAAATTAAACAAGTGTTCCCTCCTGCCCTCTTTGTAAATGCTAGTTTTATTTTTATTTATTCTTTTATTTTTATTTATTTATTATTAAATTTATACCCCGCCCTCCCCCGTAGGGCTCAGGGCGGCTTACATGGCAAGGAAACTTGCTAATAAAAACATCAGATACTTTAGTACAATTAAAAACATAATATACAATTTAAAACCCACTCAAACATTAAAGTGCTCAAACTACACATCATCCATTCCGGAATCTCAGAGAGGACAGCCACATCCACAACCAAACATCCCCAGTAGGCATTCCATAATAGATGTTAAACAGATGTTTCTTCCTGCCCTCCTAGGGCCCTAACCCCCCCCCCCCAATGAGGGTAATATAGCCGGGGGGCGGCGGCGGCGGCCCCTAATCGAAGGCCTGGTGGAAGAGCTCCGTCTTGCAGGCCCTGTGGAACTGCATCAGGTCCCGCAGGGCCCGGATCTCCTCCGGGAGTTCGTTCCACCAGGTGGGGGCCGCCACCGAGAAAGCCCTAGCCCTTGTGACGGCCAATTTAGCATCCTTGGGGCCCGGCACAGTTAGAAGATTTTGGGCCCCAGACCGTAGCGCTCTTGGGGGAACATATGGGGAAAGGCGGTCCCTCAGGTAGGCTGGACCCAGACCATATAGGGCTTTATAAGTAAGAACCAGCACTTTGAAGCGAATCCGGTACGCTATTTACTGTTTGGCTGCAGAGCCTGATTTACATACTAGAATGAGGAGATGATTGGCCAAGGAAATAACTCAACAAGCACTTAACATCCTATAAATTCCCCATCAGGTTGCATTCTGATATCTGGAAACTGCTCTTTGATCTTCAACTATGGTTGTGAATTAGGACACCTTCTTACTCAGAACACTTGAGCTGCACAAATGAAATTGCTATCTTTACATAATTGAGAGTTTAACTTCAGGATTTCTGGACCATTAGCTGAGTTGACTCTGGAAGGACTCATGTCTCCTTCATCTAACCACTCATAGTCCTTGTCACATACTCTGGAGGGGGGCATGTTAAATGTGCCTTCCCATGATGGTAACTAAAAAGCTCCAATAACAGATTACACAGTCTGAGCATTCACAGGAACATACTTGGACCACAGTTTACTGCTGTCCTAGTCTGCTTTCACATTGGGGGAGCTGTCTTCCTAGTCCCTTCCCTTCTCTTCCCTTTCACAGCTTGCTTTATCCTTTGCTTTCTCTCATTTCTCTGCTGTAGTGTCTTATGTGCTCCTTTCTTTCCTCTTTTTGCTCTCCACCTCTTGGCTTTGGTTCACTTCTTCTTTCTCCAGTGGTCCAGGAGTGGGGCAGTCCTCCAGACTCCTTACTCCTGGGACATAAAACAACAGTATACTCCAGGATGGGTCTGCCAGCTTCCCTGTCTACAGGGTGTGTTGTAAGACCCTATGGCCAAAAGCAGCCTCGGCTGAGGCCATCTTGTCTATTCTGTAGCGTCTCATGAAGGAGTAAATAGACTTCCATGTAGTGGCTTTGCATACCACATCCAAGGATGGAAATGCCCTGGAGGCTGCAGATACGGCTGCCCCCCTAGGGGAATGGGCTGTTATCCCCTGGGGTGGCTCCAGGTCCCTAGCCTTGTAAGCCAGTAATATGCATCCTCTAATCCATCTACTTAAGGGTGAAGATGAAACCTTCCTACCCAGGGATGACTTCCTAAAGAAAAACAAAGAGGGAGTCAGTGGTCCTTATGTGCTTTGTTCTATCCAGATAGAAACTGAGTGCCCTACGCACATCCAAACAATGCCATTCCTTTTCCTTCTCACACCAAGGATTGGGGCAGAAGGAAGGGAGAACAATGTCAGTGGACCTACAAAAGGTCGAATTAATCTTGGGCATAAAGGCTGGTCTGTGCGCAGGACTACCCTGTCATTGCGAAAGATGCACAGTTCCTTGTCTATCGACAGAGCCTTCAGTTCTGATACCCTCCGAGCCGAAGTAATGCTCACTAGGAACACTGTCTTGAATGTCAACTCCTACCGGTTTAAAAGCAAAGTGGGCTAAGGAGTTTAATTCTTCAATCTATCCTACTTTCATGGGCGTGGACTGGGAGGAGAAAAATGGCCCTGAAAATGGCCCCATCCCCACAAAGGAGGGAGAGGGAGGAGCCAGCCAGACCTACAGCTCTGTCGAGACCTGTGCCTCACTTGTTCCCAGTGCTGGGTAAGACTTGTGGCAGCTGGGAGCTGCAATCCCTGGCTCAGAGATGCCTCCCTTTCCCCCCTCCCTCCCGTCACCCAGGAAACTTGTTAAATAAAAAACCAAACAAATAAACAGCCTGGGTTCCTTAAAATGACAACCCTAGATATTCCCAAATATTTTCAGGAATATAGGGGACCCAGATAGTGGTATACCTGAGAATCCCAAATACTGTTCTGGATGCCCAAATATATCCAAGAAATACAAATAAAGTATTTTTAAGGTATATATTCACACTGGATATAGAATCATAGAGTTGGAAGGAGCCATACAGACCATCTAGTCCAACCCCCTGCCCAATGCAGGACCAGCCTAAAGCATCTCTGACAAATATTCATCCAGCCTCTTCTTGAAAGCTGCCAGTGAACGAGAGCTTACCACCTCCCTAGGCAGCTGATTCCACCTGACCATGAAAATGTTTTTCCTAATATCCAGCTGATACCTTTCTGCATGTAATTTAAACCATTGCTTCGGGTTCTATCCTCTGCTGCCAACTGGAACAGCTCCTTGCCCTCCTCCAACTGACATCCTTTCAAATATTTAAAGAGAGCAATCATGTCCCCCTTCAATCTCCTCTTCTCCAAACTAAACATTCCCAAGGCCCTTAGTCTTTCCTCGTAAGGCTCAGACCCCTGATCATCCTCTTCACTCTCTTCTGCACCCTCTCGATTCTGTCCACATCCTTTTTGAAGTGAGGCCTCCAGATCTGCACACAGTACTCAAGGTGCGGCCGGACCAAGGCAGTATACAGAGGAGCTATAATCTCCTGCGATTTCGATGCTATGGTCCTTTTAATACAACCCAAGACTGAATTTGCTTTTTTTGCCACCACATCGCACTGACTGCTCATATTTAGTTTACAGTCCACTCTTACCCCAAGATCTCTTTCGTTTACACTACTCCCTAGAAATGTATCCCCCATCCAGTATTTGTGCTTGACATTTTTGTGGCCCAGATGTAATACTGTGCATTTATCTTCGTTGAATTGCATCCTGTTTGCAACTGCCCACTTCTCCAGAGCATTCAGGTCTTGTTGAATTTTAACTCTATCTTCTTGGGGGTTTGCTACTCCTCCCAATTGGGTATAATCATATCCTACTGTGTGTCCCTAGTTCTTTGTATGTCATTAAAAAGGCAGTTAACTTCTTTAACCAGGACATCCTTTGTCACTAGATGTTTTAAATGTACTTTTTAATGTAGGACTAAAAAGGTAAAGGTAAAGGTTCTCTTGCTCGAAAGCCAGTCGAATCCGACTCTAGGGTTGCGGTGCTCATCTCCGTTTCAAAGCCGAAGAGCCAGCGCTGTCCGAAGACATTCCCATGGTCATGTGGCCGGCATGAATAAACATCAAGGCGCACGGAACGCTGTTACCTTCCCACTGAAGTGGTACCTATTTATCTACTTGCAGTTTCTTACTTTCGAACTGCTAGGTTGGCAGGAGAATGTAGGACTAACTATTGCTAAACATATCATAAACAGCTAGTTTTTTCTGTGCAGTTCTTTGTACCAAATGGCTGTCTTGACCTTCCCCCCAAAAAAACTTGTAGCTCTTACAGAATGCTTGCAATACAAAGAGCTATTCTGGCCATTTATTTATCTTTTTGTTTCGTAAAAGTAGTGTTAGAATTTTAATGAGGGCTCTGTGCAAACACATGTTTAAAGCTGTGCCCTAAGTCAGGCCTTGACAAATTTTCTTTAGACTCTGGAGCCGGCCCCAAAATTAAGGACTGCAAATTCATCCATACCAAATACATTTTTCTCTCTGTCATATTAAGCAGGTTTCATGTTCCCTCTGAGTTATAAATGGGGTTGTCAACAGGCCTGGAGAAAAATGATTTTCTTTTTGTGGGTCATTGATATAGAATGACTACTCTCTACAAACCCAGCCAAGATATTTTGGCAAATGGAGGAAGTGGGGGAAATGAAGCAATTTTAGTCTGCTAAGCATTTGGCACTGCATTTGCTGGGGAAAGAAATCCCTAATTATAAATTATTCTTTAAATTTTTAAATTCTTCGGCCTTCTGTTTTTTGCTGATGTTTACATAATAAGGGGAGTTTCGTACATATTGTTAATATGGATTATTATCCCCATACATTTTATGTGAGAGTGTGTGCATTGCATGTAGATAACATGCACATAGTGTATATACAGGCAGGATAAAATAATCCACATCCATAGTAGGGCAAAATTACTAATGTATATCAAATAGCTATCACTTATTAAAAATGTATAATCTTGTGGTTTAAGGCAGTTTACAATTCCAAGATTTGAAACATATTGTAAAATCCCATTAACTACCCTTCCCAAGAACATGCCTGCATGTTAAACCCAACTAAAAGTCTTTGCAAATAAAATGGCCTCCTAAAAACATCTAAAGATTGTGCCCCTCCCCACTGTTTCAGAGATCCCATTCCACAAGCGGAAATCCATTATAGAGAAGGAACAGGCTCTAGCAGAGACCAAGCAAACTACTTTTTGTGAGAGAACAACTAGAATGTGGCAACCAGAAGATTGTAGATGATGTATAGGAACTAGGGGTGTGCACTTGGTATATACCGAACCACATAAATACCCAAAAATTCCGATTGTATTTGGCTACCGAAATAGCCATACCCAAATAAAAGGCAATATTATTCAGCTTTTATTCAGGCGTGGTTAGAAGGCATTTAAAGAGACCACAGTCAGTGGCACAACTCGGCGAGTGAACTCAGCAAACATTTAAAGTTTAATCCCTTCCTCCATTACATTTTATGGGGACAGTCCCCATAGGATATAATGGAGCAGAATAAATTTGGGTTTCCTGAATATTTACCCGAATCTCAATACGAAACCAATATTGCTTTTGGGAATAGAGATTTTTCAGGTCCAATAGACCTGAATCAGGGGGGAAATGGGTTGTGGGTGTTTATTTCTTGTTTGTTTTTTTGCTCACCCCTAATTGGGACATATGGAAAGAGACTTTTAGATATGTGGGTCTGAGGCCATGGAGGACTTTAAAGACTGTAACCAGCACCTTGAACTTAATATTGTGTTGGCCTTCTTTTGAGGTTCAGTGTCTGATGGAACAAGAGGTGCAGCCGATGTATTTCTTTTTAAATGGACGAGGTCTGTTCCTGTTAGGTAGCCCTTGACAATAGTATTCTTAATATGGAATTTCTATTGCATTTGTATCCCACACTTTGAAGACTCTAGGCTGATGTCTTGAGATTTATGCAGTCCATGATGATAAAAATCCTGGTGTTACTCTGAACTGTGGCCATACATATAAATACATCAAGGTGCAGTTGGCTGTTGCTTGCTCCTGCTGTTTAGAACTGTCCTCTGTTAATAAAGTTCTAGATTAAAGCACTGAATGATCCCTTGTGGTAATTTCTGCAAACTTTTCTGGGAAGACCAGCTTGTGGTTCAGGTTTTCCAAGTGGCATAAGAAGCATAAGACTAAGATTTTTGACTTCTTGTGGTTCAGCTGAAGCTTATTATTGGTCCCACTCTGGACCAGGACAACAACACTGTGTCATCAGCGTAAAGTAGCAGGGGTACGTGTATTGCACCAAGTTTCGGGCGATGACAGTCGGCACCAGTCAACTGAGCAGCAAGGTCATTGAGGAAAAGATTGAATAGGAAGGAAGCTAGAATACAGCCCTGTTTGACACCCTTCTTGGCAGAGATCTTTGGTGTCAAGTCACCTGCTAACGAGCACTTGATCTGACAAGTGTTAGTGGTATATAATTTCTTAATAAGCATAAGAAGTCTTTTGTCCATATTTAGCTGGTCTAACTTGGTCCAGAGAAGGTCCCTGGCAACTGAATCAAATGCACCTCTTAAATCTAGAAAAGCAACAAAATTTCTGATTATTTCACACGGTGTAATTATTTACTAGATGGGATAAGATAACACAGTGATCTAGAGTGGTCTTCCCTTTGCAGAAACCCAGCTGTTCAGGGCCTATAATTTTTTCATGCAGCATCCAAAGATTGAGTTTGACTAATAAGTGTTTAGCGTAAAGCTTGCCAATAATGGAAAGTAGGCTGATCAGCCTGTAATTGCCAGGGTTAGTATAATCGCCTTTTTTGTATAATGGGACCACTATTGCATTCAGCCATGCCAGGGGAATTATGCCAGTTCTATCTATGATTGTAAACAGGGATGCAAGGGGGGAAGCCCACCAGTCTGGATTTAGTTTTAAAATTTCGGAAGGGATGGCATCAGGGTCAGAAGCCTTTTCTGATTTCAGCTGCACAATTAGTTCTTTGATTTCATCCAGTAACACAGGAGGCCAGTCAGGTAAGTCGGCTGTAGAAAGCTCAAATGGTTTAGCAGAAGTAGGTTCTTGATGGAATAGAGCCAAAAGTGCTGGAACCAGACATAGGAAGAAGTAACAGACATGGAGGGGTCATCAGCCCGGAATGCACCCGAGACTATTGCCCAAAACTTTTTGGAATTGTGTAGAGTTGTGGCATGATATAATTCTCCCCATTGGGTTTTAATGTAGTCATTTCTCCTTTTTTTATATAAGTTGGTGCAGTTGATTCTGAAGTTTAAAGTATTCTGGTGGCAAGGTTAGGGCCTTCGAATTGCGGTAGTGACTAAAGACTTTACATAGTAAAGTTTTTGTTTCTTTGCATTCTCTGTCAAACCATGAGTGTATAGAGTTTGCTAAGTTAGTTGTACCTCTGCCTGTGCATCCTGCATTAATGCTCAGTGATTCAGAAATATACGATACTAGGAGTAATGCTCGATGTGGGAAGAAATACAATGAGAGCTAGAAGGTAGCTCCAGATGAGTGTCCCGACTGTGGCCATAGAATCCACTGCCCAAAGCAACCATTGTCTCCAGGAGAACTGATCTTGATTATCTGGACATCAGTTTTAATAGCTGGAGATCTCCAGGTGCCGCCTGGAGGTTGGTTTATGTTAATTTGGGGCTATGCAGTCACAGCTAAGGTAGAAAAGCATCTCCTCCTGTGCCATGTTTTCTGGGTTCTAAGGGTCTGGAAAGTGGTTCCATAGCTGATTACATGGTTGCCAACTCTGGGTTGGGAAATGCCTGTAGATTTGAGGGGTAGAGCCTGGGGAGGGCAGGATTTTGGGTGGGGAGGGACCTCAGCAGGGTATAAAGCCATAGAATCTACTGCCCAAAGCAGCCATTGACTCCAAGAGAACTGATCTTGGTCATCTGGACATCAGTGCTACGTCACATTGGCTGTCATACAGGGGCCATCTCAGCAGGATATAAGGACACAGAGTCCACCATTTTCTCCAGGGGAACTGATCTCTGCCATCTGGAAAGCAGTTATAATTCTGAGTGATCTTCAGCCCTCACCTGGAGATTTGCAACCATGGTTTTCCCCAACAGACACTAAGGGGAAATTTATTTTACCTCAGAACATCAACAGCAAACTGTTTAGAATGTTAGAGGGAAAGGCCAGTGAGGCCGCATTTGCAAACGACCTCTGTGTTCCGAGGCAAAGGCGAATCAGGTCACATATGCAAAGGACCTCTGTGTTCTGACTGGCTGGGGGGGGGGAGAGGAACAGCCAACTGTTTAGAATGTTGGAGGCAGGACTCAAGCAAAGCAGCCCAGTGGATAGGGAGACCCTCTGAATGACAGATCAGAGAGCGAACTGATTTTGGAGCATGTTGGAATGTTCAGGGGAGTCCATGACCAAAATAGAATTATATATACCGGAGGATTAGAGAATTGTAGACTGATATAGAGGCAGTAGTGTCAGATGCACTTATCAGGAAAGAATAAGGCCAGATTTTAGAAGTTGTTGAGTTTTCCCTATTATGTGGTCATTCCAAGGTATTCTAGGTAGTAAATCGGTTTCAGAGAATTGTGAGATCAGGTTACAAGAAGGATAGGTATGAGGGCCAACTTAAAATGAGAGGGAAATGGTCGCTAATAATAAAATCATCTATTGTAAAATCTTTGACGTGCGGTTTCAGTGAGGGAGAAATTAAAACATAATCAATTACATTATAACCCCTCAGGGAGACAAAGGTGAATTCTCCAGGGTTTGGGAAGCCAATCAGACCATTTAACTAAAATCTATTGTATTGCATGCAGAATCTGGCAAGACATATACCTGCTGGGTTTAGAAAGCTATCTTTAGAGTGTCTTGGATATGAAAAACTACATGGAAGAGTATTGTCTTGAGTACCATCAAGAGCTTTAAAAATATGCAATCCCTCCCTACTCTAGTGTTAAAATCACCCACTAAAATTATTTCAATAGACGGAAATTTCCTCTCTAATTCCTCCATAATTGTGGCAAAGTGTTCCCAACATTGAGAAAGAGTTGAATTGTCTAAAGAGGATGGTACATATATATTCACAAAGTTAGAGTAGAGGTATCAAGGACAAGCTTGATGGCCTCTGCCACAGAGCTTATTCATCTGTAAAGTGATGTATTCCGAGAAGAGATATGAGGAGACAAAAGTAGATAATCCTGCTTGGAAGCGACCCCTTGTATTACTTTTGAAGGCAGGAAGAGTATAGGACTTATACCCTTCGAGCTGAATCTGGGTACCAAGTCTCTTGGACTAGTATGACATCAAACTGCTTGAGGTAGCTAATAAATTCAACATCCTTGGCCTTATATCACCAGCCGGCCACGTTCCAAAAGATGATTTTAATATCCAAAGTAGTAGGAAACTTAGCTGGCGATGGTGTAGAAGAAGTTGTGAGTCAGTCCCCTTTGGTTAATTGTTCAAGGGTGCTGTTGGTGTCATAAAATACAGACCCATTGCTCATACCTCTTGATACGTTCTTAATTATTTGGCTTGTGCTGGGCCACACAATCTCTTCCTTACTGCTCAGAGGGAGATTCTCAGCCGTTATTGAAGACATATGGATTTCAGCTTGTATTAACGTCTCTGAGTTTCTCTTGAGTTCAAGTTGGACTTCTGTAGTAGAGGTTAAACTGATCAGTTGAGGAGAAGGAGAGATATGGTAAGACATGTCATGGCTGTTTTCGTAAGGACTTATTTTGGCAGCCTCCAATCTGTCTGCAGTCACCTCTTGTTTTCTGGTATCATACCCTAACATCAGTAGCTTCCCAGTCTGTTGACTATTGCACCTTGAATCTCTTTTGGGAAATTTAGAAAAGTTTTTATCAGGTCATCCTCCAAGGAGTTGTCAATATCTATTCCTTCATACACATAGACTGAAGGGGATGACTTATCTGAGGATTTAGCTGCCCCACAGACTGCATTCGAAACTGGCACCTCCTCTCCCTGACGAGAGAGGTCCATTAGATCAGGCAGCAGGGGGATCTGTTCTTGTCCCCCTTTAGTCTCTTTATGTTTCTTGACCAAAAGCAGTATAGGTTTCAGTGTATTTAAAAAGGTACGGGCTGGGAAGATCCCCTTGCTCTTAAAAGTTGCACTCTGTTTCATTATTAAAGATGGGATCCTCTCACCGGAAAATCTGAGAAGGACCCTCTGCATCTGATTTGGTTGGCTAATTATTTCTAGCCCTTTCAAATCAATTCCAGAGATTTTCAACTTAAGTAATAGGCTCAGATGATTTAACACCTTCCTTTTTGTATTCCACAAAGGCAATCCACCTCAGGTTCTGCAAATTGACAAACATTTATTTATTTTTTGCTGGAGAATCAAATTGGGTCTAGAGCTTTCATGTACTCACTTTATGTGACAGAGGGGAATCTGCTGAGAACTCTTTACTCTTTGGTGAGATGAAGACATTTGGTGGCATATTAGCAGAGCTTACACAGCCACTGAACTTTGTCTCTTCCCAGATTTCCTAGTCTTCCTCTCTACCAACTTCTCAAGCTTCTGATTGATTCCATTTAAACATTCCAAGATATATGTAACAGTCCTTTCTTGCTGTAACTTCTGGTTTTTTGGCTCTCCCTTTTTCTTCAGCTAGAATTGCATCTTTGTTTGAAGTTGGGATATTATATGCAACACTCTCAGGGGAAAAAAATCAGCTATCTTGGTCTGTTTGCTTGCCAGTGGAAAGATTCCTTCCCCATCTCTCAGGCATTTTGGGCTTTTCCAACACTCATTTTGTTTATGGCAATCAGACTCAGAAACTTTCAACAGCTGATAAGCAGTAAAGACAGACTCACCAGTGAAGATATATCCGAGTATCTGAATGTCGGACAGGAATAAGAGGAATTAATTGGGAGTCCTCCCCTCAAAGATACTCAGCGCCTCTTCTACTTCGGTGGGAATTTAAGAACTCTTTTGTCTTCTTTTCTCCAGCTCCAGAAGTCAACTTGTTTGTTTGTTTTTTATGCCCCCCGTAGGGGATTTTTCAATTTGCATTTTCTATAAACTGCAACGAAATTAGGAAGGGGAGGATCTGCATACTATGGGAGAAAGTAAAGAAAACCCACTAAAAACCCAAGAGATGGTGGTCATACATACTGCTTAACAAATTAGCTTTTAGCTCAAAGTTCGATTCAAGTTCATTGAATGTGGTCATCTAATAGTTTATACTGAAAAATGAATTTAAACACCACCACTTCTGACTTCTTAAAAAGCAACCTAAGAAATAATTATAACAATACATTGTAAGAGCTCTCAGAGTGTAATAACAGGTGTGAATGCACAGATGACCATTTGAAGGTCACCAGTTACAGGTAAGCAACCTGTTTTTCTCAGTTGCCTTTCACTTTAAGAGTCTTTCTCATCTCCCTTTCAGCCTCCGGCCACTGGACATTGAATTTATGAGGCGCCTGAGCAAAGTGGTCAACATAGTGCCTGTCATTGCCAAAGCTGACACTTTAACACTAGAGGAGAGGGACTACTTCAAACAAAGGGTAAGCAGACAATGGCATTTTCTGATCTCCTCTGATTCTACAGCTCTCCAGTTCCTAATAGCTAGCCAGGAGCCCTGCACGTTCCTTGAGTCACAGCTCACAAGAGGGAAGAGGCTTTATTGGTCTCCATATGTTTCTTTTGGCTCTCCTGCTCTTAGAGGAGAGAAACATAAACATAGTTTCCTGTTTGATTCTTTTTTTCCGCTCCCCTCCTGCAAATCTTTTTCCAGATAGATTTTAAAGCAGATGCACCAGTAAAATTGCTGGGGAAATGGAAACAACATAGCACGAGAGTATTCCAGACTGTTAACATGTTGGTATTTGTTTCTTACCGTCAAACTTTCCTGCCTGACACTGCAACCCCAAATGTTCAGCCCTGCAATTAAGAATGTGACGGGCCACAGGACTGGAGGAGGGCAGATGTTATCCCAATTTTTTTTAAAAGGGGGGGGGGATGACCCAGGAAACTACAGGCCATTCAGTCTGACCTCTGTCCCATGGAAGATCAGGGAGCAGATTTTAAAGGGATCCATCTGCGATCATCTAAAGGACAATTTGGTAATCCGGGGTTATCAGCACAGATTTGTCCCCAACAGGTCTTGCCGGACCAGCCTCATTTCC
The DNA here is from genome assembly GCF_001447785.1 of Gekko japonicus. Taxonomy (NCBI): domain Eukaryota; kingdom Metazoa; phylum Chordata; class Lepidosauria; order Squamata; family Gekkonidae; genus Gekko; species Gekko japonicus. The sequence continues at coordinate 1,307,340 of NW_015168050.1, forward strand.
TTCTTTGATTAAGTGACAAGCTTACTGGATCAAGGGAATGCTGTTAATGTTGTTTACCTGGATTTCGGTAAAGCTTTTGACCGGGTTCCCCATGATGTTCTGATGCGTGAACTAGAGGACTGTGGACTGGACTCTAGGATAGTTAGGTAGATAAGGAACTGGTTGGAGAACTGCACTCAAAGAGTATTTGTCAATGGCATTTCGTCTGACTGGAGGGAGGTGTCCAGTGGGGTGCCATAGGGCTCGGTTCTGGGCCCAGTACTTTTCAATATTTTTATAAATGATCTGGATGAGGGTGTGGAGGGGATACTCATTAAATTTGCAGATGACACCAAATTGGGAGGAGCAGCAAACACACCAGAAGATAGAGATAGAATTCAAGGAGATCTGAACACGCTGGAAAAGCGGGCGGATGTGAACAAGATGCAGTTTTGCAAGGATAAATGCTGAGTTCTACATCTGGGTAACAAAAATGAGGATACACTTCTGAATAGCAGTGTGTGTGAATAAGCACTTGGGGTACGGGTGGACATAAATTAAATATAAGCAGCCAGTGTGATGCAGTGACAAAAAAGGCTAATGTGATCTTGGGGTGTATCAACAGAGGCGTAACATTCAAATCGCAAGATGTCATAGTCCCGCTGTACACTGCATTGGTCCACCTGCACCTGGAGTATTGTGTGCAGTTCTGGATGCTTCACTTCAAAAAGTATGTGGACAGAATGGAGTGGGTGCAGAGGAGAGCAACTAGGATGATTGGGGGCCTGGAGACCAAGCCCTTTGAGGAAAGGCTGAGGAACTTGGTAATGTTTAGTCTGGAGAAGAGGAGGTTGGGGGGACATGATTGCTCTCTTTCAGTATTTGAAGGGCTGTCACTTAGAGGAGGGCAGGGAACTGTTCCGGTTGGCAGCAGAGGATAGAACTTGCAATAATGGGTTTAAATTAAGGGCGGGAAGCAGGGCCAGATTTAGACTTGCTGAGGCCCTAAGCTATACAAAACCCAGAGGCCCCCTACTGTTTTAAATTACATCATTTGGTCACAGAAATATTTAAAATATATACACCTTTTTAATATTTGAAATCACTTTTTATATTGTGTTTTTATTCGAGGCCCCAGCAGATTGTGAGGCTCTAAGCTGTAGCTTATTTAGCTTATGCGTAAATCTGGCACTGGCAGGAAGGTACCAGCTGGATATTAGGAAAAACTTTTCTACAGTCAGAGTTGTGCAACAGTGGAATCAGCTGCCTAGGGAGGTGGTGAGCTCCCCCTCACTGGCAGTCATTAAGCAGCGGCTGAACAAACACTTGTCAGGGATGCTCTAGGCTAATCCTGCATTGAGCAGGGGGTTGGATTAGATGGCCTGTATGCACAGATGTCTGTTCTCTTAGTTTTCTGGCTATTTGCCCCTTTCAGCCTTCATTGTTTTTACCTTGCACTGCTTTCCTCTGACCCACCCAGTATCTTGGATTTTAAGTTGTTTGAGCAGAGCCACGCTAAAAGACATATTTCCCTGCCCCCCCCCCCATCCCGGGCAGGTGTTGAGAGAAATTTAGGAATCCCTGGCAGGAGGGGCAAATCAGGAAATCCCATCCTCAGACAGAACAGCCAGTCCACTGGAAAGGTGCTACTATTCTGATGGAACAGCACCTTAAAGTTCAGAATCTAAGCAGAGAAATCAAGTTTAGATGACCCTGTGGATCTGTTTCCTATCACTGCTGCCCTTGGATCAGAAGGCCTAAGAGCAGCACTGGAAATTATTTTTGTGGGGCTGCATGCAATGGCCGAAACTTGTACATCTGGATAATATAGGTGAGCTCTACAGAAGAAATTCCCCCAGTCATCCAAGTTTTCGACCACTTACTACTGAACATGTATACAGTTAATAGTATGTGGAAGTGGTGAGAACTCCTTAATGGGAGCATTTTCAGTCTGCGGAAAACAGTTCTGAAAAGAGACTTGACTGTTGGCCTACAATTTGGCCATAGGAATCTTACTTCAAGAGCTTGCATGGCTGTGAAAATCCTGAGGCTGCCTTAAGGCAGATCACTGTTGGCCAGCCTGACCTAACAGGCAGAGTTGTGAGGCTAAAGCACTGCTTTGAGCACTGTAAGGGTGGAGAAATAGGATTTATTAGTCACGTGGAGTTCCCAGGTTCTTCTGTCTGGGACTTGCTGGGATGCCTTGGACAAGTCTTGCCCAAGGTGCACAGAAGTGACTCCGTTTTTCACAGACCACATGTGGAATTCACTGCAGTCCTTTTACTGCTCTTGATAAGCTCTTTTTTCAGTTAGGCTTCCTTGTTGCTCTTTGTATCTACAGTGAACATGTTCCATTCCTGTTTCTTTTTTCTTAGATCACAGCAGATCTTCTTGCCAATGGCATTGATGTCTATCCACAGAAACAGTTTGATGAGGACTCTGAAGACCGGCTAACAAATGAGAAATTTAGAGTAAGTGGGGCAGCCATATCTTGCCACCTGCTCAGCATGTGCTCAAAATAAGGTTTTTGACCTGCACCTAACATCCTTCCTAAGAAATTCTCAATAGTATTGTTATAACAACCCAAAGACTCCTCCCCTCCCCCCCGTTAAGGGCAAAAGGGAAATTCTTTATGGGGGGAAATCTAGAACCCAGCTTAGAACAGCTTGTCTGGTTTGCCTGGCCATGAGCTCCTTAGCACTTATACCTAGGGAGAAATTGTTGACCGAACAGGTGAAGCCACTGCCAAAGGTCACAGAAATTAGGGCAAGTAAAGTAACCAACCCTCCTTGCAACCTTGAATGTGCTTTTGATGGGAAGGTGTGATTCCTCTTGCAATTTTACAACTTTGTTTTAGGAAATGATTCCATTTGCGGTGGTGGGCAGTGATCAGGAATACCAGATTAATGGCAGACGAATTCTGGGAAGGAAAACAAAATGGGGAACAATTGAAGGTAAGAGCTGTCGTTTCTGCATGTTGGTTCTGCACCAATAGCTACAGCTTTAAATTGCCCTCAAAAGACAGTTTGAAATGTGCAAGACTGCAAGGTCTGTATACTTTGCCTGTTGTGTGGGAGTGTGCTTTGCTGCCCTCTGTTGCTCAGAATGAGAACCATAGTGTCTGTATTTAGTGCTCACACATGTCTCCCTGAAATGCAAACAGGAATTGCTTTTGGTTGGTGGCATCCTGTGGAGATGGTGGGTTTTTCAGCTGCTGGTGTCCTGAGTGCAGGGCTGCTGCCTGCTGCCTCTCTCAGTCGCAGACTGAATAGAACTGAGGATGGAACATCCTGCTTTACAACAGCAAAATTGCTGGAATAGTTAGAAGTGAAGCACGACGTTGCTTGACTGTCATTGCTCAGAGTTTTAACCAAGTCTTCAGCTCCTGTCTGCGCTGTGATTGGCAGCTATTGGCTAGAAAAGATACAAAGCTCTGGTTTTTGTGTGCTGAAGTGAAGTTCTCTTACTTGTGCTATGACATTCTGAAACTTATTCAAGGCCCCGGTGTAACACTATTGTTCACACTTGCTGTCACAAAGCAAGGGCGCAGTGATTCCAAGAACATCACAAGAAACCCTGGTAGGAACAGCAGAAATGCAGATACTGCGTGAGTCCATTCTAACAATTGTATGGTTGGACCCAGCAGATCTTTCCCTTACACCTTTAGCTGAGGGAAGAGATGGGTGATTCCACCCCTTTTCTCTTCCTCCGTGCAGCTTCCCTGGCCATTCTGGTTATTACTCCTGTGACTCCCAGGGTCAGAAAGGACTGCCTGGGGGAGGGGAACAAGGGAAAGATCCGTTATCCTTGTGCCTGTGAATCACTGGAGCCAACCCAGTAAACATGGATTATTTTATAGTGCTTTCAGAGCACTTCATAGCATCATGACAGAGGTTGCTCTGTGATGGGCATGAACACAACTTTTTGCAGTGTTTGCACTGTTGCCTCAGTCCTCCTCCCCTCTCACACATGGATGCACCTTATACTTAACAAGACCATCGGTCCGTCAAGTTCGGTGTGGTCTACTAAGACTGGCAACAGCTCTCTGGGGTTTCAGGTAGTGGCCTTTTATGTAGCCAACCGCCTGGTCCTTTAACTCTCTTCCTGACACACAGAGCAAGGTGGAAGACTTCCAGGTTTGGGAAGGCTTCAGTCGAGCTCCAGTTCATGATGCTATTTGAATACAAGCATTTGGCTTGTCTCTCCACCCCCATTCATTGTTTAGGATCCTGGTTTATGGGGAGGAAAACTCCACTTCAGCCAGGTGAAAAGTGTGTGAACGTGGGAGCAAGTTATGTTTGTGCCCATTGTGGACAAACCTCTTGTCTGTCACGCTCTCTGAATGTGGCCAAATGTTTGGAATGTAGATAAGATAGATTATAGACGTGTGTGTGTGTGTGTGTGTGTGTGTGTGTGTGTGTGTGTGTGTGTGTAAAATAACAACAGGGAACAAAAGGATGCCAGCAGTAAGAGAATGAACAATTTTCAATTAATCAAACTCACTGAATTTGCTTCTCTGTCAGTGAGTTCTGCAGCTTCTGCACTTAGTCGTTGTGCTTAAAATCATGATCTGGTGTGGGCCTTAGTGTGGATCTAGAGACAGACTTGTGGATTCCTCGGCCCAAGGGGCTAGGGTGGAGAAGTGACCTAGCACTGAATATGGAATCTGAGCATTATTTTCTCCATGTATGTGCTGCTCCTCATCATACAGGAAGGTTAGAAAGGAACATGTCTGGTTTAGTAATATGCATTTGTTTATAACACAAAGGAGAAATTGACCCACAGTTACTTTTGCTGGCATTGTTAAAATTAAAAATCTTGGAGCTGCTTTCAGTTCTGTTGCTTGCCTGTCTTCTGCTCTGTGCTCTCAGAAGTCATGGAAAGTATTTTCTGTCTTCAAATGGGCTTGCCCAGGTTACTTACTGCTTAAGAAGGGTTTTATAGACAGATCCTGCTCCACTGGATTTGGCTAGCACTAGCCGTGTTATAATTCCATTTCTGAAACTGAAATACAGAGGGCAGCCATCGCCTGCACTGTTGTGTAACTGGAGGTAGTGGGGCTGCCAGCATGGAGTTCAGATAATTTAATAACATCTCATTGGAGCTATCTGTGCATCCCTCATGGTCACATTGAATTACCTTTTTTTCCTTCCCAGCACTGTTGAAAATACAAAGAAATACACTGCACTATTTTGTTTTTGTTAGCATTTTGTGATTTTTCTTCCATAGAAAAATCCTACTTTTGAGGAAAAACATTTCCAGAAAGCAGTAGGAGAATGTGTTCATTTTAAGCCTTTGGCTTCCCCCCTGTGGACAGTCTATGGTAATTCATGAAAACAGCAATGCAGACACAAGACAAAGCCCTTAGAGTCATCTTCGACACTAGGCGCTTGGCACTTTCTGTGTACAGCAGGAAGCTCCAAGGCACATTAGTGGCTGAAGCCTGTAGAGATCCTTTTTGCATCTTCAAGCTAGATCCTTAAGTGTCAGTTTTCTTGAGTGGCCTGAAATGTGTTCAAGAGAGCTGCAAGTTCTCTGTGCTCGGACCAGACTTTATGAGCCCTGTCTTTCTCTGAAACTTGATGCATTGATCTTATGCTAACTTCTAACACTGTGTCCTGCCTTTTACAGTTGAGAACACAACACATTGCGAGTTTGCTTACTTGCGAGATCTTCTGATCAGGTTGGTAGCACCTTTCTAACAGGGGCGTAGGGAGTAATCACTGCTGACGCCTCAATTTGTTTTTCTTCTAGGATTGAAGTGTAGAGTACATACACACATCTGTTTTAGGAGACTATATTACCTACAGTGGCGACTCCCAACACTTTTTAGTGGTGGAGTTCTTACTGCATAGGTCGGGTGGGACTGGCATAACAATTACTTCCCATGCCAGCTTTGCCCTGCTGGAGGAATCCGTGAATAGAAGGTGCTGCCTTGTACAGAGTCAGACCATTGTTCCATCTAGCCCTGTCCTGTCTTGGCAGTAACATGGTTTTTGGCAAAGTTGGTTCTCACACCTACAGCATGTAATCGGGTATTGTCTTCATCTGTATCAAGTTGCTGTTGGATTTCACTGTGTGATGCACAAAACTTCTTAATTGCCCTGTCCTTCTTCCTGTAGGACACACATGCAAAACATCAAGGACATTACCAGCAGCATCCATTTTGAAGCCTACAGAGTCAAACGCTTGAATGAAAGCCAGAACATGCTCTCCAATGGCATGGTCAACAAGGAGGATTTGGTGGCCAATGAAATGTAACACTCATGACCTAGCTAGGACCCAGCTCTCTCTCTGTCCCACTGTTTTCTTTCTTTAAAATGCGTGGATGTATATGTGTGTGTGTGTGTGTGTGTGTGTATATATACATACATACATATAACTGACCAAATAACAATATTTTTTTCTGTAATAAATGTAGCATCTCTTTGCCAGCCTTTGTGGCATGAAGCATCTATTCTGTGCTTCCATGTAGTAGGCAGTTGGGTGTAGTGATGGGTGACCAAACCATTGAGGAGAAAGGAGGGAGGGATCGAGCTAAAATCTCAGCAGCGCAAGGCCATCCTTGATGTTCAGCATTAGCTGTGCCCCCCACCCCACCCTGGGATAGATCCTTTATGCGATAGACCAGCACCCTTTTTCTGGAGCTCAGTGAAAGAGGAACTCCCATTGATAGTACCACCCTCATATACTCTTGAAAGCCAAGGTAAAGCCTCCTTCCAAAACACTGTCGTCTTGTAAATTCAACCACTGGGTAAATTTTCATACACTTCTGCCTTGTGGGGTTGGGTTGGGAGGTTTTCCCGGCCATTGTATTGCAGTAGGCATGAGTACAGGCCTGGCTGCTCAAGAGAGAGGAGGCCACCTCATATCCTGTCCATGCGCCCTCACTCCTAGTAGAGCACCATCATTCATGTCAAGGACATCCTAAAATGGGCGAGGTTGCTCTGAATGAGGTGGTCCTCCTCTAAATGAGGCAGTCCTTTTTAGTCCAGAAAGTCTCCGCTAGATGTGCCATAGTCTTTTCGACACTGTGTGGGAAGGAGTTGGAGGAGAAGCCTCACCTGCTGCCTTTGATTTCAGTGATTCAGGTCAATAGAGATGTTTCTGAGCCACACGACTGACCTAGTGCCAAAGCTTTACTGTGTTTTATAGGGGTGTTTGCATGTGTGCTTTAGTGTGGAGGTTTTTTTCTTTCCCTAACTCCATCCCCTTCATTTCCAGATTTCACTAGCCAGCAATAGCAGGGAGGGCTCCTTCCTTACTAGAGAAGGGTGGGAGGGCTCCTGTCATAAGGAGCTGCTCTCGTCAGGTGCACCTCCTCTTCCCATTCTTCGGGGCTCGTGTCCCTAGTCTGCTGCCTTCCTAGAAGTTTATGTGATCTATTTGACTCAGACTTCTCTTCAAATGTTTTGTGTATGCTTTCCTGTATCAGAGGCAGACGATCTCTGCAAGCCCAATGAAGAAGGCTCCAGTTATCTGAAATTGTATGTTAATCTTTGAATAAGCCTAGAAAGGCTTGTGGCATTTGACTAGGCTAATTTTTTTTTCATTGTGCAAATTCTGGGTTTCACTGTGGCTACAATTCCCCAGGTGTTCATGTCTAGACAGGTCATACATGTTCACTTCCATATGAAATGCCACACTGTGTATAAACTGAATCTGGTATTTGCACACCCTCTGTCCCTAACAGTGGAGAATAACAGTGCATTTTCTCAATACTGAGCTGATACGGAGTTCTTAAAACGACATAAGCCCCATTTGGAATAGTTTCATACAACAAAGAGCCAGTAGGTCCTAGCTTTTCTGAGATTTCTATTCTGTGGAATATGATGTTTGGTGTCCAGTTCCATAGAAGGTTTGTGCCATATTCTGATTCATTTGTACCCCCTTTGCAAAAATAGAAAACTCTGGCCATGCTGCCTCTTGTGGAGCTTTCAAAAATCTTTTGATTCCTGGCATTCATAAAAGAGAAACTTGCGTTTTCATGTTGCTTGTTCACTCTTAGCTGGCAAATATGCCTCAGGCCCAGTTTGGTGTAGTGGTTAACTGTGTGGACTCTAATCTGGGAGGACCGGGTTTGATTCCCCACTCCTCCACTTGCAGCTGCTGGATGACCTTGGGCAAGCCATAGTTCTGACAGGAGCTTTCCTTGAAAGGGCAGTTCTTGAAAGAGGTCTCTCAGCCCCACCTACCTCACAGGGTGTCTGTTGTGGGGAGGGGAGGGGAAAGGAGTTCGTAAGCTGCTCTGAGACTCCAAGTGAACGGCGGGGTATAAATCCAGTCTCTTCTTCTTCTAATGTACCTCAGTGGGATGAAGGTACATGACCCCTTCTTCTTGCAAGGTGTTCATGGATACCTGCATGTGAACCTATCTCCTTCCATAACCTGCTGTGACCTTGCTAGTTTTCATACTGCTCCCTACAATTGCTTTTCCCCATAAATGAAGCTTTCCAACATCTTTTTTGCTCTTTAAAATTCATACCCCAATGAACATACCCACAAACATTCTTTGATTCTCATACATTCTTGCCCAGCTAACCTTATGTGTTGTCTCTCCCAAACTGAAAAGTGTAGGAATCTTTTTTGAGTTGTGTTAAGCTGAGGAAAATTATTTTTGTTACATGCTGACTTGCTATATTTTAGCAAAATAAAAAGTGTATTAACTAAATATATATGTATTTCAAGTGTTCAAAAGTCTATGAAAAGGGTAAGGGAGAATGTGTTTCTTTTAGGGGAGGGGGGATTCACTTTAGCAAAACTTTATTGTATCCAGTATCTCAGCCAGCAAAACCAAGACAAAAATGCTTTCTCTTCTTATATTGTACTTTTTCTGAGGGAAAGGTTTTACTGAACAAGACTAAAACATTCAACTGAATCTATAAAAATGGCCTGTAGGTGGGTTGTATGCATTATGGCAAATTTAGTCCTGTTTTTATATAAATAATAGTGTTTAATATGTATTTCCCAAAAATAAATGTTTCAAATGGAAACTGGGAAGGAATTTGTTTCTTTCTCAAGGCCAAAAGGTCTGGGTGTGATCTAAGGACCTCTAAGAAAGAAAATGCTTCATGTATATTAAGATGTTTTCATTACTGGCACTTGCCGAGAGATACCATGTCCAACAATTTCTTTTAATGTAAGCTTTCCCATAAATGGGCCACCAAGTTTTACAATGAATTTGGTGCTGCTATAATTCTTTTTCACTTGCTGACATTTAGGGCCACCATCTTCTCAAGAGAGGCTAATAGTATTTTCAAATCGACTCCATTAGTGGACACTGTGCCCTCATACCTGAGCATGTCCTTTTCAAAATAAACAGTCAGCCATCTTCCCAACATTACAGTGTGTGTGTGCCGCAAGTGCTATTAAAAAACAAGAGAAATCTAGCTTTTCCAACCAATCTGAACACATACACTGGATTAGAGGGTTGTCTCTTTTATATGCATTTCTTAAAACATGGGTTTCTGTGGTTATGTATTCCATATCAGGAAGGCTTGGAAGAGCCACTGTGACTCCTCCAGCATCAGGGTAAGGGTATGTAGCAGTTGCTGTATGTTGCTGTCACAAATTCTAGTCATATTTCAGACTCTAATCTATTCTTGACAATGAGGTGCTTAATCTAAGATCACAAGGAGAGCCCTCCTGACCGACCCACTAAACAAAGAAGCTCATCGGGGGGGGGGACATGAGAGAGGGCCTTTTCAATGGCAACCCCACAGTTATGGAATAACCTCCCCAGGGAGGTGCATGTAGCCTGCTCACTGTTGATTTTCAGGAGGCAATTGAAGACAGTTTTATTGAGGATTGCATTTGACTGATTTAGTTCTTTTTTTATTGGCAGTCTTAACTGGAGGGTTTTTTTAAAAAAAAACTTAACGTGACCTTTTATGTGTTTTTATGGTTGCTGTTTTATTTATATTGTTTTTAGTGTTATTTACAATAGTGTTATTTACAGGAGCTGCGATGGCTCAAGTGGTTATGACATTGAACTGCAGGCTGGAAGGTCGGTAGTTCAGCCGTTCGAGACCCAAGTGCCGCATGACGGAGTGAGCTCCCTTCTCTGGTTCCAGCTCCTGCCAACCTAGCAGTTCGAAAGCAAGAAATTGCAAGTAGATAAATAGGTACCGCTTCTGTGGGAAGGTAACAGCGTTCTGTGCACCTTGGCATTTAGTCATGCTGGCCACATGAACACGGAAACGTCTTCAGACAGCGCTGGCTCTTCGGCTTGGAAACAGAAATGAGAACCGCAACCCTAGAGTTGGATTCGACTGGCTTTCAAGCAAGGGAAACCTTTACTTTTACTTACAATCATTATATTGTAAGTCACCTTGAGTTTGGCAAGGGAAAAAGATAGCTAATGTTTCAAATAAATATATTTGTAGGCTTGGGGACTCCTTACCCCTTTAGGAAAAGCAAAAAATTGAAGACTTTCCAATCCAGGATTATAATATCATTTTAGAATCTCAGGATCCATTTAGAGGCCACCCTTACCTACAACACCAAGCTAGCTTTATACACATTTGCTTCACTAGAATAATGGGATTGTATGTTTACTCCATATTTCTACATAGTGTTAAAGCCACGGACAAAGGAATGCTACAAAAATGTTGCAAGAAATGCAAATCAACTATTCACAGTTCTAATCTATATAACATTCCTCTGTTATGAGCAGAACAGTTCAAGAGAATTAAGACCTGGGAAACTCTAGTTCAGCTCCCCCTTGAAGCTTGCTGGTTGACCTTGGGCCAATCAGTCTCTCTAACCTACCTCACAAAGTTGTTATTACAGTAAAATGTGGAAGAAGAGAATAATGAGTGCTGCTCTGAGCTTTTTGGAGGAAAGGTGGAATAAAAATATTAAATACAAATAATTATCAGGGATCAAAGGGTTCTTAAAGATAAAATAAGATCCAAAAGGGTGCAACATATCTTTGTTGTAAGGTAGAGGTAGTTGGCTAAAGCTTTGAGTGCAGTCTTAATGACCTTCCCATTCTAAAAGATGAGCTTGAAGGCTGATTTATTTGTAGTGGAAAGGGTGGTGATTGGACTCTAGAAGTTGGATCAGGTGATGAAATCATTTGGCAACCAAAGTGTAGAGTGCCAGCCATATGTTTCCAGGTATGTACTTGCTACCCTGATTCCTTATCTCTTTGCAAGTTCCATACTTCTGTTTGTTCTCCTTTCTAATCCTTCTGTCACCTTTCCTTCTTTCTTTGGCCCTCTGTAGCTTGAGTCTATCTCTGTCCTTAACACAACTTCTGCAGATGGCTTCAGGTTGTACTAAAGGAGATGGGAGGCTGCAGTGGGACTAACAGAAAGGGAGAACCAAGCTCCAACATCACCCCTGAATTCTGGACAATAGCCATAGCTTAAAGGGCAATGAGTTGTCAACTCAAAGGTGGGTTCAATTCGTCTTCATTAGAACCATGCCTGAAAATAGTCTGACACAACAACAGCCACAAGAATGGAAGCAGGAAGAAAGGGACCCCTTCTGCAATAAAGGAAAGCAAATAGATGAAGAGCCAGAAGGAGGAGGAGATGAAGAGTGAAGGACCTGCATTCCCCCATTCTCAGCCTGGAAATCCAACAAATCCTCATAGCACCTAGAAAAACCAGAATACTTTCTCATAACCAAATAAAATCTATTGTATGTTGGCTTATTGACTGGCTAGTTATGGCTCCAACTAGATACCTCTGCCCCCTTAAAACTGCTTAGACCTTCCAAAAAAAAAAAAAAAGCTAACACATTGTGACACACACACACCCCATCCTTGTATCCTTGAAGCACCATGCAGTATGCCAAATCTACAACCAGCAATTTAGGACTTTGTAGCATACAGGAGGAGGCCCTATTGCTGCCAATCAAGAGCTTGCTTCCCTGATCATAAATCCTGAGTCAGAACCTCATCAGGCACAGGGAGTTGTGTGTATTCTGTAATGAGCAGTTGGGTGGCCCTGTCTAGTGGCACATGACTAACTCTTGTATCTGCTTTAGCCTTTGTAGCTGAGTGTCAGGTCTCAGACGCAGTCACTCTCACCACACTCTTGTATCAGCAAGATTTGTTTATTGAGAAGTGAAACAGGTTAGAAGCGTAGACATATTCTGTGTCAGAACTGACACCCAGATGTCAGGAAAGAACCTATACACTATGCAGGACATCCCCCCTAAAGTACTCTACCCAATCACCATCTGCATTCAGCCTGCCAAAGATCCAAACTTCCCCAATACACCACCCCCCACACCTGCTACTAGCCATTGCACTATCTAGAAATTCCCCACACCCAAGATCAAAGTAGGCACTGAGATCATTTGATTCTCAGGCACTGCTTAAGCCGACACACACATCACACACACCCCTTTTAGCCAGAAGGATAAACCTAGAGAAGGAAAGATAAGCAAGCCGACCTTGGCTGGGAGGGTGGGATAGAAATTTTAATAATAATAATAATAATAACAACCCTTGAGGCCACAGAGTCCATGATGAGCGAGGCACGTGCTTGACACTGTGACTATTCCTAGGCCTGAATCTGGCTTCCTGTTTTTTAAGAACTGAATAATGAGTGACCAAACATAACAGTTGTGTATGTCTGAAAATAAATGTTAATTACAAAGGGGGTAGCCATGCCCATCTGTTACAGCAAAATAAAGCAAAGTCCAGCCCTAAAGACTAACAATGAAATACAAGCTGTTAGTCTTTAAGGCACCACTGGACTTCTGTTTAACTGAATGTCTGCCAATTAATGATGACATCATTTTTTTTAACTACCCTCTAATTACCAGTGGTTTGTGTGTTTCAGGTTATTTGTTTAATAGCCCATAGGCCATACACCATAAAAATTTTAAGAGTTTAAAAACACAGTAAAACAAAAATTTGCCACATCAACAACACAATTTTGGCAGAGGCTGCTAAGAAGCAGTCAATCTTGCAGTATGAGGAAAAGATGAGTATTTCAACAGCCATTTTCTAAGAAATCTTTCTCTTGCTGTTGCATGTTTAGGACACTAGAAGAAAATATGAGATGGTGAATCAAGTTCTGCCAAAGGACAGTCACAATAGCGCTGGTCCTGGGGTATCTTGAGAAAGCAGCCCTTCATCTGGGCCGTTGGAAACGCATTACAGCATGCAATCATGTATGACCACCTCAGTTTTGGACTTGTCAACATGTTTAAGTAAAGAGGTGGTCAAATCTGGTGGAATATATAATTCCTAGATGAAGTTGAGAGCATTTTCATCTAGCATCCTTTTGAAGAGCATCCCAATCATATTTGAGCAATTTCTTTGTGAGTAATGTTCACCTTTTTTTTTGTTAGATTCTCTATCTTCCGTGAGCCCAGTTGGCTTGTTTTCACATCTACAGCATCATTCCATTTTGACCAGCAATGTTCATGTGCTGTCAATATGGTAAAAACTGGGAGACGTTCAGTGTTTGACAGCCGATATTTTTAACTGACTATGGCCTTCCAGATCAGATTTGAAATTTTTCGGAGGCCTAGCTCAAGCCGTACAACTGCAGAAACAATAGATGGATGTAAAGTTAATATTTAATGGAAGAAGGTTTGTTGAAGTTCTTCCAGTTGCTAGAGTTAGAGACATTGAGCGGACTTCTTACTACAGAGCTCAATCCTCCTTCGCCTGCTAGAAGTCTTACTTTTGGGACTCAAAATATCGTCCATTAAAAAGGATATCTGTATGTGATTCTATATATTTGATACTAAAAGCTACATTTTTGCTACATTTGATACTAAAACATAAAAGTATTCCTCTTTTGGCTGTGGTTTGGCAAACCATTTCCTTATCAGCTGGAGCAAACAATAGGAAAAATAGCCTTCCTGCTCTTGTCAGCCTCTTTATGTGAGGATGGTGTGACCCCTCTGTTCTCTCCACTCATCTTTAAGGGCCGTAAAAGAGACACTAGTTGACAGAATCAACGTGGATAATGTGTGTTTGCCAACTCTGGGTTGGGAAATTCCTGGATACACACAGCTTACCTTCATTCGCACAGTGAAGATCCTTGTGCTATGGTGGCAGCTGCTCCCAAAGCAATTTTTTTTAAAATTTGCACAGCCAATCAGATCTCAGTGCCCAGTCAGAAGCCGTACTGGGCAAAAACCTTACTGGCCCCACCCACCTTCTAAGAACACTCAGTGAGTGCCATGAAAGGTGCTGGTGGGCCCCATGATGGGGACTCCTACAGTAATGTGTATGTGCTTCTTGGTTACTTGGTTACTTTCGCAGTGATCACAAGCAGAAGACCAATTGTAGCATGAGGTTATAACAAAACTTTTTGTGTTGTGCTTGAGCAAAGACTGCAAATACAGCAAAACACACTCAAAACAAGATGAGAGTCCATGATTCCTGATACAATTTAGGACAAACCAATATTTACAACTAATTTTTTTAAATGGGGGAAAACAGAGCAGTGAGTGTGCTAATCAGGGTCTCATAGAACTCCCCACTTGTGTCCTGTTTCCTACAGGAGGAGAGAGCAAAGCCCATGGCAAACTTATCTGTAAGACTGTCTCCAGCTGATGGCTTTTGATGATGAAGGAAATGTGCAGTTGGTGAACCCATGTGAGAGAGGGATCTCTGCTCAGGATGTTTGTCCCTATAGCACCATGCTCTGTTTAAAAGAGAATCTGCTATAAATAATAAGTATAAAATAGAACATAAATAATTAAAGCAGCTCAGAATAAGTGGCTCCTGAAATGTCTGCCTGATTTAAAAACTAATTACTTGGAGGATAATCACCACCAGAAACTGCATATGTTTACCCACAGTGCCACACTAAACACACACACCCAGTCTATCTCCTAATCATTATCTGAGGCATCAATATTCAGACTGATCTTTCATCTATATCACGCAATAAACTGTACTGACTCTTCCTGTTCTCTGATTAATAACTTCATTGGAGCCTTATCCCAAAATGCTATAAATCCTCACCAAAATAACAAACACAGCAGTGAATGGCAAAAAGAGCTTTGCTTTCCAAATATAGCAGCAGACAGGATTTTCAGTACCAGAAGAGAGCTGGTCAGTGGAGCAGCATTCAATGACCCCGTTTTGCTCCAGAGATGCTTCAGCTGGTGGTATTCTAGCCTCTTCCCCCCCCCCCCACTTATCCACCAGTGAGCTGAAAAGGCAAACTGAGTTCTCAATCCTCCTGACTCTAACAATGGTGCAGAAGAGGGGAACACCAACCCTGCTGAAATCTACCACTGTGAAGTGAACGGGAAGGGAAATGCCAGCTTTTTGTTGCCTTCAAGCAATATTCTGATGTAAACTAAGCCAACAAACATTTGTCCCGGCTATCACCACATTGGGAAAAGATTTGTATCCAGCTGGCTGATAAAGGCAGAGGAGCTGGGTCCATTAAAAGACAGCAATGGACCCCAATGTCCTACCCCTGAGCTAACTGAATGGAAGGATGCATCTAAAGAGTGCTGAATGGATGGATACATTTAAACATTTAAATGTGATGTTATCCAAGAGCATACATGAGAAATTACTGTTCAGTGCAGGATACACAAAGGATGGATGCAAAGAGATGCTCTCAGACCCCACATCTTGAGCAGTCAACATTTGTGCTCAGAGCCAGTTTGGTGTAGTGGTTAGGAGCACGGACTCTAATCTGGGAGAACTGGGTTTGATTCCCCACTCCTCCACATGCAGCTGATAGTGTGACCTTGGGTCAGTCATAAATTCTTTCAGAGTAGTTGTCCAGAGAGTTCACTCAGCCCCACCTACCTCACAGGGTGTCTGTTGTGGGGAGGGAAAGGGATTGTAAGCTCTGAAAATTCTTCGGGTAGTGAAGGGTGGGGTATAAATCCAGTGTCTTCTTCTGACATGGAACTTTGCTCGTATTCGCACCCCGGTAAAATTTCAAATTTACAGTTAAACACCTGAGGCTGTTGTTTCATTGTATTCTGCAACCATTTAGTTAAAAAAATGTTCTTGGTGGCAAGTCTGGTAGTATTTATAGAAGATAAATTGACAACATAAAAATTGTTCTGGGTCCAGACCTCCAAGCTGGCTCCTAGTGCTATAAGAATTTCTTATAACAGGAAATTTCACCTGATGCAAGTTTTCCCACCTTGGAGCATCAGTAATGGGAGAGATGCATCACAGGGAATTCCCTCTCCTGGACAACCAAAAGTTAAAAACAAAAAGTGTAAGCAGAGGGACTGTGGTGGTAGTACGTCCCTGTACCACTGGGCAGGATGATGTAGTGAAGCAGCCTCCTTAGTGTAGTACATACATTATGTGGTAAAGCCCAAGTGGCTTTGCTAGACTCCCATGTGTACAGAGAGTGTTCTCCACAGTCCTCTGTAATGGTAGTTCATCATTGATCTTCTGTGCAGGCATACATGGGAACTGCCATCGGATAGGTCTTTACAGCTAGTAGCCTCCAGGGGGTGTTATGCACCAGAGCCGGAAGCTTGTTCCTGCCCAGGGACCATGTGCTCCTGTGCAGCAGCGCCCCCTATTCTCAGGTCCTCTTTTGCCACCGAAGGAGAAAGTTGTGTTTTTGGAGTCTCCAGCTACAGTTGAGAGGGTTTTTTGTCCAGAATTGTTGAAGCTATGTCTCCTTCTGAGTCCCTTCCATGGCTCAAAAGGCTCTTTTCAAGAAGTGCTCCCGATGTGAAGCGAAGATGATCCAAACTGATGAATATTATATTTGTCTCTTCTGTTTGGGTGAAAGGCATAGTGTCTCCACATGTAAGACCTACCAAGGCTTCATTCCTAAAGTTTTGGGGGATAGGGTGTCAAAACATAAGGCAGCATTGTGGGAGAAAGCCTCAGAGCCCTCATCCAAGTTGGCCCTGGAGAAAACTCCCAATTCTGTGTTTTCAGAATCAACATGTTCAGCTCTGCCTCCTCGATCAGGTGCCATCAGGAGGTCCACCAGTGGGGCCAGGACATTAGAAGCCCTCCCACTATTGCCCCCCCCCAGCACCAGAAGACAGAGCATCACTTGCCCCAGAGCCCCTATCTATACCTTGTGGCTAATAGCCACTGATGGACCTCTGCTCCATATGCCTATCTAATTCCCTTTTGAAGCCGTCCATTCTTGTAGCCGCCACCACTTCCTGTGGCAGTGAATTCCATGTGTTAATCACTCTTTGGGTGAAGAAGTACTTCCTTTTATCCGTTCTAACCCAACCGCTCAGCAATTTCATGGAGTGCCCACGAGTTCTTGTATTGTGAGAAAGGGAGAAAAGTACCTCTTTCTCTACCTGTTCTTTCCCATGCATAATCTTGTAAACCTCAATCATGTCACCCCTCAGTCGTCTTTTCTCCAAACTAAAGAGCCCTAAGCGCTTTAACCTTTCCTCATAGGGAAAGTGTTCCAACCCCTTTATCATTCGAGTTGCCCTTTTCTGCACTTTTTCCAAAGCTATAATATCCTTTTTAAGGTGTGGTGACCAGAACTGCACACAGTATTCCAAATGAGGTCGCACCATTGATTTATATAGGGGCATTATGATACTGGCTGATCTGTTTTCAATACCCTTCCTAATAATGCCCAGGATAGCATTGGCCTTCTTTATTGCAGTCACACACTGTCTTGACATTTTCAGTGAGTTATCTACTACAACTCCAAGATCTCTCTCTTGATCAGTCTCTGCCAGTTTAGACCCCATCAATGTGTATTTATATTTAGGATTTTTGGCTCCAATGTGCATCACCTTGCACTTGGCCACATTGAACCCCATTTACCATGTTGAC
>NW_015168050.1:1325652-1344955 GCF_001447785.1 Gekko japonicus
ACTGCCGAGCCCCATCAGGGGCCTGGCGGTGGACCTGCAAGGCCGGCGGGAGTGCGAGGAAGCCCCGCCAAGGCCCTCCCTGGCCCCAGGCAGGCAGGGGTGGGGAGAGGCGGGGAGGAAGCAACTTACCCTCCCTCTTCTCCTGCCTCCTCCTGGCTGAATGAGGGCCGGAAGCAGGGGGCGGGGCTTCATCATGTGCCCCACCCCCACACCTCACCCGGGGAAACGGCAATCCCCCGCGATCCCCCTGAATCGACCTCTGGCTCAGTCAGAAAGTTAAGTCTCTGCTACTCCTCTTGCAAGCCGCTAGACAAGAAAAGCAAGGGGGAGGGGAACTTCTCCCCTTCGTTTTCTTTTCTTTCTTTCTTTTTAGCCCCCCAGAGGGGATTTTTTATTGCATTTTTAATGGACTACAAACTACAACGAAAATATAGGGAAGGGTAGCTACATCTAGGGAGATAGGAAAGAAAACCACTAATAACTAAAACCCCAAGAATAGGAGACCATAACAACAGCTTATGTTAATGTTAGTCTAAAATTGCTAATATCACATTGAACATAGTCGGTTATGCTAAATTATTTATCTTTTTTATCCATTAATTTAACTGTTTAAAGAAAACCTCGAGAGCATCATCAATAATAAAGAAAAAATTTAAGGCACAATTCAGAGTCCTTCAGCCTTAATTTTGTTTTATCTTTTCTAATCCTCAACTGGTATGCACGTTTGGCGGCGGCCGCCCCCTTTTCAGAAGCAGAATCATCATCAGAAGACACTGACTCCAAATCGCCACTCGATTTGCTGTCATCTTCTTCCTTGGTGACCTCGGCTGTCTCTCCCAGTTGCAATCTCAGGAACTCATGTGATTTGGAGACAGAGTCAATCTATTCTTTTTTATCGTGTAGTTGGAAAATGACACCTTCTGGAATTAACCATCTATAGGCAATGCTGTTTGAAGAAAAAGGATTAAATCTTTATATTTAATGACTTGACTAAACTTGATATTTCTTCCTCTTTTGTCTTATTTCAAATGGAATGTCGTTTAAAGAATCCTGATGGTATTGTCCCCCATTTTCAAGGGTACTCCAGTAGTTGCTTTCAGGATTAAATCCCTCACATGTCTCTTTGAGAATCTAACCACTATCTCCCCAGGCAGATTATTTTTCTTGATGTATACAGAATAGGCCCTATAGACCACATCCATTTCGCTTGCAATGTAATCCGCTTTCAAATATGTAACTGGGGCTAATGCTTCACTCAAGAGTTGCTTTAGATTCTCGCCTTTTAATTATGGGACTCCTTGGAACCGGAGGATCAAATTTGCTTTTTCCATTTGCAGCTGTAAAAGTTGAGATTCTTCCGAAGCTTGCTTTTTCCCCAGCTTTTGCACCTTTTTCTTAACTTTTGGGGGGTTAGCGTCTATTTCCTTCACCTTCTCAGCTGTTTGCTCCAACGTTTTTGCAGTTTCAGTCAATTGGAGCTGCTGAGTTGCAAGGTTCTGATTTAAAGTTGTCAGCTGTTGATTCATGTTGGTCATCTGGTCCAGCAGAGGGCGCAAGGAGTCTGCCAACATTTTAGAGATCTCAGTGAGCTCTTCCGGTTGAGGGCTCATGCTCCCCGCTAGTTTCACTTTTGCTAGTTTGTCTTTCTCTGCCTTCTTCCCCACCATCTTTATGGATTGTTTACTTTTATAAAAGTTTGCTAAAGTCTCTGAAATTTGCCCATACGCCCATCTGCGCTCTGGTAAGTCTCTCAAAACAGATTTCATTGCTTTTTCTTTCGCTCCCCCCTTAGTATATCATTTCTTAATTCATGCGTATGGGAGGGGCCCCTCCCCCGCTCGCTTTTCTCGCCATTCCTGGGGGAGCTTTCTTTTTAAATTCTCATCTTTGCTTTAACCCAACTCACTGTTCATTGTTGGTCAAACGACCTCGCTCGGAACACGTTTAAACTGCTCGATCTCCGATGCTTGTCCCGGTCAGTGGCTCTGGTTCCATACAGACACTCAGCGGCAGGACCGTCATGGCAGAGGAGCACCTCAATTCCCCAGCATTGTATTGGTGAAGAGGTCACCCCTCAAAAGCCCCATTGCCAAGGCTCAGAGGGGGTGGCGACCCATGCCCCCCCCATCCGCTGGTGTGCAGATCACATCCCCAGGGGGTCTGGGAGATGCGTCTGCCAGTGTGTCGCCATAAACCGGAAGTCTCCCCTTTGTTTTCTAATACTGATATTTAAAAAGTTAAAGGACTGTAGTAGAGTCAAATCGGAGAATCTTGTTTTATTGCACATAGGTTTACTCACGGTGGTCAATACTTTCTTGTATAGTTGAGGTGTGGGTTTCTGTTGCCCCTGCCAACCCGGGAGTTACAGCTGTGCTCCCATGCTGCCATGAAGAGCTCTTGCTCGGTTCTTGTCTTCAGGACGATTCTAGGGCTACAACCTGCTGCTGCCGCACACAAGGAAGCCCCAATAAAGTCCTCTGAATTTGGCCCCTCTCTGAGGGGAACCCAAGGGGCTTGAGAGCCCTCAAGCCCCCTAGAGAACCAGCAATTCGGCCAATGTCAAGGGAGAGCCTTCGAGAGAGCAACCAATTTCACCGCGCTGAAACCCGATCTCCCAGTAATATAGAATCTGACGCTTATTACAGTATTCTAAAGATTTAAAATCCACAATATGGTTTTGTAATCCAAAGTATAATAATATCACGTTTATAAGTCTGTTTCACAGTTCTCTTCTCAGACATCAACCTTATCTTCTTTAGCCCAGTAAATTTATTAAGAAAGTTCCTTTCTCTTCTCTTCTTAGCCACTTTAGAGAAGTCAGGGGAGGGAGGAAGATTCCTCACCCCCCCTTTCTTTTCCCCCTTACAAATGGTTTAAAGGGCTTGAGCAGTGGAAAAGTTCCTAGTATTGTTGCAATTAGAGTTACTCACGGTGATTTATCTTCTTGTTTTGTTGAGATGTTCTGTTTCCCCCTCAAATTGGGATAAATCGTGATTAGTTTCATCTCAGAGGGTACAATTTATCGGAGCCATGCTAGATTCCCTAATAGGGAAGGGTTTTCTACCTCTTGGAAGGATACAGGCTGTCTTTGACTTAGTGAGGCAGCTCAGATCTCACTGGTTTCATTCAGTTTGGAAAATTCTGTGCCTTTTGGGATACATGGCTTCTGCCACCACAGTCTTACCTATGGCTAGGTTATATATGTGACTGTTGCAGCTCTGGTTTCTATCTTGTTATAGAGCTGGGGTTCATGCCTTGTGGCACAGATTCTCTATCCCCAGACCAGTCATACTTTTTTTTTTTTATTCCCAGGGGATTTCCTTTGGGGTTTCTGAACATGAGGTAGTCCTTTCTACAGATGCTTTACTCTTGGGTTGGGCGTCCACTGTGTGGGCTTGTTGGCTAGGGGTACTTGGTTAGAACATGAGAAGATGCTGCAAATTAGCATTTTAGAATTGTGAGCAGTTTGTTATGCCTTTAGTTGTTTCTCAGATATCCTTCAGAACCAACCCATTCTTGTCCAGGCAGACAATACAGTTACAATGCTTTATTTAAACAAGCAAGGGGGTCCAGGGTCCAGAGGTCTATGTCAGGAAGTTACCCTTGTATGGGGCACAGCAGTGAAGCTCAATGCTTCCATTCAAGCAATCCACATCCCTGGGAGTTTAAACATGGAAGCTGACAGAATGAGCAGGGCTGGCTCACTCTCCCACAAGTGATCCATAAAGGCCAGTTACCTGGAACCACTTTTTACTTTTTTCCCTCCGGGGGGGGGGGGGTCCCGAAGTCATTTTTTTTTTGTGACATGAGAGAGCATGTAAGGTTCTGTTTCCAAGCAGGTGTAGGAATTGGATCCCTAGGGGATGAATTTCAGCTGCATTGCCAGCAACCCCTGTTGTATGCATTCCCTCTGTTTCTGCTCCTTATCAGGGTAATAGAGATTGCCAGGAGGGAGAGATCAAACATGATCATTATAAAACCCTTTTGGCCTCATCAAATATTTCTTCCAATCCTTATGGAGGTCTCCAGGGCCAGTTCCTTCCCCTACCAAACTAACCAGATTTAATCAGCATCAACCAGGTGCTTCATCACCATCTGTACTGCCTCAACCTGATCGCCTGGAGGCTTCAGATAGAGACCTAATATTTTCTAAGGAAGTTAATGATAGTCTCCTGCAGTCACACAAACCTGTGTGTATAAATGGAAGCAATTTTCCCTCTGCTGTAGTGAGAAGGACGTGTTGCCAGGCAGTTCCCCTTTGCAGGTCATATTTGATTATTTATTACACCTGAAAGCTAAGGGCTTAGCCTTTTCTTCTTTGAAGGTTTACTTGGTTGCCATCTCTTGCTATCATAAAGGAATTGAGGATCAGTTTTCTCCCATCGTCTAAGAGGCTTCCCAGGGATTCCTAAGTGCCCCAATGGTCTCTGTCTGTTGTGTTTTAACCCCTTGCTACCTGTTCCTTGGCAGAACTTTCTATGAAGTTCTTAGTAGCTGTTACCTCAGCCAGGAAGGTGAGTAAGCTAGCAGCTTTTCAGATAGATCCCCCATTTTTGAAGTTCTTTCCTGAAAGGGTAATCTTTCACCCTAGTCTTACATTTCTTTCTAAGGTACTTTCTATTTTCCATTTACCCCAAGATACTCTTTTGCCCATATTTTTTCCCTGTACCAAGTTCTGAGAATGAGCACTTATTGCATTCTTTAGTTGTTAGGAGGATGTTATTATTATACCTCAAGAGAACCCTGGAGTTTTGCAGGGATAGAGTTATACAGGGATTTGTTTGTTTTAGTGGCCCTAAGAGAGATAGGAGAGCATCATCTCAGACCCTCTCCCAATGGATTGTCAGAAACATTAGGGAGTGTTATGATAGGGCCAGATTGCCATGCCAATTGAACATTCATGCCCATTCTACTAGAACAATGGCTTCTTCCATAGCTTTCTTGGAATGCCTTTGACGGAGATCTGCAGAGCTGCCACCTGGTTGGCAGACATGTTTGTGTGTCAGTATGCTTTGGATCTGCAGGTGAGATGTGAGCCTCAAGTGGGCAAGGCAGGTCTTCATTTGCTGTTCAAGTGTGGAGAGCATGTCCCACCACCTGGTGAGTAGCTTGCTAGAATCCCCATGTGAGACTCTACAGAAGATTGATGATGAAATTGAAGTTACACTTACCTGTAACTATTGTTCATCGAGTATCTTCTGTGCAGGCATGCATACCTCTTGACCTGCTGCATGCTCTGGCTTCAGTGATGCTAAAGGTACTGAGGGTAGGAGGTGCTGCTGTGCAGAAGCACATGGTCCCTGGGTGGGATCAAGCTTCTGGCTCTGATGCACAATGCTCCCTGGAGACTTATAGCTGCAAAGACCTATCCAATAGCAGGCCTGCTAATGTGCAGTCCCCATGTGTGCCTGCACAGAAGATACTCGATGAACTAGAGTTGCCAAGTCGCGGCGGGGCATCGTAGCTCTTCACAGAATCCTTGCCGCGGGGACAGCGAGACGCGTTGCACCTGCCATCTCCAGGATCTGACACTACGTGTCACTCTGGCAACGGGGCTCCAAACAGCCCCGTTGCCAGAGCGACGCATAGCGTCATGTCCTGGCAATGGTGGTGCAACGCATCTCGCTGTACCCGCGGCAAGGATTCTGTGAAGACATGCAGATCCCCTGCCACAATTTGGCAAGACTTGGCAGGCCTACGATGAACAATAGTTGCAGCTAAGTGCAACTTTGTTGATATGCAGCAGTTCTTCAGCAGACAAACAAGAGGGTTGATGAAAATGGATGATTCATTTGAAATATGTGGAAGTGAATCCCATGAAGGATTTCAATAGGCAGAAGGGGTCAATTTTTGCTAATCCCCCTCCCCTGTTTCCCAGGAGCGCATTTCACAGGTGGGGGTGGGAATCATGCTCTGCAGACAGAAAGTCCTTCTTTCCACCCAGATTCTCTACTGTACCCAAGCCATGTTCAAATGAGGGTGTGTGGTTTATTATATACTAGCCGTAAAGCCCGTTGAGGAGGAATACAACGGGCCCTAGAAAGGTAGGGTTGGTGGGTGGGCCATGGAGACAACAGGTCTAGCCACCATATTCCAGTGTATTGGTAGACCTGGTGTCTGGAGAACAGGCCTACCCACTCCATTCCACTGTATTGGTAGACCTGGTCTCTGGAGGTTTACCCACCGCATCCCACCACAGTAGTAGACCTGGCCTATTCACTGGCACAACGGTCCTGATAGTGGAATGGGGTGGGTAGTCCTGTTCTCCAGAGGCCAGGTCTACCAGTATAGTGGAAGGGGTTGGGTAGACCTGGTCCCCAGAGGCCAGGCCTACCAAGATAGTGGAAGGAGGTCGGTAGACCTGGTCTCCAGACGCCAGGTCTACCCACATAGTGGTTTGTGGTGGGTAGACCTGGTCTCCAGAGGCCAGGTCTACCAATACGGTGAAAGGGGTTGGGTAGACCTGGTCTCCAGAGGCCAGGCCTACGAAGATAGTGGAAGGGGGTTGGTAGACCTGGTCTCCGGAGGCCAGGTCTACCCACATAGTGGATGGGGGTGGGTAGACCTGGTCTCCAGAGGCCAGGTCTACCCAGACAGATAGGAAGGAAGTAAAAGAGGAGCGTTGGGGGGGAGGCGGGCGAGAGGAGGCCGCGGCCTTCTCTCGCCGGCAACGGGCGGGGGAGAGGCGGGAGGGAGGAGGCCGCGGCCTTCTCTCGCCGGCCGGGGACTGGCGTGGGGGGGCGAGGTGGGCGATCGCAGCCTCCGTCCGCCGGCCTGGGAGGGTTGGGAGGGGGCGAGGCGGGCGATCAGAGGCCGGAGCCTCCATCCGCTGGCCTGGGAGCGTTGGGATGGGGCGACTGGAGGCCGGAGCCAGCCTACCAAATCAGAAGTGGCGGCGCCCTCGTAGTCCTCCTCCTTGGAAATGGCGTCGTGGACTGAAGGTAATTATTCGGGGCAGTGGTGGTGTGGGCGGGACCCGGATTCCCGTTCTCATTGGTCCCCATCTCTCCCTTATAATAACTGACAGTTTCATCACCCATACACTAACGGGGCGCATTTTAGAACTTTGGTCCCCACTATTCAATTATTATAAGGGAGAGACAAGACTACTGGCAAGAAAAGGCTTATTTAATTTAAGCGGTGACTGCACCCCAAATTAACAAAGTTCTTAGTTTTACTACTGCAAGCTATTTCCATCACTCCCATACCCTCAACATTTATAGATGAAATTAACACCCCTGTTTTCAGGCACCCCACTTTTAACACACCTACTTTCATACCAAGAATCACTGCTCAAGGCCTACTGGCCCATCTGCTATATGATATATTCATTTATTCTGCAATAATTAATGAATCAGAATTCAGTAGGCCTTTTAAATTACTTCTCAAATTTGTTTTAATGTTGAAAATGCATATATTGAAGTACATTTGTTAACATTCTGTTAAAATATCAAGCATTCATATAAAGATTCTTGTAAATAGTAGTTAGTGCCCAGGTTGCAACAGAAATTTCTTACCAGTTGTCTGCAAAAGGATGGTATGTCTGGACATAGGATGACTCCTGAAATAACGATGTGTAGTTGACTCATTTCCCTATTATGTTATGTAGATCTAGTTCTACATAGGGGACTGGATACTCACACTCTCCAGTTCTAGTTATATATCTTCTGAAGAAGAAAGGTGAAAAATCATAGATATATCACAGAAGTGAAAATTCTATGATCCTCTTAGGTAGAGAAAAAGGCATTCCCATACAAATACCTTCCATGCCATTTGTAATTTGCAGGTGAAATTAAATGCAGAAAGTAAGAGAATATGGTAAAAGAAAGGGGAAAGAAGGTGCCTAGGTATATCTTGCATGTCAGAGAGAAGAGAGTTTCAAAATCCTGATTCTCCAGGATTATTTGAGAGAACTATGTCAATTTCAAGAAGTGGCTTCAGAGATTAAACATTCAGTGTAGAGGGAAAGTCAGTAAAAATCTTAAATATTCTGTGCATAAGGAGAAGTGCCAGTTTCAATTTTAGTTGTCTGTGGCTGAATATAAATTCATTACATATTGTTAATTGCTTGTTTTCATGAAAGTTTTGCTTTCCCAGTATTTTTGTGCAGGGCATTTAAACTGCATCATAGATTTGTAGTCTTTAGGCTACATAAACATGTAGTCATCCTTGGAACATGTTTTACTTGCAATGGCACTCATTTCACCTGCAAATTACAAACAGCTAGGAGGATAGTTGTATAGCAGTGCCCTTTCCCCTCCCTAAGAGGATCACAGAATTTTCAGCGATGATGTTTCACCTTTCTACTTCAGATGACATGAATGCAGAACTGGTGACATTTTAGTAAACTATCCCCCATATAGAACTAGAGGATGTGCTTCACTATCTGAAGCAAACTTGTAGTCATCCATGGAAAATGTGCTTCACTGCATAATGATACCTAAGAATTAAGATAAAATTTTTCAAGAATGTAGATATTGCAAGAATATGTAGTACTTTCTCACATAAATAAAAGCTTACTTATCTAGGATGAACATGGGGCAATTTTTTGACAGAATCCAGTGTTGATATGCAACCCAAGTTCCTGGGTAGATGAGGCAAAATTTTGATGGCAACTCTACAGAGAAAGTATTCCCAAAGGAAAAGGAAGGCAGAGCTGAGAGATGGAGACTTCATGCATGTGGATTCTGAATTAAATATTAATTTGCTGTATTTGGGTTTATAAAAATAAACACTGCCATTAATAATGCATAGACTCATTATTAGTATAGCAGCAAACCACTATAGATAAGATTGCACAACTCCATTTCATCTTATTCATTCACCCAATCCCCTGCACTACTTTTACAAAACCATAGCTAATGCATGCATAACATATAAACATCTGAGAAATAAGGGCCATCCATAATGGAGATTTTGTGAGGCTCTCTGCTCTCTAGAAAACAGATAAAATTAGTAGCAAGGATTTTAAAATGCTGAATAGTGGATGATTTGGCATATTCTCATATCTCTGTGACCCAAAGTTTCCTTATGTCAGGGTAAACCAAGAATCTCATATTCTAGATATCAGTTCAAAATGGTGTGCAACCCTGAGACTGGCAGGTAATATGTAGGTTTAGGATTGTTCTGCTCTGGTATAAATTCCGGGAGCCTGGCCTTATCAAAGTTGGCAGAGCAGTACTGTCTGGCTGTTTTATTTCAGGCTCTCCAACTCCCACGACTTATCTCAGAGATCAAAGAGATGGAGAACACATTTCCAAACTGGGCTCTGAGAAGGGGCAAGAGAGGGAGCTGCTGCTGCTGGAGTGGTGTTTTATTATTTGCCTTTCCTTAACTGCTGAGGAGGAGCAGGTGAGGTACTGTGTGAAAGGACAGTGTTTGAGGGTGTGTGGGTGTGTATAACCTTGTTTGAGAGTGCTCCAGGTGCCACATGGAGGTTGGCACCCTTAATTATGACCCTTTTTAATCTGCGGTGGAAGCATTGTTTAAGGTGTGCTTAGTGAGAGATTTACCTGAGGTGCATAGCTGGAGCTTCTTTGTGCTGGCCCCCAAGGTGGCCTGCCTAAACCTGTGTTTGCAAACTTGTAGATAATGTTGTAGGGTGTTTTGCTTTTTTTTAGTTAACACTTGGGACTTTTTTTTTAAAAAAAGAATGGATTAATCATTGTTATATTTCTAGATACTAGTCTATGTATATCATCACTTTACATCACATATAAATTTCTTAGGCTCCTCCTTGCCAGAGGCATGAGCACAGGGGCTCCTGCCCTGTGGTTTTTAGCCTGTGGGTCTGGCCTGGAAGCCCCATAGAAGGCTGAGTAGCTCTTACACTCTATATTTGTTAAGTTAGTTTTTGTTTCTGCAAACCCTTCACAAGTAATCTTGAGAGGCAGTTTGGCAGGGAAGTTATCAAAGAAGTGTCAGTTAAACTGAACTAATTTCAAACTGAATTGCAACCGTATGGCTGGTGAGGGAGCTGAGGCAGTTACGTGCAGAATCTGTGGCATGTTCATATTTTTACCTGAGGGTAACAGCAATTACACTTGCAGCAAGTGTAAGTTGGTAGTCATATTGTAGGAGAAGATACAGGGAATTGAGGCACGCTTGTCCACACTCCAGTTTATAAGGGAAGGTGAGGAGCTCATGGACAGAATGCATGAAGCACTCCTGAGAGGGCAACAGGAGGAAGAGGGAAAGCTATCTCAGAAACTGGAGGAGCACCCCACACAGGAAGAGGGCACATGTAAGAATGTAACCCACAGGAGCTGGAAGATCATGAGACATTCTGAGCCTCTGTTACTAAGCAATTGGTTCCTGGACCTCCCCACAGACATTGATTCTGAACCACTGGAACAAGGGCTCCTCCCCCAGCCTCCACAAATCTTGAAGAAAATTTCTCAGACCCCTGTGGATGAGAGGACTCAAGTCTCTGCTCCCCAATATAGGAGAAGGCAAGTGTTAGTAATCGGGGATTCCCTGTTGAGAGGGGTAGAAGAGATTGTTACAATGCTTTTAATGGCAGCTAAGATATTACTTGCACAAGTTTGGAAAGACAGGAGAGTACCAACTATAACGCAATGGAAAACTAAAGTATGGGATATAATTATATCGGACAAAATTGCGATGCAACTGATAGCTCTGGATAACCCAAATGGTCAGAACAATTTTATGGAAAAGTGGTTTTGTTTCTTTCAGTATATTACTGTAACTAACCCACAAACCTTTAGATTGCCACATAAATACAAGGATTTTGTATTTTATTGAGAGGTACTGTTTTAAGCGAAGAGATTGTATAACAGTTTATTGTTGAACGTTTTGTTAATGTTAACATTGGAAAAGTTTAATAAAAAATTATTTGCAAAAAGCCCAGAGATTATCATCCCTTCTTGCTCATCCATGTGGGAACAAATGATACAGCCCAGCCCAGCCCAGAACGTATTAAAAGAGACTATGTGGCTCTGGGTAAAAAGGTGAGGGAATTGGGAATGCCAGTTGTATTCTTGTCAGTTCTTCCTCTTGAAGGCTGTGGCTTAGGAAGGGAAAGAAGAATACTGCAGATCAATGTTTGGCTACATAGATGGTGTCATCAGGAAAGGTTTGGATTTTTTGATGATGACTTACACTTTTGAGATGAAGCTCTTCTATCGGGAGATGGTTTGCACCTCATGAGGGAACGGAAAAATGTGTTTGGAAACAGCCTTGCAAACCTAATAAACTAAACTAAATTCTGTGGGGGAGCGAGATAAAAATGCAAATCCAATAACTGTAAATTTTTGCGGGTAGTGGCACGTATGCTAGATAACATGAACTCACATAAAAGTACAGAAACAAAAACCTCAGGGTGCATGAAACATGGATTCTGGTGTCTCTACTCTAATGTGCAGTGTATGGGAAACAAGCAGGAGGAATTTGAAGTCCTAATACAGGAAGGGGACTATGACCTAATAGGTATTACTAAAACTGAATTACAGGATCGGAGAGACTTGTCCCGGCGGTAGTATGTGCAAAAAGGATTGAGGGGTCTTAGTAGACCATCCACTGAACATGAGTCAGCGGTTGATGCCGTAGCTGTATCAACAAAATATAGTGTCCAGATCATGCAAAGTGATGGTATCGCTTTACTGTGCTCTGGTTAGACCTCCCCTAGAGTATTGTGTTCAGTTTTGGGTACCACAATTTAAGAAGGATATAGACAAACTGGAATGTGTCCAGAGCAGGGCAACGAAGATGGAGAAGGGTCTAGTCCTGTGAGGAAAGGTTGAAGGAGATGCGTATGTTTAGCCTGGAGAGGAGATGACTCAGAGGTGATATGATAACCATCTTCAAATACTTGAAGGGCTGTCATATACAGGATGGTGCAGAGCTGTTTTCTGTTGCCCCAGAAGGTCGGACCAGAAACATTGGTTTGAAATTCCACTAAACATTAGAATCTTCCTGACAGAGTCGTTCCTCAGTGGAACAGGCTTTCTCAGGAGGTGGTGGACTCTCCTTCTTTGGAGGTTTTTAAACCAAAGCTAGATGGTCATCTGACAGAAATGCTAATTCTATGAACACAAGAGATCACAAGAAGGGAGGGCAGGAAGGGTTGCATCAGGGCTTAGTTCTCATGGCCCTTTCTTACACGCCCAGGGAAATGCTGATCACCACTTTGGGGTCAGGAAGCATTGTTTCTCCAGGCCAGTTTGGCCAGGGATCCTCTAGGTTTGGTTCAACTCTGCTAAAAATTAAAGGTCACAATAAATTCCTGACTTGTTTTGCTGACAACTTCATTTTCCAGAAAGTGGAGAGGGAAACTAGGGATCTGCTATCTTGAATGTGATTCTTATGAACAGGGAAGAACTTGTTGACTAGGTGAAAGTAGTGGGCACCCAGTAGTGGGAATTTACAGTCTTGGGGAAGGTAAAAGCTGTACATAGACATATAGGTTGAACTTCAGGAAAGCAAATTTTGACAAACTTAAAGTCATGAGAAGGAAAAATTGGAGGAACTTAAAGAAGCCAAGGTGGCTCCGTAGTTTTCTAAAGACTTGAGAAATAAAAAAGACTCATTCAGAAAGTGGAAGGAGGGCCTTATAACCAAGGATGAATATAAACAAACAACCAGTGCTTGTAGAGAGGGAGTTAGGAAAGCTAACACTCAGTATGAGCTTAGGCTAGTGAGAGACACGAAAAACAATAAAAAAGGGTTCTTTTCTTATGTTCAGCAAGTCAGCCCCGGAGCTGCAGGGCAGGGGATGCCATCGCCACCGGACCTCTCCCAAGTAAGCGGCCTCCCCGCAGCCAGCAAGTCGGCCGTGGAACAGGGGCCGCTGCCGCTAGGTCTCTCCCAAGTGAGCGACCTAACCATGGCCAGAAAAACAACGAAGAAGCAGTAGAAAGGGAGGCAGAAGAGGGGGGGAGATTGTTGGGGGGGGGAGAAACAGGGAGGAGAGAGGGGCAGACTGACAACGGGGGGGGGAAGAGGGGTGAGACATAGAAGGGGAGAGAGAAGAAAGGGGGTAAGAAAGGATTCCTAGAGAATGGGGTGGGGAGGAGAACTAACATAGAAGGAGTGAGAGGAGAAGGGGAGGTGAGGTGAGGGAAGATTGATAGATAAGACAGGAGGGAACTTTGACAGAGAAGGGGGGAGAGGCAAGCAAAGGTGGGGGAAATGACCCCTCCCCACAAGTTTCTTGCGGGTCTCCCCTTGTTCTCCCTAAAATACAAGAAGGTTATTTGCAACTCCTGCACCCTTGCATTTGAAATTACTCAGTCTCCTCTGATGCAAGTTGCTCAGATCATCTTAGCAAAATTATTTTTGTACAGGAAAAAGAAAACCCTTTCTCTATATCTTCAAGGCAAGTATATTTGGGCACAGCAAAAAGATAAGCTTTAAAAGGTTTGGAGGATACAGTGGGAAACAGCACTTACTCCCAATAAGCAACCTTAAATAGAGTACCTTTGACAGCAGCCTCAGGCAGGTTCATGAGTTCCAAGATTTGCAACTATGAGATTAATCAGAATAGATTCTTGTTGCAGGATGGGTTGTATCTGGATCATTTAAAGGGCCTTCAGATGCTGTAATGTTTTTCCTCCTAAGAGCATTCAGCACTTCTGTAATTTCCTCTTGGCTTTAGTGGATAAGTAATGAGAGTGCCCTTGATCTGGGAGAGCTTGGCAATGGCTCAGATATTTATGAGAGCTAAAGTATTTGAAATTGTGTGGGTGGATGGGGAATGCATTGGTGCATTACTCCATTTTTAAGAAGTATCTATCCTGTCACTGGGTTGCTTGACATGACGATGTTTTTCAAGTATGGGCTGATTTCCATGAATGATACCTGTGCCAGAAAAAGTTGGCTGAATTAGCAGTGGGGGGTCCCATTTTGGAAATACAGCTATCCATCATATTTTTTTTGTCCTGTCTTTCTTCCATGAAGCTTGGTTATCCCTCCTGCACACCCTGAGAGGTACAATAGGTTGAGAGATAGTGACAGACCAAAACACACACACTCAGTTTCATGGAAAAATGGGCACCAGCAAAAGCTGAGAGCTCTTCTAAATTGTCCTCATTGTTTCTCATGCTTCCCCCTCCACCAATTTATGCTTCTAAGGAGTGCTGAGAACCTCCATTGCTAACAGGAATTTTGTTCTTATTCTTGGTGGCTCACCCAGCCCATTCTGAACTGAGATGGATGGAGTTTCCCTCATCCTGTCTCTAAATGGGTAGCACATGGAATTAGGGATGGGTATGAAATGTGAAAATTCATGAACTAAAAAGGCTTCATACAAGCCAAACAAGTTCATGAAGCTCGTGATGCAGTAGAACACATATCCCTGGCATGCTAAAGATACCAAATCTCTGGCTGACTATCCTCTACCTGTCCTTCAAGTTTGGTGAGGACTGGATTTATGGAATCTGAGTTACAGACCCTCAAAAAAGGTCCCCCAGGAAAGGGTTTTCTTGGGAAATGACAGGCACAGGTTCAGGATGTTCAGGAGTGTATAGAATGCCCCCCCCAGCTTGCTAGAGACCCCAAACTTGCAGCAGATTGCCAGCACACACTCCTCTACCGTCCAAGTTTGGTGAGGAGTGGTTTTACAGGATATGAGTTACATCCCCCCAGTAAAGCTACCTTCTTCCTCCATTGTTCCAAATGGAGGAAGAAAATAGACAAAAAAAGCAAAGGCAATAGAAACCCAGCAGAACAGAACCAAAGTCCCCAAGAATCTCTGCAGTAGAAACTAAAGGTAGGGGGCTTTTTTGCCAGCCCAGCAGAACTGATGCAATGTGCCCTGAGACCACCTGAGGCCCAAACCCAAAACAGTGTGCAATTACATATTTAGATGTGGTGGCTCAAAGCCCTGAGACCACCCAAACCCAAACCAGCATGACATACGTAGATATGGTGATTCAGAGTCCTGAGACATATGTAGATGTAGTAGCTTGACGCTCTGAGACCACCCAAGACCGAACCCCAAAAATATACAACGAAGCATATAGATATAGTGACTTGAAGGCCTGAGATGTATGTAGGCATGGCAACTCAAAGCCCTGAGTCCACCTTAGACCCAAATTCAAACCAGCATGCAAAGATGCATGTAGGCATGGTGGCTTGAAGCCCTGAGATGTATGTGGACATGGTGGCTTAAAGGCCCGAGTCCAGCCCTGACATCCAAACCCCAAATGGTGCAACAACATATGTAGACGTGGTGGCTTCAAGCCCTGAGTCCAAACCTGACAGCCAAAGATCAAAGTGTGCAACAGTGTATGTAGATGTGGTGGCTTGAAGCCCTGACTCCATTCCTGGCACCCAACCCTCAAAAGCATGCAACGACATAGGTAGATGTGGTGGCTCAAAGCCCTGAGACGTATGTAAATGTGGTGGCTCAAAGCCCTGACACTCAAACCCCAAAGCGTGCAACAACATATCTAGATGTGGGGACTTGAAGCCCTAAGACATATGTAAACATGGTGGCTTGACACCCTGAGTTCCCTCTGACACCCAGCCCCCAAAGCATGCAATGATGTATGTAGACGTGGAGGCAGGAGACGTGGAGGCAGGAGCTGGGTGGCAGTGGTGGCAGTGGTGGCGGTGGGGAGGGGCCTGGATGGTGCCCTGCCAAAGGGGAGGCCCCACACTACCTGGCTGTCCTGGCACAAACCCTGCCCAGCGGAGCAGGTCCACTGCTGCTGCAAGGCTCCACGTGGCTGATCTTCTCCGAAGCGCTGGCAAATGGCCGCATCTGCTGAGGACAAAATCTGTTCTGAGGTGAGTTTTGGTGGGTGCTTGCATCTGTGGGTGGGACTCAGGCAACCCAGCCAATGCATAGGGACACCCTCTGATTGGCAGTGCAGGCACCCAACTGATTTTGGCGCACATAGAACTTTGCCACTCTAAAATGGGATTATTATATAGGAGAGATGTATAAGATACACTAGGGTCTCTGTTGTATTTAAATCAATATATGAAGACACAAGTGCATATTAGTGGAGTGTGTTTTGTTCTAACATGGTGTTTCTTTACGTTTGTCTGGTTTTAGAAGAGGAGCAAGTACCATCGACCATTGCCATACCCTCCAGTTCTTGGTACCACGTCTCCTTTACTTAATTCAACAGCTCTATAATCATCCCTCCACCTGGGTTAGATGTGGGGAGTTAGGACAGCTATCACAGCCTTTCATCCTAGACCAAGGAGTCAAGCAGGGATGTTTACTTGCACCCCTGTTGTTCAATTTATATATAAATGACCTCAGACCCTGTATCCTGAAGGAAACATGTCATCTTCCATATTTATCCAATCATGAAGTTCCAATCCTTCTATATGCTGATGATGCAGTGATAATGTCTAGATCAATAATGGGCCTCCGTAAGCTGATAAAAAACTTTGAGCTTTACTGTGATCATGAGGGCTTGTCCATCAATGTGGTGAAATCCAAGGTCATAGTATTCACCAAAAGGAAAAAGGGGAAGATCTTCAAATGGGACATAGCAGGCCAACCTATGGAACAGGTCAATCAATTTAAATATCTGGGAATCCACTTTGAAGCATCTCTTACATGGAAAACACACTTGGATCTAGCAAGGAACACAGCGTTGACAATAGGGAAGACAATTGTAAAATACTTCTACTCATCAGGAGGCCAATTTGTCCCCTTAAAGCTATTTAATGCTAAGGTTCTAAATCAATTCCTGTATGTTGTGGAAATTTGGATTCAGGCAGCTTCTGAAAAAATGGATTCCATCCAGTATGAGTTTTTCAAATGTATATTGGCTACTCCTAGATGTGTCTCGGACATACATCGAGAGGGGAACTAGATGAATTATCAATGGAAGCTAGGGCTTGCATTAAAGCATTTCTCTTTAAAGTAAAGGTTTTAAAATCTGAGGGAGGATCTACTCTACTTGGGCAGATACATATTATAGCCAATGGGATAAACTATTGGAAAAGAAAATGAAATGCCTAAGAATAACAAATATGATTAAAAATACAGAAACTAAAGACATTAGAAGACAAATAAAAAAATCTGTAAGGAAATTGGATGTTACAAGTACATCTATTAGGGCGTGCAGGGTATGTTCGACATTCTGTTTGGGAATTGCCCTCTCAATGCAACTGCCGATATATTTTTGTCAACTGACAGTCCCAAAACTAAGAAGAGCTTTTACTTTGGCAAGACTGAACGTTCTTCCCTTGGCAATTTTGGAGGGCAGATATAATAAAGTATCATACTCTAATAGAACATGAGGATGCTTATATCATACAATTGAAACCACTGAACATATGATTATGGAGTGCCCTATATTCAATGAGTTGAGGGCTAATTTAGTCACCCCTTAAAGATATGGAAATGCTAAATGTGCAAGCCCAGGTGTCATGGCTACTCTTGGATACCAATGATCATGTCACCCTCTCAGTGGCAAAATTCATAGGCATAATAATCAAATATAAGAGAAATGATACTAAGGTCTTTTAAAATATTTTCTTTGGTTCTGATTTCTGCTTAAGGTGATAGCCATATGAGCAGTACTAGATAGATAGACAGACCCCAGTTATTATTGGCTGGGGACTTTAACGCTAGGGTTCGGGAGATAAATGAGGATCTCTTTCTGAAATGCTTTAAAACTCAGACAAAGGATACTTTAACTATGATTTATAGAAGATCTAAAGATAGGAAAATTAATGGTGCTGGCAGATACTTTGCATTCTTACTGTTAAATAATGACCTAGTGATACTGAATGGATGTACCCAGTTTGATGAAAAAGGAGACTGTACATGTATAAACCATAAAGGGCTGAGTGTGGTGGATTATTTTGTTTCTTCTGATGATCTTTTTTTAAAAATTGAAACTTTGGAAGTAATGGATTATTTGGGTTGTGACCATTATGCAGTGCATTTATTATAATGTGTACAGATTTGTCACTCTGCATCCTCTGTAATGAAAACAGCCTTAGCCCAGACACATAACAGTCTAAGACCACTAAGATGGTGTGAAGCTATGGAAGAGAAAGTGAAATCACAAATGAGTATGATAAAATCTAGCCATATAGGCTCCCATTCAATTAAGAACATGGGAATCATGGACTTTCTTACTAGTTTAACTGATTTTTTCAGCCAGTCCTGGTAAGAGATGAACTAAAGCCCAAGAGACAGGGCATGCCAGGTAGTGTCAGACTCCTTGACAAAGTTACTCTCGACAACACTCTCTGGTAGTAATTTGTTTATTGAGAAACAATCATATTCCAGGCCAGACCAGTACTGTGTCAGAACTGGGGTTCTGGTGGGAGAATCCAAAGATATAGACAGTTCAAATGAAGCTCCCCCTTCAGGTATAGCCAATCACACTCCGCAAACATCCCACCTAGCTTTTGCACTCCTTTTTTTTAAAAAATAAATTTTATTTATTGGGTCTTTTAAGCCTATATCACAAACACAAGCAAAGACAAAGACATAATTACATACATCTCACAACTCAGTGTATCACAGTTCTTTTTTTCCATCCCAAACAACACAGAACAGAATATCCAATCTTACTTCTACACCTACTCTACTTACTTTCCTATCTCCATATCCAATCTGTATTGACCAACAGTTCATATTTCAATAATCAATAATCATCCTATCACTTCTAACTTCTAACCTTACCCTAGGATATAACTTTCACTCTATCAATATGAACTCTTCATTCACATATCTCTTGACTTGTCAAGTGCATGAGTTGAACATAGGGGTTAAATTCAATTATAATTTTAATTTTTACTTTATCATTATGTTTAAACCTTTAATTACTACTAGCTCTTTTTGTTTGTTTGTTTAATTTTCTATTAATCAATAATCATTCTTCAGGAGCCTCATATTAAGCCTACTTACTACTTAACCTATCCTCTACCTAGTGTCAAAATCAATCTTGTGTATATGTGTTTGATTAAACTCCTTTTTAAAGACCTTCAGTACTCAAAAAGAAAAGAAAAAACCAAGAAA
The DNA here is from genome assembly GCF_001447785.1 of Gekko japonicus. Classification (NCBI taxonomy): domain Eukaryota; kingdom Metazoa; phylum Chordata; class Lepidosauria; order Squamata; family Gekkonidae; genus Gekko; species Gekko japonicus. The sequence goes on from NW_015168050.1 coordinate 1,344,614, forward strand.
AACAAACAAACACAATATTAAAGACAAACATTATTCCCCTATAAACAAATAGATTTCTCCAACCCCATACTCCTATAGGCCCATTCCTCCAGATATCCACATATTCAAATCTTTTTATGACCATACTTCTTCCTGATTCACAATTCATTTTTTTAAAAATATAATTAATGTATCTAATTCATTTTTCTATTAATTTTTTTAAGTAACATTCAAATCTTTCTATTTCAATACCACTTCTATAAATCATAATTCATTCATTCTTTTTATATAAATATAATTAATTTAATTAATTCATTTTACCATTAAAATATAATATTATTAAATAGTTCATTTAATACCAAT
>NW_015168050.1:1345078-1352060 GCF_001447785.1 Gekko japonicus
GTTTTCTTTTTTTTATCTTTTTGTCTCTTTTCCCTCCAGTTCTTAAACATTGCCTATCCTCTCTTGACTGTTCCACTTTCAATCCCAACAGCTCTCTCTTGGTTACTCCTGCCTCCTTCATTGGCACACTCAGATCCATATCATTGTCCCGATTACAGTCCTCGGCGCCATCTTCATTTTCTCTCCAAACCTCCTCTTCTTGCAACTCCTCCGCACAGTTTGATCCCTGCTTCTCCATTCCTTCTGCATTCACATGTACCTTATAATCCTTCATTACCTCCGCACAAGCCTCCTCGCATCCTCTCTTTACCGCTTGCTTTATTTTTCTGATAAACCACTCCATTTCAGTCTCCCCACCTTCCGGGTTTCCATTCCCTTCCATCTCTTTACTTCTACTACCTTCCATCGCTGCAGTTTCACTATAACAGTCAAAGTTATCTTCCTATAACATTGTTTACCCCCAACTTTTTTCTTCGTCCACACCAGCACTAATTGTGGCACCCAACAGCCGTTTTCTTTACCCCGCCAGGATGTCACTTATAGTTTTCGTCTGTCACGCTCTCGGCCTCTTTATTTCTTATATTTGGACGTCGATGTTTAGGGGTATTCCGCTTTACCTAGTTCCTTTACTAATCAATCCTTTTCATACTCTATTTGCTCCTCCTTGCTGTTTCTCAGTCCATTTTGTTGTGCAAAAGCTAAAAACTCCAGGTGGCTGTGTCTTAATCCTTTTCATACTCTATTTGCTCCTCCTTGCTGTTTCTCAGTCCATTTTGTTGTGCAAAAGCTAAAAACTCCAGGTGGCTGTGTCTTTGCAAAACCATGGCAGCCATGTTTGCTTCCGCCACTCGCTCCTGCTTCGGGGCGGTTTGCGGACACCCCCCCTGCCTTGCCGACTGCGGGGGAGGCCGCGAACGAAAGCCCCTTGCACCAGCCTGTCCTTATGAGCCGGCTGGTTGGGTACCCCCGGACCCGGGAGCCCCGAAAAAGAGACGAGCGCGTTCGGGCTGTTCAGCGTTAGCCGAAACCGCCCCTCGACGCGCCATACCGGACTAGCTTTTGCACTCCTACACCCCACCACACACCTGGGAGTATATGGATCCTTTATCTAAAACCGTGAAGCAGGCACAGCTTGGCTTCAAGGTTGTCCCTGGTCAAGGGAGGTATCTTGAGAAGAGTTACATTGCCTACGACAGAGCAGTTCACATACTAGGCCTCTCACGCACCCCTCAGGAATTTCCCTCCCCATACAAATCATGGCAAACTAGAAAACAAGTTTGACATTCTGCCCCCCCCCAAAGCACTTCACCCTCCCAGCTTGGGGGGAGCTGCTTATGTCTTGGAGCTTTCACATGTTTGTCTTCCACCCATCCATTATGACTTGGGTCAAAGTCTTTCCATTTAATGAGATAGTATAGTGAGCCCCATTTGATTTTAGAATCTAAAATGTTGTCCACTTCCTGGTTGGGGTTCTCCGTCCATGATCAGGGGAGGAGGAGCCGCAAGACAAGCTTTCCACGTTGATGGTCCAGGATCCTTCTTCAGAAGACTAAAATGGAAAACAGGGTGAACATGACATAAGCTCTTTGGCAATTCAACCTCAACAGTCACTTTATTAATAAGGCACACCCCTTTAAAGGGTCCCACATATTACCACCCCAGCTTCTTTCCAGGCTGCAGTCCTTCGAGGTTTTTTGGTGGAAATATACACCAAGTCGCCTAGCTTTATCTCCCACTCAGGGCCCCTCCCTTTGTCAGTGTAACGTTTGTAATCCACCTTGGTCAGCGTTTGCTGGGTCATTTTGGCCCACCATTTCTAGGCATCACCAGGGCTCAATTCCTCTGAGTTCAGAGTGGGGAGGGGTCCCCCCTCATATCCATGTACTACCTTGAAGGGAGACATGCCTATAAAGCTGTGCACAGAATTGTTATAACTGTACTCTGCAAATGGAAGCACGTCTACCCAGTCATTTCGCTGATGATTTATAAAACATCTCAGAAATTGTTCTAACACTTGGTTCATCCTTTCTGTTTGTCCGTTGGTTTCTGGGTTGTAAGTGCTACTTAGTCCTTGGTCTACCCCCAACAGTTTTAACAACTCTCTCCAGAACCCAGCCACCAGCTGTGAGGCCCGGTCCAAAATTATTTTGCGGGGTAAGACATGGAGTCTGATTATATGTTGCATGAACATTTGGGCTAATTTCCATGTGGTGGGCAATTGCTTGCAGGGAATAACATGCGCTTGCTTGGAAAACAGATCCACCACTACCCAGATTACCATCTTTCCATGGCTCAGGGGCAAGTCTTGATAAAGTCCATAGAAATGATGGAGCAGGGTTTCAAGTGGCTACAGCAGATCTGGGGTCTTCCCCACCTGCCTCTTGCCCATCAAGCACGTCTGGCAAGAGGCCACATATTGGGAGATATCTCCTCTCATGTGGGGCCACCAAAATTGCCTTTGGATGAGATTCAAAGTCTTTGTTGTTGTTGTTCAGTCGCACAGTCAAGTCCGACTCTTTGTGACCCCATGGACCACATCACACCAGGATTATTTAATTAAATAAGCAAGGTGATAATATACATCCTTGTCGTACTCCTTTTCCGATGCTAAACCAAATTTATATGCAGAGCACATCATGTGAAATCCTGGCCTGGATGAATCACAAGCCGGAATTAAGATTGCTGGGGAAAAGATCAACAACCTCAGATATGCAGACAATACCACTCTAATGGCAGAAAGTGAAGAGGACCTAAAGAGCCTCCTGCTCAGGGTAAAAGAGGAGAGCGCAGAAGTGGACTTGAAGCTCAACATCAAAAAAACTAAGATCATGGCATCCGGCCCTATCACTCCATGGCAAATAGAAGGGGAAGTCATGGAAGTAGTGACAGACTTCACGTTCCTGGGATCCCAGATCACCGTAGACTGTGACAGCAGCCATGAAATTAAAAGACGCCTGCTCCTTCGGAGGAAAGTGATGGCGAACCTAAACAGCATGATAAAAAGTAGAGACATCACCCTGCCAACAAAAGTCTGCATGGTCAAAGCAATGGTATTCCCACTAGTCATGTATGGCTGTGAGAGTTGGACTATAAGGAAGGCCAAGCGTCGAAGAATAGATTCTTTTGAACTATGGTGCTGGAGAAGACTCTTGAGAGTCCCTTGGACTGCAGGAAGATCAAATCAGTCAATCCTAAAAGAAATCAACCCTTACAGTTCCCTGGAAGGCCAGATAATGAAACTGAAGCTCAAATACTTTGGCCACCAAATGAGAAGGGAGCACTCACTGGAGAAGACCCTGATGCTGGGAAAGATTGAAGGTCAAAGAAGATGGGGATGGCAAAGGATGAGATGGTTAGACAGTGTCATAGATGCTACTAACATGAAATTGAGCAAACTTCAGAGGACGGTGGAAGACAGGAAGGCCTGGCATGATCTGGTCCATGGGGTCGCGAAGAGTCGGACTCGACTGTGCAACTGAACAACAACAACAAGATTATTGTGTTCAGTTTGGGCACCACACTTTAAGAGGGATGTAGACAAGCTGGAATGTGTCCAGAAGAGAGCAAAAAAGATGGTGAGGGGTCTGGAGACCAGGTACTGTGAGGAAAGGTTGAGGGAGCTGGGTATGTTTAGCCTGGAGAGGAGATGATTGAGAGGTGATATGATAACCTTCTTCAAGTATTTGAAGGGCTGTTATATAGAGGATAGTACATGTTATGTACTGAGATTGAGGCAGCATTTCCAAAACAGTGATTTATTTATTCAGCTCAGAACACAGCAACGACTCATAGAACGATGCAACTATATACATTTTGAACCAGTGAGGCCACACCCCCTAGCACAGTAATGATCAATACAATTGAGAGCTTAGGACCAATGGGATTAGTTCGTGCCAAAGGTCAGAGTCTTTCCGGATTGGTCTGTTACGCAACAGCGACCAATCCGACTGCGACCCAATAGTTGACTGGGGAGCATTGCAATTAGAAGGTGCCTCTGACTGGGAAGCGTTGCAATTAGAAGGTGGCGTCGATGAGGTCGCCAGGCTGGAATGAGCGGAGAGGTTCCAGATCCTCTCTCTGCTCTTGTTCTCTGCTACTGGGATGCTTAACGGACTGTAAATGTTCTTGTTTCAGACCACAACAGGAATGCGCTGTCTCTGGAACTCAACGAGGTGGAAATTGCAAGGCTCGAGCTGTTGTTTGCTCCATCTGGGGACGAGCCGGTGTAGAGTCTCTGCTGAGATGATGGTGAGCGTCGACCCCGAGTCGACCTCCATTTCGCAGGGAATGTTGTTTAGGAGTACTGCCACATAGAAGTTGAACCTGGAGACGTAGGTGTCCCAGTCTTCTGTTGTCGACTCGAACAGTTTGAAGTGGAAGTGGCCCTTGGAGGCCATCGTAGTGCTGCACTGGAGCAACAGGAAGTGGCCCTTGGCGGCCATCGTAGTGCTGCACTGGAGCAGCAGGTGGCTGCGTCCTTCTTGCTGCTTTGGTGGGCCAAGGTGACAATTCCTTGCCCTCTGCAGTTTGAAGTGGAAGTTGCCCTTGGCAGCCATCGTAGTTCCGCGCTGGAGTGGAAGGTAGCTGTGTTCCTCTTGCTGTTTTGGTGGGCCAAGGTGACAATTCCTTGCCCGTTGCAGTGATCAGCTCTCGAGGGGCCAAGGTGACAATTTCTTGCGTGTTGCAGTGATTAGCTTAGGTTCTTTGGGGCTGCCTACCCACTGTATCCCATCCTCATCACCAGTGTTATGTACTGAGAGTGAGGCAGCATTTCCAAAACAAGATTCATAGAAGGATGCAAGAATATACATTTTGAACCAGTGAGGCCACACCCCCTAGCACAGTAATGACCAACTAAAATTGAGAGCTTAGGACCAATGGGATTTGTTCATGCCGAAGGTCAGAGTCTTTCTGGATTGGTCTGTTATGCAACAGCGACCAATCCGACTGCAGGGTTTAGAATACCAGGGAGTCAATGGAGCCTGTGCCTGAAGCTCAGTTTAGGTTACATAGCACAACACATAAGCAAATATATAACAGTACAGAATTGTTTTCGGTTGCCCCAGAAGGTCGGACCATAACCAACGGGTTGAAATTAAATCAGAAGAGTTTTCGGCTAAACATTAGGAAGAACTTCCTGACATTTAGAGCAGTTCCTCAGTAGAACAGGCTTCCTCGGGGAGTGGTGGGCTCTCCTTCTTTGGAGGTTTTCAAACAGAGGCTAAATGGCCATCTGACAGCAATGCTGATTCTGTGAACTTTAGGCAGATCATGAGAGGGAGGGCAGGAAGGGTTACATCAATGCTTAGTTCTCGTGGCCCTTTCTTACATGCCCAGGGAAATGCTGATTGTCACTTTGGGGTCAGGAAGCAATCCTGAAGGATTTTTTTGTCATCTTCTGGGCATGGAACAGCAGTCACTGTAGATATGGAGGGGGAGGTGTTTGTGAATTTCCTGCCTTGTGCAGGGGGTTGGACTAGATGACCCTGGAGGTCCCTTCCAATTCTATGATTCTACAGTTCAGTATCACACATTGATCTAAACACGATCATCCTTCTCTAAAGCCTGCTTGCTCCTGTCCCAAAAAACCTTCCTGCTCCATCCAATCTTTTAGCGTCCATTGTAAATGTTTCAAGTAGAGCTTACTTGTTAGGCTCAGCAGACTAACTGGCAGGGTCCTCTCTATTCCCTTTTGTTGTGTCCTCAAGGCATATACCCGAGCTTCAGTGTGGGAAGACAATGCCTGCTCCATCCAATCTTTTAGCGTCCATTGTAAATGTTTCAAGTAGAGCTTACTTGTTAGGCTCAGCAGACTAACTGGCAGGGTCCTCTCTATTCCCTTTTGTTGTGTCCTCAAGGCATATACCCGAGCTTCAGTGTGGGAAGACAATGGGGACTAGGATCCTAGTCCCTCCACGCCTGTCGACGACCCATGCGGCTCCCACTACACAATAGTGGTGACGAGGATGGGATCTAGCTGCATCTGAGCCGGGCCGTCGCGAGGAACCAGGAGGACGCGAAGTAGCCGATCCGATGAGCGAACCATCGAACAACTCGACCGCTCCTCCCGCACCCCCTCCGACGCGCACAATGGCTACTGCTCCCGGGCTAGGGCTGCTACCGCCCTTCGACACAGCCCGTCCGCAAGACTGGGCCACCTGGGTCCAGGGCGCCGAGTCCGCGCTAGAATTCTTCGACATCACCGACGAAGGCAAGAAGCGGGGTTTCCTCCTGGCCTCCTGCGGCACCGCGGTAGTGTCCCTGGCCAGAAGGCTACTCTCCCCCACCAACCTTGGTGACTGCACCTTCGAGCAGATCGTCAAAGCGGTTGTGACGGAATTGAAAATCTGGGACCAGCAGAAAGTAAACACAGAACACTGCTGAGTCACATGACTGAGTGAGGAGGGGGCCATTTAGCTTGGAACCCTCAGTGATTGGCATTTACTGGACCAAACGGTCGGTTTGGGATTTGGGCAGTTGGAAAGAAGCAGTTAGTAGGAGGTTGATGTATGTCAGCAAGCTGCCATGGTGTTCTGTGTTAGTTGTATCTCTGTACAGTTGTTACCCCCCCCCCTGCCTCTGTGCCTTGATTCCAGAAGGAACTGGAGGTGGCTTAGAAAGGGCTAAAGAACGGTCTGGCAGGAGTCTGGAAAGCTGGTCTGGTGACCAGGGAGACTCAGAGAGACCTGTTAGTAAAAGCCAAAGGAAAACCACAAAGCAGTTGCTGGAGAGTGGAAGCGTGTTTAGTGAACTGATGACCACCTATGTATGAACTGAAAGTAATAAACATACAGCCTAAGTGAACGTAAAGGCAAGAACTAAAGTCTGAAAGGAAACAAAATATCCTTTGTATATATATATATCATCCCCCTGTTGTGTTTTCTGTAAATAAAGCCTGTTCTGGTTTGAAGTTAACAAGCTAACTCTTTAATAAGTAAAACAAATACCCCAAAGAGACTTTTGTAGATTTGTGTAGAGGACT
>NW_015168050.1:1356136-1404154 GCF_001447785.1 Gekko japonicus
CCCCGACAGCAGAGGCAGGGCCCCCAGAACCCGAGCTGGAGACCACCGAGGCCCCAGCTCCACCGCCGGCTTCCGCACCGGAGGGCGGAACCCAGGTGGCCCCAGCACAGGGCCCCAGACGATCGGCAAGGGTGTGACAGCCCCCAGCGTACCTGAAAGACTATGCCACCTAGGAGTGGTTCCGGACTATGGGGGGAGGGGTGTTGTGTCCACTGACCGCCACCGGAGGTCAGGGCATATACCCGAGCTTCAGTCTGGGAAGACAATGGGGACTAGGATCCAATGGGGAACCAATGGGAGCCATGGCGGGAGATTCAAACCCACCAATGGTGACCAAGGGGTGGTCCCCAGGTGTGTATATAGTTGGCCTGCCGGCCGTTTGTCTTCGTCTTGTTGTGTGCCTAATAAAGCGTGCTATGCACCACGTCGTTGCCTGTCGTCGATCCATGCGGCTCCCACTACACAATACCTTTTTTGTAAATAGGCACAATTATTGCCACCCCCCAATCCTTAGATATTCTATCTGTTCTATCTATAGCTGTAAATAAAGTAGTAAGAACCAGAACTCGCCACTCAAGGTTCCTCTTAATCAGATCCGCTGATATAAGATCAGAGCCTGGGGCTTTGTTAGAACTCAGTGTCTGTATAAGGTTCTTAATATCTTGAGGATGCACAGGGAGCCAAGAAGGCAGCAGGAGCTGCAGAGAATTGGGATGCAGAAGGGGAGGATGCTTCCCCACCAATCTCTGAACCACTGCCGTCAGAGTCCTCTCCAAAGACTTTCAGCAACTGTTGGAGTCTGGATATTGCTAAAATCTCTGGGGGTTTTCTTTGGAGATCCCCAAGGATACAGCAGAGGAATCATAGAATCACAGAGTTGGAAGGAGCCATACAGGCCATCTAGGCCAACCCCCTGCTCAATGCAGGATCAGAGCATTCCTGACAAATGTTTGTCCAGCCACTGCTTAAAGTCCACCAGTGAGGGGGAGCTCACCACCTCCCTAGGCAGCTGATTCCACTGTTGCACAATGCTTACTGTAAAAGAAGCTTTCCCTAATATCCAGTTGGTACCTTCCTTCCCTTAATTTAAACCTATTATTGCAAGTCCTATCCTCTGCTGCCGCTGGGAACAGCTCCCTGGAAGAAGGGTCCAAGACCCCTGGTGATGCCCTGGTGGGGCAGGATCCTGGGGGTGGGATGGAAGGGTGGATTTGTTGCCCAGGGACAGGAGCCTCTGGTATGGAAGGGGAGCACCAACTTTCACCCTCATAAACAGTCAGGAGGGGTGGATATAAATATGGGCCCTCATCCAAGGCACCCACCAGCTAAGCCCCTGTGCTTGGCTAGAGCAAAGGGACTGTGTGGCTCAGATCCCTGAATTCAATCCACACCCAAACACCAGCAGCAGAGAGCAGTTCACAAGCTGGAGGTTTGGGGGGTATATAAATGTGGGTCTTCTGGGGAGGCACCCAGTAGCTAAGTCTCAGTACTTAGTTTTAGGTATTGAAGGCAGGAGATGGTAGTCAAAATAAAATGCTTTATTCAAACATTCCTCAGCTCAGGACTGCTCTGCAAAAAGCGGCACTCAAACGTATACGGTTCCATAACTGAACTATATACAATGTTATCACATTCAGGAGGTCTGACTGGACCTAAGCAGAGCCTCAGGATAGGACATTCTATATGGCTTAAGGACCAATGGGCAGTCTTTATCAGGAAGCCAATCCCAACAGAGAAAACCGGAATACTGCAGTTTAAACATAACTTAGAACATAACACTTAGCATGAGCACAGAGACTGAGTGGCTCAGAACCCTGAGTCCACCTATCTACACCCAGACCCCAGCAGCAGAGGGCAGATCACAAATAGGAGAGGTGGGAGGTATAGAAATATGGGTCCTCTGGGAAGGCACCCAGTAGCTAAACCTAATGCTCAGTGTGAGAACAGAGACTGGGTGGCTGATATCCCTGAGTACACCTACCTATACCCAAACCCCAGCAGCAGAGAGCAGATCACAAGCAGAAAGCAAAGCAATGACTCTGCTCTGCTAGCTCCATGCCTCTCTCTTGATTCACCAGCCAACAAAGAAGAGGGTGGGAGCAGAACTGCTGAATATATAGCCTTCTGAGCCCATAGAGCAAAATGGGACCTCCGTGATTGGCAGCCAGCAGTGCCTGTTAAGGTTTGGAGGGCTTCTATTAGTTTTTCCAAGGCTGGAGAATTCTGAGCCTCCTTGTTGCCTTGGAGTTTTATAAACAGTTTAATTTATCGGCACCAGCCTTTCTGAGTTCACAAATTGCCATAGACAGTGCTAAAACGTTGTGGAAGTTCATTGTGGCAGAGCTGCCATGAACTTCAGTTCATGAACCTGCTAAAATTTGTCACAAACTTTAGTTCGTGAGCTGGTTTGTGTTCATCCCTATATGGGATAGGCTCCCTGAAGAATCTGCAAAGTCCAGACCTGTTATTCTTTCTTTGGTAGGGTTAACAACTCTGGGTTGGGAACTTCCTGGAGATTCTCAGTGACTCACATGTCTACTTAAATACGTAACTTTAAAAAAATTATTTGTGACTGTGCTGTTCCCAGCAAAATGGTCCTTGGCTAGGTCCTCTAGGTGCTAATGTAGTAGTAATAATCATAATAATCACAACGGTGTCACTTAGGACTCACTGGGTTTTGTCCTCTGGAGTCAGCCCAAGCATATTATTAAAGTTTTGGGGGGGGGGGGGGGGGAAGGTCAGCATTGTGTGCAATGAAGCAGCACACTATAATTTAGCAATTATTGTAACTCACACTTGTAATTTCAGTGGTTTTCTACAAACTCTTACCAGTGCTTTCTCTCCACTTAGTTTAATGCCTAATTTGATAAGCTGCCTTTAACCCACACAGTGCTGGATTCTTCCCTAAGGGCCCGGGGGTGTGGGGAGGAATTGCACAATTAATCAAGAAATCTGGAAATTGAAAGACTTGGTGACAGTCCTTGGTAGTCTGTTCCTTGTGGACTTACTGTATGACCTTCAGGAAGTCACCTTAAGCTTTCTGAGCCTCCCACAGCCCATCTGTGTTACCTGCCTTACAGTAGGGTATGTGTGAGATTTAGCGTTTAGTCATGCCAGCCACACGACCACGGAAAAAGTTTTTGGACAGCACTGGATATTTGGCTTGGAAATGGAGATGAGCACCGCCACCTAGAGTTGGATTCGACTGGCTTTCGAGCAAGGGAAACCTTTACATTTAAACCTAATTAGGAGAATTACATGCAGTGTTTTATTACCTGCTGTTCAGTAACTTGTATTTATCCTTTTCAGTGGCAGTTCCCACAGGCTTGAGGGTTTCAGTGCCTTAATCCCTTCAAGCTATGCTAACAGTCAATTTAACTAGTCATTGAAACATGAAACTATATTTATGTTTAGTACCATTGTGCTGGAGCAGAACTTGTTTTTCTGACAGGGCTCAGACTTGCTTGGAAGGCAGAGGCCTTGTGATCTAGAGGCCCTTCTAGCCAGCCTGTGGATTGATTGCCTAAAAACAGAGCTATGCCTGGGATGAAGGTGCTAAGGTTGCCGGGCCTTTGCTTGAAAAGGGTACTGCACCCAGAGACGGTGCAGCTGCTGTGCCCAATCCCAATTATTCCTCAAGAGCATCTCTATATCCAGTTTGTACAAGGTATAAACAGTAGCCATGACTGTGTGTGTATGTGTGTTAAGTGCTGTTAAGTGGCTTCTGATATGGCAACCCTATGAATTAATGACCTCCCAAATGTTCTATTGTTAACAGCCTTGTAAAGGTCTTACAAACTGAGGGACATGGCTTCTTTGATTGAATCAATCCATGTCATGTTGGGTCTTCCTCTTTTCCTGATGCCTAATGTCAGCTAAGCCTCTGTCTAGCCCTGGCTACCATGGGAGTGGGGTGTCTCTGGAATGTTAAGTTTCTATTCTGCTGTGTCTTCTGTGTTTCTGTTATCTCTGCTTGACCTTCAGTGCCTGGTGTAGTGTTTCTCCTGGGAACTGATGCCCATTATTTCGGTGGGCTTCTACCTGACCCCTGATTGGCCCTGGTCCATCAGGGGGCCTCCTTGAATGATGTGTAACTGTTTGCTTCACACACTCTTATTCAGTTCTAACACAGAATGGTTAAGATATCTTCATACTATCAACTGTCTCAATAACCTTTACTTCTTTGAATGAAAGATGTTGGGAACTGACTGCTGCGGGAGTCTGACACCTTCAACTTTTCCTAGCATTATTGTCTTTTCCAGTGACTCTTGTCTTCTCAGAATTTAGTCATTTTAATTTTTAGGGAGACTTCAAGCTTGATTTGATATAGAACCCAGTTAGTTGTTGTTGTTTTCGCAGTCCATGGCAGGCCCATAGCTACCACAGGGTCCACGGGGCCTGGCCTCCCTGTGGTTTTTATGGGCCTCTCCCCAATCCTCAGCTCCCCCTCTTCCCGTGGGCCCCCTTTCCCTCCGATCACCTGTTGGCACTCGGCAGACTGCAGTGCTGATCAAATCTGGGTCAGGGGAGGACAAGGGGACAAATCCAGAAAAAGGAGGAGCAGAGACTGAGTCCCCACCTGACCTGAGACTTCAGACCATTTGCTGTCTCACCCTCACCTCTAACTGAGCAGTTTGAACAGTGGGCAGGCTCTACACAACGCTTATATAGAGCCCGCCAAGTACAAGTTAAGCTGCACCATGTTTGCCACACACCATATTATTTTTCTCCAAGCAAGCAGCTGCAGCAGTCAGAGCAGTCCTGAGCCCCTGAGCCTCACCACCTGGCCAGCACAGCCCCATAGCTTCTCCTCCTCCTTCGAGTCCTCCATTGTCCTCCTCAACCATCATCCCCAACAGTGCAGTCTGGCTTCTGCCTTCTGGAGGAGTATTGTTTGCTGTGCACCACCTGCCCACCACTCCGTCTGGCCATCAAGTTGAAACTTGTCATCCTCCATGGGGTTGGCCACCCACCTGCAGCACCTGTGCCACATTTTCAGCGCTCCCCCTCTGCCAGCGTGGAGTCTGCCGGACTCCAGGTTAGATATAGAGCGAAAGTGGCTCATGTGGGGGTAGGGAGCTCTAAGGCTCTAAGGCTCATCTACAGCACGGGCCTGAGGGCATCTGGAATTCTGGTATAGGGTGGTGGGCGCAACAAAATCACTACCTTGGGAGGTAGAGCTTACCACAGCATGGCAGCTGTGAGTGGTGGAGCCACAGAAGAAGTCCAAGTGCATGGGAGGGAAGAGGGGTAATTTTTAAAAAGACCCTGGGAAAGAGTTGAGTCCTGGTGACTGCTGCCAGCCCTAGGCTAGGCCTCTTTCTCCAGGGCTTCTCCTGGACTAGTAGTGGGATAGCTGCTTAATGGCCTACATGAGGAGGATTTCTTTCCCCATTGAGTTTATATGGTGAGGCCTGTACTATCAAGTTGTTGTTGTTGTTCTGGGAGTTGCTATAGTTCTTGTGGAAGTTGTTGTGGAGGTTGCTATACTTCTGGGAGGGAGGCTTGTTGTTGCCTCTGGCCTGATTCTTGTTTCTGGCTCCTGGCACCAAGTTGGGATGTGTTCTGATTTTACTTTTTTTTAAAAAAATATTTTACTGATGGAGTGGGTGGGTGTCTGGGGCAGGTTGGTGATCTTCTGCTGGCTGCTGCCTGCCCTAGGCTAGGCCTTCTCCAGGCCTTCTGCTGGCCTAGTGTATTGCCTTGCCTGGTTCTTGTTTCTGGTCTGGCTCTTGTTTCAGTTCAGGGCATCTCTAATTGGAATTGGAAAGCTAATGACAGTAAGTGCTTTGGTTCCTTTGAGAATGGGGGTGGATGGAGGAGTGTATTTCCACTGATTCTCCCTTCCTTCCTTCTGTTTCCAATGTGGTCTAGTGTGGGGCCTGGCTTGGGTTTGTTTCAGTTTTGGGCATCTCCAGCTGTAATTGGAAAGCTACCATGGCACTAAGCATCTGGGGGTCAGGTCACACGGACATATAGTGCGGGCTTCACTGCTGATTCCTCGCGCATTAAAGTTCCCTGTTCATATTGGCAAACCCGCCTCCCGCACCGAAGCTGGCTGAGTCCCACGGTTTCTGCTCTTTTTATCTGCGTTTTACGACACCCGTTGGAACAGGTGTTTTCCCAGTATCTCACGCTTTGTATCCGCGGTTTTGGTATCTGGACAGCAATTCGCCGTGACCGCGCTACCTCCCCCCCTTTATTGTGTGTTTCCGGTTTAAGTTATGCGCATGTGCAAACGAGCACTAGCTTTTATTTTGGTATTTTTAGTTTGTATGTACGCCCAAGCACATGTTTAACCCCGTTTTCTTTCTCGTTTTCCTTTACATCTTCGATCACGTGTATTGACAGTTTGGTAACGCCGATGTTGCTTGTTCAAGCCGTAATTCGCCATGCACATGGGAAGACAAGCGCATGCGCAGGTTGTTTTAAAAAAACCGTGCCGCCGCGGGGACAGCGTGCTGTGGGATCAGTACTTCGTGCAAGTGAAGCGGAAGACAGAGGAACCGTCTGACCATCTCCAAGCGATATAAAATGTTGCAGATAGAAGAGCTGCGGGAAAACTAGCGTGGTAAGAGGTCCGTGTGACAGTGGCCTGGGTTTCTTTAAGAATGGAGGTGGATTGGGGGGGGGTATATTTCCACTGAATCGCCCTTCCTTATACTTCTGTATTCAATGCACATTTTTAAAAACTGTATCACTCTGGCCATTTTTAAGACATAACTCTTGCATATTTCATTCTTGGTAAATTCATTAGGTTACTAAACTGTTAAAGTTAAGGCAACAAAGTGTTTTGGGTAAAGGAATATAGATCAATTAGTGTGTGATTAATTCTGTGCTTTACATTGGGTATAATGATATTTCGTAGGGATGGACACTTTCCTGAAGTTGCACCAGACCAAACTGAACCGAACCGGCCCAGTTCCCAGACGGGTTCTCGAACCAAACCGTGACTGGTTTGCAAACCAGTCTGGATGCGAAAAAGCCCCTCCGGGAGGTCTCGAGGCTCCAGATACTCAGGGTGATTCCAGCCCACTCTCCTAGACATTCTCACCAATTTTGGTCCCCTTTGGACTTGGGGGGGGGGGGGAAGCTACAGACACCAAACGAGACAATGCTTTTCAATGGGACATCACCCCTGCCAGTTCAGGAGTGACCAAAACTGACCCAGGTGAGCTAAAGGCCTCCAACTTGCACAGTCCCTCCCTGGGGTGGCCCTCCATATGCCCCTCAAGTCACATCCCTGTCAGATGTAGAGGGTCCGAGTAGCAGACTCCTAAGCCAGGTGCACCCCTGGAAACTGCTTCTGGAAGAGTTATCCAGTGCTGGTTTCAGACAGTATGGTACAGAACTGGTTAAGCTACAGTCATCCAACTCCCAGAGAACCTCCCCAGGAACCACCACATGGTTGCGAGTGCCTCTGTCTTCCTGCGGCCCACCACAGGGGCAGGTGGAGCTCTCTCCCCGGGCACATTCACCTTTAAATGGTAAAGTAATCACCGACCAGACTGGATTTATACTCCATCCTTCACTACCCAAAGACATTGCTTGCAAAGGGGCAGGTGTGGTATAGACCTGGAGGGAAACGGGGGGTCCAGTTTCGCGACTGAGTGTCCCATCAAATACAGGTAGTGTGGGTGCAAATGAGGATCTGGACAGGAAAACAGCTATTGCCAGGTATGCAGCCAGACAGAGGGGGATTTGTGGAATCGTTCCCAACTGTGCTCCCCAACCTATGTCCCCTTCTGCCATGAGACCCATTATCTCCTTGACGGCAGATAGGATGACGCTCAACCTGTAATAATTTTTTTTTAGTCCCGGGTGCATTTGGACTTTGCTGGCCCCTTCCAAGGACAAAAAAAAAAAGTATGAAGCTCAACCTGTAAATCTTGACAAGTTGCGACAGCCGTGACTGCTGCACCCGTTACCAAAGGAGGAAGTGGGTCAGTTCACAGACATGGTCGGGGACCTGGACCTAACTGTGCTGACACCCCAAGTGGCAGATGGCAATCACATTGACAGATGGAGAGAGCACAATGGAGCTTGATGGACTGCACAAACCCCAGGACAAGTACCTTAGGATGGTGGTGCAATGATGGAGAGGTTCCTGTTGGGCATCCCCACACCTATTTTCCCCATCAGTCCAGGACTTGTTGTCACCTAACCAGTAAGTGGACTGAGGTGCAATCTGTGAATCTCAATTTTGGGGTGGGTCCTAAGATCTGCAGACTCACAGCCCCTGGACCTAGAGGCCTCGACTGAAGGGAAGTGGCTTAGGGAGAATTTGGACTCAAGGCTTGGAGTCTATTGGATGAATCTTGGTATGCTTTTATGACAATGGTGAACTATTGAGGTGCCTGAGCTCTGCTTCCTGACAGGATTGGGCTTGCAAGAGTAACCCCAGGAAGACAGTGACGTCTTGGCCATGGACTGGACCATTCCCCCATCACTCTGTGACTGGTTATCCCATCAATGGTAGGTGGACTGAGGCCTGTGGATCTCAATGTTGGGGTTGGTCCTAACCTCCGCAGATGTTGCCCCTGGACCTAGAGGCCTCAACTGCAGGGAAGCGGCTTAGGGAGAACTTGGACTCAAGGCTTGGAGTCTACTGGATGAATTTTTGTATGCTTTTATGACAATGGTGAACTATTGAGGTGCCTGAGCTCTGCTTCCTGACAGGATTGGGCTTGCAAGAGTAACCCCAGGAGGACGACTTCAAAGCGACCTCTTGGCCATGGACAGGCCGATTTCCCCCCTCACTCCAGGACTGGTTATCCTGTCAATGGTAGGAAGACTGAGGCTCAGTCTGTGAACCACAACAAAGTGTGACAGTGGACTGGAAGATTGAAAGGCCAAGATAGAAGAGGTACACCATTTGCTGGTCTCACACACCATCGAGGACATGGACCATGGTGAGACCACACACAGGAAGGATTGGATGCTGCCCAGTAGTCATGTGGCTGGTGGTCAGATTTGAAGGCCACGCTGGATGAGGACACATCTGGTCTGAGGTGAACTGATCTTGACCACAGCCAGGGACCCAGACCAACAGGTACACACACCCTGGGAGGATTTTGCTGTGGCCAGTGCACACATTGCCAATGGGAAGAGGAAAAGGAAATGGGATGAATTGAGGGAAGGTCATTCACAGTATCTCAAAGACAGGGTGAGGATCCTCCTGTAGACGGAATTGAGAAAAGGTAGGCTGGGGTAGAGGTGAACTGAGCGGCCACCTTAGTGACGGAGAAGGCCATGCTATCTCAACTAATGAACCCAACATTTGTCATGGGAAGAGGCGTTGCAAACAGAGGGCATTTTCCAGGGATGGGATGGCAACTTCCAAAATCCGTATTCAGAACTTAGTGGGCTATCTTGGGGGGGGGACTGGTGGTGGAGGGTTGGGGTCCTTATTTGTCGGGGACACTGAAATGGAACTTGGTGAGGGAGGACATGGCTCGGGTTCACAATTTTTGGCAGGTGGAATGAAAGGCCATGGTGGCTTGTCATGGAGGACACTCATGGATAGTGGAGACCACATTCCATGGCAAGACTACTTCTCAGACAAAGTCTGGGAACTCTATCAAGTTGTGGTTTCACCCCGGGCTTTCACCAGTTACCACTTTGCCAGCTGGCTGAGTGACAATACATCACTGTCTGAAGCTATGGTTTTCTGTTGCCAAGCGGTTTGAAAGCATGTAAAATGCAAGTAGATAAAATGAGTACCTGCCTTTAGGTGGCAGGGGGCACCCCTCCTCCTTACGAGGACGTGCAGCAGGAGCGGTGGCGACGGTGGAATGACCCTGGCGACGGCGGAACGATCCTGGTGACCCAGCGTGCGTGCGCGGTGGAGGCTGGACGGAGGCAGAGTCGTGGGGCGCGGTGGTGTGGAGATGCGGCACGGTGGAGCCAGTGGGACGGAGCCGGAGCTGCGGCTGGCACGTTGCCGAGCACCAGATGAAGCTCACTGGGAGGAGCCACGGATTAAGATCTGTTTCGGGCGCCAGGAGGTGAAGTGCCGAAAGAGCCCGCCAGGAACTAATACAACAACTAGCCAGGAACTGAACAACTGAGCCTGCTGTCTGGGTGCTGGTAGGTCATCACCCCCCCATACAAAAATGTGGCCCTAGTTAGGAATAAAGTTGTATGTAAACGGCTCAGAGACCCTTCGGGGTCAGAGCGGTATATAAGCCAAAAATTAAAATAAAAAAATAATAAAAAAAGGAAGACTGGGAGACCAGAAAGACACAGAAAACTTCAATCAGGGACCAGGGAGATGGTTGACGAGCCATCACCTTGATGAAAAAGAAAATGGGGTGTGTTGGCAGAAGAAGCCCAGAGAGGACCGTGTACAGGGAATACTGTATGGCCATTGGAACTCCAGATTGCCAGAAGCAGAGCATCTGGTTGGTGAAGGGAGTCATTGGAGGGGCAGTCTCCTCAGTGCCCAACAACACCAGAACAGGGGACGTGGATGAGGACTCACTCCCAAACAGGGGAAGGCAGAGTGTGCATAAAGGCCCTCTGCCAAGGAGATAGCCCTTAGACAATGACCCCAAAAGCTGGGTCTGATTGCCAGGTGGTGACAGGCAGAATGGAGGGGTCAGAGTTCTGACAGGCCAAAACCCCACCCCCGCAGGGGACTGGTGTGAAGAACTCACTCCCCAAATCGGGCCCATTACCAGGTCCACTTGCAGCCAAGGAACTCCTCCTCTAGGCCTGGAGGGCCCTTTTGACCAGCATTCCAATTCCCACAGTGAACACAATGCTGTGTTTCCATCAAAATCCCACAGCAAAAGAATAAACCATCATGTCTCCAAGGTAAAATCGGGGAACTGGAATGCTTGGTGTTGGGGGGAAAATAGACATTGTGGGTATTTCCAAAACTTGGTGGGATGAGGAAAATCAGTGGGATATGGTGATTCCTGCTTATAAATTATATCGGAAGAATGGGGGGGAAGGGTTGGAGGTGGGGTGGCTCTGTATGTCAGAGAGGGTATATAGTCACAGACTGCACATATTCAACCAGTACTGCACCATCTACACCGGCTTCCAGTAGAGTAACAGGTCAGGTTCAAGGTTTTGGTATTGTCCTTTAAGGCCTTGAGTGGTTTGGGACCAATGTACCTGCGGGACTGCCTTCTCTGCTATGTCCCCGTAAGAGCGTTGTGCCCCACTGATAGCAACTTGCTGGTGATCCCTGGCCCTAGGAAAGCCCGGGCTTTCTCAGTCCTGGTCCCAAACTGGTGGAAATATCTGCCAAATGACACCAGGGCCCTGCAGGACCTTGTTCAATTTCCCAGGGCCTGTAAGGCAGAGATGTTCCACCAGGTTTTGGTTGAGAACAGCAATGGTTGGTTGCACTATCTGGCACCCTTTCCCTCTCCTTTCTCTATATATTTTGTTTAAGATCCCCTCTCCCCAAATACCCAGGCAGTCCAGAATGGGAACAGAAAATTGTAAATCACCATCTGGGATCTTTTACTCTGGTTTTACTTCTTATTAACTATATTTGGATTTTAAATTTTGTATTTTATTTTATGTCATTTTGCCTTTTTTGTACATTGCCCAGAGCCCAGCATAAGCTAGGATAGGGTGATTAATAAATTGAATTATAAATAGTAATAATATCAATGACCTCACCTCAGCGCTAATAGATCTAGAAAGGGGAACTAGACAAGGTTATCCCCTTTCCCCATTAATTTTTCCACTTGCTATAGAGCCCCTGGCAGACGCCATATGATGGGCATCAGGAATCACGGAAGTGAAAGTGGAATCAGAAATATAAAATTTCTCTTTATGTGGATGACATGGTCCTCTATCCAACCCTATTAAATCCCTTCATGCATTACAAAATATTTTAATTTTACAAAAATTTGGGAAAGTGTCAGGTCTGATAGTAAACCAACACAAATCAGAGATATATTCAATCCATAAACAATATTCCACTAAGAACAGTATACAGCGCTTATATGACTATAAGTGGGTTGTTAACACTTGGCGATATCTACGGGTATATATAACCAGTGAATATTACTCAGCTAAAAACATAATTATGACTAAATATACAAGGAGATATTAACTCAAAGAAAACAATGGAACCAACAAAAATGAACTGGGCAGACAGAATAAACTTAGTTAAGAGCTTCATTTTCCCTAAATTTTTGTTTCTATTCCAGTTCCTTCCCATTGATTTACCTGTCTCTGACATAAAAAAGTGGCAGAGAGCAATTAACAGAAAATCACTAAGAATGAATTTTGACACTATTAGAAGACCAGTAGCCAAAGGAGGCTTAGGGATACCAGATCTTATGAGATATTATGAAGCCTCAATATTAGCAAATGTACTAAAAGTAATGACAGATAATAGCTCAAAAAACTGGATAGAAATAAAAAGTTACTATACCAAACCATATTCTCTGAATGAAGCTTTTTGGGAGAGTCCCAAATTTAGACCCACAACACTCAACCAATTTTTTGTCAGTTGCATGTAAAATTTAGGATAAGTAAAAAAGATTGATATTCCCTAAATTTTCAGTATTATCGCCTTTCCTGAATCAAAGTTGATTTCCACCAGGTAAAGAGAAAGCTACTTTTTCCAATTGGAAAGGTGTAGGTATCTCCAAAATCACAGATCTATTTATTGGACATAAACCTATGGAGAAACAATAACAAAAATAAATTGGGGAGTAAGATTCCTTGGTTTAGCTATTCACAGGTAATGCATATGTTAAGAGATCTAGCAGTAAAACTAGTTACCTCTAGATCCCTAACTTCATTTGAACAACTTGTAAAAAATTATGATGGATCATCAAAAGGACTACTCTCAAAAATATATAACATTCTATGCATGACTGACAGCAATAAAATACTACTATATCAAATACATTGAAACCATGAATGTGGTATCAGACTTTCTCAGGAAACATGGCAGAATATCTGGACATCGCCCAGTCTAACTTCTAACATCTTTACAGTAAAATTTCACGCCTTTAAAATTATGTCCAGATGGCATCTCCCTCCAAGCCTCCTTTATAAATTCAAATACTCATCTAGTCAAAATTGTTGGAAACTCTGTGGGAGAAAAGATGATTTCCTACACTGCTGGTGGGAATGTAAGCCTATGAAAGCCTTCTGGACAAAAATCCTACAGGAAATCTATAAAATTACTGGTTTGAATTTACCGTTTGCTCCCAAATCTGTGGTGCTGGGGTTCTGGACAGATCCTTCCAGTAATGAAAGGGAAAAACAGATTATTTCAATGTTATTTATTTATTTATTGATGTTACTGATTTTTCTCCCGCCCATTCTGGCCTAGGCTGGCTCGCCTAGAGGATGCTCAGAGGGAGATACCATCTGGACAGAATTTCAAAGGCTTGAAATTTTACTGTAAAGATGTTAGAAGTTAGAGTGGGCGATGACCACCGCAAGAACATTATTAGCATCAAAATAGAAAAGCCCATATACTCCTCTGCTGTGAGAATGGAGACAAATTAGGATAATATTTCATTTTAAGATTTCAATGTATTCAAACCCTTACACTCTAGACAACACCTACATGAAAATGGTGGAGATTTGGTACCCCGTAGTTCAGTATTTAATGGAAAATAACACCTTGCTAAAAAATCCACACTATCATGATTTCATCTATTTTTAACATAACTTGAGGATAACTATAAATAATAGCCGAAGCCCTTACTATTCTGAATCATTGACTGTGATTTTACTTGGGATTGAACTGTAATACACTGGGTAGAGTTTGATTTGTGGGTGATTAATTTTATACATTTATGCATTTGACACTGTGTTGTGTGGTTGTGTTGTGTAGTTTGACTGGAGTTGTCTTTGTGATATTCATATGTTCTATTTCTGCAAACCAAATAAATATATATATAAAAAGCAGTCAGTAATACTCCTTAGAGTTTCAGACGTTTCAGAAACTTCAGAAATATTGTTCGTGGATGGAAGGGTAAAAACAGAAGATACATATAGTGGGTCTTTTAAAAGAAGGAGGTCATCTATGCGAGGCTGTTTTACAAGGTTTGAAGGAGACCAATGTTCAGAAATATCACTTGCATTGTTAACAATTCCACTTAGATGCCAATTAAATAACTTCTGTGCTAGAGCATCTTTGGAGCATTCCTGGAAAGGCAGTAGATAAAATGAAGAAATATTTTGTACTCCCACTCACTCGCATTGCTACCAGGAGCAAATTAAGGTCTAAGGCAGCTATTGCTGGAGTGTGGGGAACTGGCCAGGTGGAAGGGAAGGGAAGGGAAGGGAAGGGAAGGGAAGGGAAAAGCTTGTAAGCAGAAACTGGCTGGGAACAATATGCTTGGGATATGGGAGTTAGATAAACAGCATTCAACCAGCAGTATGTGTTCATTAGGGTTTTTATGCTTTGATCTGTGCCATGTCTCATCCTATGCTTACATATTCTATAATGTGCTTAACTGGTATAGCGATGCCAAACTGTAATGAGAAGCATGGCACTCCAATGAGTTTTAGATTTTCCAAGATGCCCTTGAGTCCAAAAAGCTTAATGGCTTCCTCCTACAGGGCATATGAAGCAGAATGAGTAGAGCACAACATATGTATGTGCCTCGGTCCATTTAGCTTCCTGTATTCTAGTCCTTACATGCATTCAAAACCCGAATGTACACAGACAGGCACACAAGAAGAGGCTGAAATTAAACTCACATGAATCTTTGCAGTTAGGCTTGCACTTCCAGTATATGTGATGCTGTTCATATGATTGGGCATCACATGCTCATTAAGAATGTGTAGTTTTGATAACAATATTGTGTGATAATCAGTGGATGTGGCACCTGGATATATGGTTTGTTTGCTTGCTTTCATTTTAAAAATGCATTTAATTAATAGGATATTAGCAAGAAAACTTCATCTTATTCCTTCTTGAGATCTTCTGGAAATAAATAAGGGCAAACTTTGAGCAAGCATCATTTTGGAACAGCCATTTTAGAAGGTTCACGATTGATTTCTTAGCAACCTTTTGGGCATAAGAAAATGGTGGCACAGAGCAGTGCCAGTAAGAACTCCTTTTCCTTCCTTTGAGCAATCTTGTTCCCCCTTCTCATCTTGACACCAAGAGATAGATGGCTGTAAATCTCCTCAATGCCTCTGTTTGGTGCTTGCAGGTTTGGCATGCTGACTTATTAACACACATTTTTGTCGCTCAACCTTGTGGGCAAAGAGTGAAAGGGGGAAAAATACCACCACATAAAATAAATTTACAGCTGTGCATCCTAGGCTTATTTGCATAGCCACAGCATTCCACTTTCCCCTGTCATGCACATCTTCCTGTAATTAATTAATATCACATTCATCAGAGTTTAATCCATGTTCATGTAGTAAACAAAGATGGGAGAGAGGGGGCAAATGGGCAAGAGATACCCAGTACAGACGATGCTATTTTCAACTTCAGTATTCTATCTGAGCTTTGGTATTAAGCTTGGTGGAGTTTAATTAGATTCTATGATAATAGTTTGATCCATTCTTGCAGTCTTGGTATCATATGCTTAGCAAACCTTTTGCCACACCCTGGTGTCCGCTGTGCTGCAGAAACCCTGCTGTCTCTCAGAGTCTGTGAATTTGTATGTGTCGAGGAAATACAAAAATTTGTTATGTAGCCTTCAGTGACTGCCACCTTGAAATCCACAAGTATGTCCTGTATAGCTTAGTGGATAAAGCACTATAAGCTGCCAGTAGATTTGGGCAGGGCAGTTGGATGTATTACCTTGAATAAACAAGCAAAAAATATCAGTGTGTAACAGGTCCAAAATACCCATATTAACTAGTAGTGCCGTTATTTCAGGGATACAATTGCTGCTTTGTATTCTGTGTGTATGTGTGTGATCTGCTGTCATAGCAGCAGCATCTCTTTGATTTAAAAAATCCTCATTTTACCATACATAATTCACATAATACTGTGATTTAAAAAATCCACATGTATGAATCCTGTCTGGAAATCCAGTGTGGGGTAGAGGGTAGGCACTTTTCCTCCTCCACTGCAGCACCACTACACTGTGGCAGAACAGTCAATTTTTAAAAAACCTGACCAGTATGGTGTTAGTAGATGAGCGTAACTACTTAAAGACACCTCAGGAAAGGTAACTAAATTGCCTACAGTTTAATTAGCATTGGTTCACTGTGTACAGTAGGATCTATGTATGTCATGACTTTTCATTAAATTTACAGTTTCCTCTTCTCCCACCCCATGAAAAAAAAAATTCATTCATCAGCAAGCATGTTATGTCTGCAGTTGGCAGGGAAGGGAGGAGGGGTATTTGGATGGATCACAAATACAGACATGAACATGAATTGGTAAAGCAAAAAAAAGGTGCCTGTTACTATCACAATCTGTCAAAAAGTATTTTTAAAAACGTATTTGCTACCCACCAAATTAAAACAATTAACTCTTGGTATTAAAATGAAAACACTGAAATAATGGAGGCAGATGGAGGCTAATTTAAAAACGAAACAAACCTCGAAAACAAAGACTGAGCCAAACAAAATTGGAGAATATACTGCCTGGCATGCTGAGATATTCAGTGCTGCATCAGACTCCTTGCCAAGTGAATTCACAATAAGCTTGTCTGCAAAATGCCATTGTCTTAGCTAATGGTAGTTGCAAAGACAGAGTCCTGATCACAGAGGAGGGTGACATAGTGGGAGAGGGAGAAAAAAATAAGATGGGTAGAAGATGAGGATGTGGATCTAGGCATGCTAGTGTCTCCTCTCCTCTTTGCCCCACTGTTTCCTTTAAATGAAAAATGGCTGACCATGTTCCCCATGCCTTCCCACCTTCAACTCCCCCTTCCCTGTTTTCTTTTCCTTGTCTCTGATGTTGCTTTCTTTCTCATCCTTTCTTTCCATGGGTCTCTCTGTTAAACATCATAGGTCTTCAGCTTGAATGTAAAGGATGTTTTCTGTCAGTCCAGCACACCATCCCTGCAAGATGCCATCTCGCTCGCATTCGTCTCAAGGAATCTGAAAGTCATAATTGGTGCTCCAGCAGCTTGACATGCCTTGTACACTTGACTCACCTGATTTGCATATTCAGAGCAGCCCATACTTAATGAGTGTGAGTAATTATGCCAATCAGACTTTCAGGTATATGTGCGGTTTTTATTGTTTTCCTTTCCCCTTCCTACCTATAACGCCCAACCCTGCCTATGGCATTCAAATTTAGCTACCTGTTTGGTGGAGGATTGGGGAGAAAAAGAGAAAGGGAGGGAGTGGGAAGGGGGGGTCAGTTGGCTCAGCAACTGTTGTTAAGGGAGAAGAGAAACAGCTGCCAGCCTGCATAGCAAATATGCAAGACTTGGCACCATGCCAGCTTTCTTGAGGGTTTCAGAAGGATGGTGTGTTGGAGGGTAAGACTGGCTAATTAATCTTCCGCAGGGAACAATGTTATATCATACAATTACAATGATAGAATGAAATTACAATGGTTGGAAGGCTGGCATAAGATTTTCTCATCAAGTCCCCTTCCTCAGCTCTGCCATTTTAGATTTTTGTATGTGAAAAGGGGATATAGGAAGAGAAAGGGAAGCATCTCAGCCACATGCTCAGATGGTTCTTTTGTTTAACAGAATTATCTCCACTAAAACTAGTTTTGAATTTGAAGCAAGCAGACTCTAACATGATTGGGAAATAGCTTTTAAAGCAACGTTGTCAGTGGAGACAGTGTCAAAGCAGCACTGCAAGGAAGCAAAGAATATACCATCTTTAATGCCTCAGTGGCCACTGGAATTTCATGGCCTGGGAACAACATGGTGTGAGATGCAGTTGAAGTTTCCAAAGGAGACAGTGACTGATCTGAGTTTCTTTCAAAGTCTAGGATTGGTGAAATTCTTAATGTCCATTTAGCTTCTGCATACCCCCCCTTCCCCCCCCCCGGAGGGGATTTTAATTGCATTTTCTATAGACTATAAACTACAACGAAAAAATAGGGAGGGAACATCTACATCTATGGAGAAAGGAAAGAAAACCCAAGTATAGGAGAGCATTACACCAGCTTATATAAAGTCTAAAATGCTTACATTACAATGAACATAGTCGATTAAGCTAAATTATTTATCAATTTAACCATTTTTAAACTGTTTAAAGAAAACCTCAAGAGCATGATTTATATCACATGCTTTAAGGCACCATTCAGAGTCCCTCAGCCTTCACTTTATTTTATCTTTTCTAATCCTCAATTGGTATTCTCGTTTAGAAGCAGCCGCCCGTTTTTCTGAAGCCGAATCCTCGCCGGAAGACACAGAGTCCAGTTCACCGCTAGATTTGCTGTCATCTTCTTCTTTAGCGTCCTCAGCTGGTTCTCCCAGTTGCAATCTCAGGAACTCACATGCTTTGGAAACAGAGTCAATTTTTTCTTTTTTGTCCTGCAGTTTGAAAATGACGACTTCAGGGGTTAACCATCTGTAGGAAATGCTGTTTGTTTGTAAAAAAAAAGGATTAAGTCTTTATACTTCTTAAAATCCTGATGGTGTTCCCTCCAATTTTCAAGGGTATTCCTGTAGTTGCTTTCAGGATAGAGTGCCTCACGTGTCTCTTTGAGAATCTAACTACTATCTCACCAGGCAGATTATTTTTCTTGATATAGACGGAATAGGCCCTATAGACCACATCCATTTCGCTTATCAGGTATTCCGCTTTTAAATTTGTAACTGGATGCATCACTCAAAAGTTGTTTTCTCATCTTTAGATTCAGGGAGCCCTTGGAACTCGAGGACCAGGTTAGCTTTCTCCATTTGCAGTTGTAAAAGTTGAGATTCATCCGAAGCTTGCTTCCTTTCCAGCATTTGCACCTTTTTCTTAACTTTTTAAGAGTTGGCATGTATTTCTTTTACTTTCTCAGCTGTTTGCTCCATCTTTTTTGTAGTTTCAGACAGTTGGAGCTGCTGAGTTGCAAAGTTCTGATTTAGAGTTGTCAGCTGCTGATTGATGTTAGTCATCTGGTCCAGTAGAGGGCACAAAGAGTCCACCAAAAGCTTAGAGAACTCAGTGGTCTCTTCCGGTCGTGGGCTCATGCTCCCTGGTGCTTTCACTTTTGGCTGTTTATCTCTCTCCGCTTTTTTCCGTGCCATTTTAATGGATTGTTTACTTTTGTCAAAACTTGCTAAAATCTCTGAAAATCGCCCAACACCTATCCGCACTCTGGTAAGGTTCTTAAAACAGATTTCAATGCTTTTAATTCCAACCCCCCCTCGTTAAATCGCTTTTTAGTTCATGTGTATGGGAGGGGCCCCTCCCCTACTCACTTTTCTTGCCGTTCTCGGGGGGAGGACTTTCTTTTTAAATTGCCGGTGTTTCGCTTTCACTTGACTCACTGTATATTGTTGGTCACTCAAAATGCGTTTTAAACGCTCGATCTCCGACGCTTGTCCCGGTCAGCGGCTCTAGTTTCATTTGGACACAAAGCGGCAGGACAGTCAGGGGGGAAGAGCGCCTCAATTCCCCAGCATCACGCTGGTGAAGAGGCCACCTTTCAAAAGCCCCATCACTAGGAGCCTTTCACAAAGGCTCCAGGGGGGTAACAAACAATCAATCCCCCTCCTAACCGCTAGCGCAAAGATCGCACCCCCGGGAGGTCCGGGAGGTGCGTCTGCCAGCGTGTCACCATAAGCCAGAAGTCTCAGCTTCTGCATACCTGATATTAAATACTGTGTTCCATGGATGGTCCGACCCCAAGCCTGGTGATCAGCTCTCCTTTATTAGTGATTCAGCAAGAACAAAAAGTGAAAAGCTAGGGCAACTGCCCTGTTTAAATAGCAGCTGTAACCAAATATGTTAAACTCCAAAAATGGGCTGCATCTCAGAGACTCCCAAATCATATAGAAGTCCCACCAGTAAGAATTAACAACTGAAACTCTATTGGAAACAATACAACACTGTAGTCAAATAAAACACCAGTATCAATGAACTCACAAAAATTACAAGAGTCCAGTTGCCAACTGACCAAATAGGATGTAGTTAAGCAATCAAACTAACCAATAGCTGAGACATCTTATACACTTGGGAACAAAAGCTTTCAAAATTACAATTACAATAACAATGCAGAGTAATTGCATCCAGAAATAACAGTAACAACGAGGAGTAATACATTCAGAGACAACAGTAACAGTGATACAAGGTCCCGGTATAGTTCCCTTGGTTCCATAAGAGTTCTTCTTCAGTCGCTGTGAAACAAAAATGTGGAAAAAAAACATACAGTAAAATACAGTGGGTATCCTGCTTATGCTTACAAAACTGAAAATTTAAACACTCTGGAGTGCACTGACTTGCCTGTTGTTGTTGTTGTTCAGTCGCACAGTCGAGTCCGACTCTTTGCGACCCCATGGACCAGCTCCCTCCAGGCCCTCCGGTCTTCCGCCATCCTCTGAAGTTTGCTCAACTTCATGTTCGTTGCATCGATGACACTGTCTAACCATCTCATCCTTTGCCGTCCCCGTCTTCTTTGACCTTCAATCTTTCCCAGCATCAGGGTCTTCTCCAGTGAGTGCTCCCTTCTCATTTGCTGGCCAAAGTATTTGAGCTTCAGTTTCATTATCTGGCCTTCCAGGGAACAGTCAGGGTTGATTACTTTTAGGATTGGTGAAGTCTGTCACTACTTCCACGACTTCCCCTTCTATTTGCCAAGGAGTGATGGGGCCGGATGCCATGATCTTAGTTTTTTTGATGTTGAGCTTCAAGCCCACTTTTGCGCTCTCCTCTTTTACCCTGAGCAAGAGGCTCTTTAGGTCCTCTTCACTTTCTGCCATTAGAGTGGTATCGTCTGCATATCTGAGGTTGTTGATCTTTTCCCCAGCAATCTTAATTCCCGCTTGTGATTCATCCAGGCCAGCATTTCGCATGATGTACTCTGCATATATATTAAATAAGCAAGGTGACAATATACATCCTTGTCGTACTCCTTTTCCTATGCTGAACCAATCAGTTGTTCCATATCCGGTTCTAACTGTCGCTTCTTGGCCCTTATACAGGTTTCTCAAGAGACATGTGAGGTGGTCTGGTACTCCCATCTCCTTAAGGACCTGCCATAGTTTGTTGTGATCCACACAGTCAAAGGCTTTAGCATAGTCAATGAAGCAGAAGTAGATGTTTTTCTGGTACTCTCTTGCTTTCTCCATAATCCAGCGAATGTTGGCAATTTGATCTCTAGTTCCTCTACCTCTTCGAAACCCAGCTTGTACTTCTGGCAGTTCTCTATCCACGTACTGTTGAAGCCTAGCTTGTAGGATCTTGAGCATGACCTTGCTAGCATGTGATATGAGTGCAATTGTGCAATAGTTTGAACATTCCTTGGCATTGCCCTTCTTTGGGATTGGAATGTATACTGACCTTTTCCAATCCTGTGGCCACTGTTGTGTTTTCCAAATTTGTTGGCAAATTGCGTGCAGCACTTTAACAGCATCATCTTCTAAGACTTTGAATAGCTCAGCTGGAATACCATCACCTCCACTAGCTTTGTTGTTAGTAATGCTTTCTAAGGCCCATTTCACTTCACATTCCAGGATGTCTGGCTTGAGGTCAGTGATTATACCGTCGTGGTTGTCAAGGACATCGAGGTCTTTCTTGTATAGTTCTGCTGTGTATTCTTGCCATCTTTTCCTAATCTCTTCTGCTCACCTATTACACTGAAAATGATTCTATATTGAATGAAACAGTGAGAAAAACTTTTCAAGCCTCCCACAGGAATGACCTTGGTGATAATCTCCTGGTCTCCCATCCGGGATAATAAGCTAAAAAAAATTAGGAAATAATAGATAAGGAGCACAGCGTAACACTCCCTGTAGTTTGAATGTAGTATCTTTATCAATGTTAGAATAATATTATCAAGGCCACTTCTAAATTACATGGAAACTACCTCTAAAGACATTCTCTCAGTCACCAGGCAAATTTATTTTATTTTTTATTTTGTTTATTAAATTTATACCCCGCCCTACCCCGCAAGCGGGCTCAGGGCAACTTACATAATTGGTCTATAGGTGACCGTACATTCACATAAAAACAATTTAAAATTCAATACAATAAGAACACAACCTCAAAAAGTGCTAGTGCTAATACACTGAATGCATAAGATGGCGTGCTGAAATTACCATACAACCAGACAGTTACGCTCAATGATCTTCCAGAGCACAGTGGTAGCAGCCAGATGTTAGTACTATGGGCCAGCTCATTGATGGTTGGGGTGGCAGCTCCTAGTTAAAAGCCTGGTGGAAGAGCTCCGTCTTGCAGGCCCTGCAGCACTGCATAAGATCCCGCAGGGCCCTGATCTCCTTCAGGAGCTCATTCCACCAGTGCGGAGCTGCCACCGAGAAGGCCCTGGCCCTAGTAGTGGCGAGTCTGGCATCCTTGGGGCCCGGTAGGGCCAGTTGGTTCTGGGGCCCCAACCTCAGTGCACTTTGGGGTATATATGGGGAAAGGTGGTCCTGCAGGTATGTCGGATCCTGGCCATATAGGGCTTTAAATGTAAGCACCACCACCTTGAAGCGAATTCGGTATGCTATTGGCAGTCAGTGCAGCACCTTCAGCACAGGCTGGATGTGTTCCCATCTGGGAAGATCCATCAACAGCCTGGCCGCGGCATTCTGCACTAGCTGCAGCTTCCGAATTTGTGACAAGGGCAGCCTCATGTAGAGAGCATTACAGTAGTCTAGTCTCGAGGTGACCGTCACATAGATCACCGTAGCCAGGTCGTCACGGCTGAGGAAGGGAACCAGCTGCCCGATCAGCCAAAGATGGTAAAAGGCTGACTTGGCAGTGGCTGCCACCTGGGCCTCCATTGTTAAGGAGGAATCCAGGAGCACTCCCAGACTCCTAACCTCCTGCGCTGGCACCAATTGTGCCCCACTGAAGATCAGGAGTCCGGTCCCTCCTCCCAGCCCGCTCCGACTCATGTACAGGACCTCCGTCTTCATCGGGTTCAGCTTCAGCTGGCTCAGTCTAAGCCAACCAGCCACAGCTTGTAATGCCCTGTCCAGATCTTCCGGACTAGAGTCTGACTGGCCGCCCAACATCAAATAGAGCTGGGTGTTGTCAGCATACTATGGCACCCCAGCCCTTGCCTCCGGGCAATCTGGGCAAGGGGGCGCATATAGATATTGAACAGTATCGGGGACAGCACAGCCCCCTGAGGCACACCGCACTTCAGCGGGTGCCTCGTGGACTGCTGTTCCCCTAGTGCCACCCTTTGTCCCCGACCTTGGAGAAAGGAAGAAAGCCACTGCCAGGCAAGCCCCTGAATTCCCATGTCGGTGAGGCGGTGAAGCAGTAGCTGGTGGTTGACCATGTCAAATGCAGCCAACAGGTCCAACAGCAACAGCACTGCCAAACCGCCCCGATCCAGATGCCTCTGGAGGTCGTCAGTAAGAGCGACCAGTGCTGTCTCCATCCCATGTCCCAGGCGAAAGCCGGACTGGAAGGGATCTAATGTGGAAGCGTCATCCATGAAGCCCTGTAGCTGTAACGCCACTGTCCTCTCAATTAACTTGCTCAAATAGGGCAAGTTGGAAACCGGCCGATAGTTCGCCAATTCAGCCGGGTCCAGAGATGGCTTTTTAAAGAGGTGGCGGACCATCGCTTCCTTGAGTGCCCTCAGGAACAGCCCCTCCAAGAGGGACTTGTTGATAATTTCCCTTAGGGTGCCTCGCAACCCTTCATGGCCAGCTTTAATAAGCCAGGAAGGGCATGGATCCAGGCTGCAAATGGTTGGGCGTACAGTCAAGAGCAGTCTGTCAACTTTCTCCAGGCTGAGCAGGTGTTGGATCCCCAAGCATCGAGAATAAATCCACGTTTTCAAGAAAAGCAAAATTTATTTCAAAGCGTTGAAGACATACTCAAACACGTTCTTTGTTAGAACTGGGGATACACAGTTAGGTCAAGCATAATAAAGGAAATTCAAACAGATACAGATCCAATGAATAGCATTCCCGCTGGCGGGCTAATGAAACGGTTGCGCGCCCAGTCCATGGGAACCAGGCAGAACATCAGACAAAACACAGGTGCAGTACTCATGAGAAAAGCAATAGGCAAGCATTACAGCATCTTCTCCCCCACACAACCTCCAGCAGTTATCTTGTGCATTCCAACGCAGGAGCAGGATGATAGAAAACAAGCCGGGTGCAACAGGGAAAGGATATGTACACAGAGGTCACAGAAAACAGAATGGCAGCTTGCTGACATACTGCCCCCCTTAAAATACACTTACAACACACCTCCCGGGTCGGGCGGGAGATCTCCCGGGCTGGGCGGGAGACCTCCCGGTTTGTCCGGGAACCTCTTGTGGAAACTACGGATCAGGTAAGGGGCCCGAATATCCCCTTCTTCCACCCATTCGCGGTGCTGGGGACCGAAATCAACCCATTCGATAAGGTACCAGAGTTTACCACGTTTCAATTTACAATCAAGGATATCAGCGATCTCAAAATGTTCATCCCCTTCCAAAATGACAGGTGGAGGAGGAGTAACTGCTGGTCTCCAGGGAGACGGGCCAGGATCCTTCTTCAACAGGCTCATGTGAAAAACAGAATGCAGAGCACGTAAATTCTTAGGCAAAACAACATCAACCGCCACATCATTTATGACTTTACGCACTTTGAATGGACCAATGAACTTCCACCCCAATTTCCTGCTAGGTCGCAGCATCTTAATGTTCTTGGTCGAGACATACACAAGATCCCCAGGTTTCAGATCAAACCCCACCACCCTACCCTTGTCTGCCTGGGTCTTGTAAGCAGCCTTGGCTGCGTCAAGCGTTTGGCATAGCAGAGGCCATGCATTTTGCAAGGACATACACCATTTATCAGCGCCCCCCACAGGACGTTCCCCCATCCCTTCGAGGAAGGGGAGGGGGGGCTGTCGTAACCAGAAACAGCTTTATAAGGAGACATGCCCGTGGAGCTATGGACAGTATTGTTATAACAATATTCAGCAAGAGGCAACAATTCACACCAATCATTCTGTTGATAATTAGTAAAACAACGAAGATATTGCTCCAGGGTCTGATTAACTCGTTCTGTTTGTCCGTCAGTCTCAGGATGATACGCGCTGCTGAGCCCTTGTTCCACCCCTAAAATGGAAAGAAGTTCCCTCCAAAACTTAGAAACAAATTGGGTCCCCCTGTCAGAAATTAATTTAGCAGGTAATTGATGAATTTTCACCACGTGAGACATAAACGATTTCGCCAACCTCTGAGCTGTAGGCAAGGAAGGAAAAGGCACAAAATGAGCTTGCTTAGAAAATAAATCAACAACCACCCAAATAACAGTGTTCCCTTTGCTCGCAGGGAGGTCAGTAATAAAGTCCATGGACACCACTTCCCACGGTCTCGATGGGGTAGGGAGTGGCTGCAGAAGACCAGGAGGCTTGCCCACTCTGGGTTTAGTCAAGGCACAGGTTTGGCAGGACCGAACAAAAGTCAAGAGGTCTTTGCGCATCTGTGGCCACCAGAACTGTCTGCGGATGAGTTGCAGAGATTTAACAAAACTCCAATGCCCTGCCAGTTTCGAACCATGAGCAGAATCCATCACCTCCCTCCTCATCGAAATAGGCACATACAGTTTGTCTCCAGAATAAATCAGACCTTCAGGGCTACGGACACAATCTGGCAACGCTTTCAGGGAGGCATCATCATCAGCAGTAAAAGCAGACATATATTTCTGGACCCAGCCCCCCCCCCCCCAGGGAAAAGGGAAGGCGAAGTTTCATCAGAGCGCGGAATCGAGCGCGCTTGCGCACGGGTGACCACAGCCCCCCCCAGGTGGGAGGGGGAAAAAACAGAGTCCATGATGATTTCACGCTGACTGTCATGTTGTGGGAGGCGTGAGAGCGCGTCAGCCAGGGAATTAGCCGTCCCAGGGAAATGACGAAGAGTGAATCGAAACTTAGCAAAGAAGTCCGCCCAACGAAGTTGTTTAGCGTTGAGAGAACGGGGGGATTTCAGCATTTCCAGATTTTTATGGTCAGTCCAGACTTCAAATGGCAGTTGCGCCCCCTCCAACCACTGCCTCCAAGTGGAGAGAGCCAGCCGGATCGCTGATGCCTCCTTCTCCCAAATCCCCCAGTTTCGTTCAGCGTCAGAAAACTTTTTAGACACAAATGCGAGGGGGTGTAAACGACCATCTTCCCCTTCTTGCAAAATAGCGGCCCCCATTGCCACATCCGAGGCATCAGTTTGGACAATGAATTTTTTAGTTTCATCAGGGCGCGCTAGCACTGGCTCAGATGTGAACATCAGTTTAAGTTTCTCAAAAGCCTCTGCGCAAGCAGGGGACCATTTAAGCGGGGCGCCTGGTTTCGTAGCATCAAACCCCTTCCCCTTGGTCTTTAGCAAATCAGTCAGAGGAAGGGCAATTTGAGCGAAATTCTGGATGAAATTTCTATAAAAATTGGCGAATCCGAGGAACATTTGCAATTGTTTGCGGGTCCTGGGGGGTTCCCAGTCAAGTACAGCCTGTATTTTAGCAGGGTCCATTTCCACCTTCCCCCCAGAGATGCGATAACCCAAAAAGTCAATGCATGTCTTGTGGAATTCACATTTTGACAGCTTTGCAAACAGGTGGTGTTCATAAAGTCGCTTAAGGACCTGGCGCACCAATTTAATATGCGACGGGAGGTCCTGAGAGTACAGCAACACGTCATCAAGGTAAAGGACCACTCCTTTGAACAAGAACTCATGTAGGACCTCATTGATTAGGTTCATGAAGACCCCCGGAGCCCCTTGAAGCCCGAAGGGCATAACGAGGTACTCAAACTGCCCCAAAGGGGTATTAAATGCAGTCTTACTTTCATCCCCCTCCCGAATGCGCACACGGAAATATGCATCTCGGAGGTCAAGTTTCGAGAAGATTTTGCCCTTGGTGGCCTCAGCTACCAAGTCCTTGATTAGCGGGAGGGGGTAGGCATTGGACAAAGAAACAGCGTTCAGACCCCTATAATCAGTGCACAATCTAAGCCCCCCGTCTTTCTTCTTTCGGAAAAGTACAGGCGCGGCGAAAGGGGAGGAAGCCGGGCGAATGAAACCTCGGGCTAGGTTTTTATCAATAAAGTTCCGCAGTTCAACTTTCTCAGCCGGCCCCATCGCATAGATTTTACCTTTAGGTAATTTACAGTCAGGCAAAAGTTCAATAGCACAGTCAGTAGAGCGATGGGGGGGCAATTCGTTAGCTTCATCTTCGCCAAACACTTTCGCCAAGTCTCTATACTCTCGAGGCAAAGAAGCTAACTCTTCCGGCTGCAAAGCGCCGCAGGGGAACTGTGCGGTCGGCTGGTCCCCCCACGAGTCCAACCAGCAGTGATCTACACATTTAGCCGACACAAATTTGACAACCCCTTCTTCCCACAAGATGTAAGGGTCATGGGTAAACAACCAGGGACTCCCCAGTACTAAGTCAAACTGCGATTTAGGGGTAACAATGAAGGATCTGGATTCCCAATGATCGCCAGCCCCCAACCGCAAAGCCATAGTCTCGTGTGTACAAGGTTCCATGGGTGCCCCATCCATTTGGGTAAAAATGATGGGAGACTTCAAGGGGACTATCCCCGCTTCCAGTGCCAATAACACTCTAGGGCTGATGAGATCCCTCCCACACCCAGAATCAATCAACGCTCTCACCCTAACGTGGGTCCCCAGGAGCGGATTCATTAACGAGACAGTCACGAAAAACAGGGAAGGGGTTTCTCTCACCACCTTGGGCGCAGAGCTAGAATGGCCGTGTCGTTTTGCGCCTCTCACAACAGGCCGTTGTCGTTTTCCGCCGTTTCAGCCACCACCTCCTCTTCTGACTCGGCAGCAGACGGTTCGATTCCCTCCAGGCCTTGGGCCGCCTGCAGAGCTTTGGAGAAACGCGGTTTAGCCATCCCCTTCTTCCCCGTCAGCGGTGTCTTCGGGCTTGGAGTAGGCGGCTTGTCTTTTACCTGACGGCTGCCACAATCCACAGCGAAATGCCCCTTCTCCCCGCACTTGAGACAGAGCCCCATCTTCATACGTAGTTCTCGTGCCGATTCCGACAGGCGTTGAGTCTTGGGTCTGGAGGCACTGGCAGCGGCGGGTCTGTTGGTCGTAGCAGCCAAGTCGAGTTTGATGGTGGTGAGCCGATCCTCTGCATTTTCAGCTTCCTGGGTCCAGGCCATCAGGGAGACAGGATTGACAGTCTTCAGAACCGTTTCTCGGATGTCTGCGTTGAGTCCCAATCGATACATCTCAGCCAATATATGATCAGGGTAGTCTCGGAGCTTTGCTGCCTGCTTGTGGAATTCCAGTGTGTACTCGCGAACCGACTTCTTATTCTGGCGGTAGGTGCGGAGAAACGCTTTAGCTCTTTGGCTCGCGTTGACATCTTCAAACCTCGCCCGCAGCGCCCACATGAATGCTCGCAAATTCAAAAGTTCCGGACCGCGGTCATTGTGCAGTCCAACATACCATGTGGCGGCGTCTCCTTTTAGTCTTGCCGAGATGACATCAATAAGACCAGCTTCATTTCGGAACAGGTGTCGGCTCTCTTCTACGAATTTATGCACTCTCACCGTGAAGAAAGCGAGTTCATCTGGGTTGCCGTCAAAGGTAGCCTCCAGTAGATCTTTGGGTCTGGGCCATGGAGGCCGTACCAACGGTCCCAGCTGACCCGGAACTCCCCTGAGAGGGAGACCCGGACCAACCGGTGGCCCCGCTGGCATTGGCCTCATCGGTGGCGGCAGACCCGGCACCGGCGGACCCCCCGGCATCGGCTGTTGCACAGGCCCTTGCTGAGGCGGTCCCGCCGGCGGCTGGACAGGCACCTGCGGCGCGGGAACTCCCGGTACTTGCAGCGGAGGTCCCGTCGGCGGCTGAGCAGGCACCTGCGGTGCGGGAACTCCCGGTGCAGGGACAACTTGTTGCTGCGCGGCGTGTGCGTCAAGGAAATTAGCCATTCTAACGTCCATCATTCCCGGCAGAGCTTCCATTACATCCTGGAATGTCCTCAACAAGTCCCTCACCGAGTATTCCAGTTCTGCCAGTCGTTCCCCGGTGGTTTCCTCCGGGATGGGGTCCCGAGGTCGATAGTCCGGGGGTGGGTCATAGTCCTCTTCCGTTTGGAAGGCTCCGGTGCCCTCCTCATCCTCTGCGTGGCCTCGCGGCCCCGATGGCTCGAACATCCACTCCTCGAGGTCTTGCTTGGAACTCCCCTTCTCCGAGGTAGTCCCCGGCTCCGGGAACAATCCCTTGTCAAACAGACTCTCACGTAATCCGCTCCCCCGACGGGAGTACACCTCTCGGGTGCCCTGAGTGTTGTACATAGTCCAGTCATCCTGCTGTTGAGTCTTCCGCGGACCCCAGTGCGAAGGGGTCGGAGGCGGCCAAGACAGATGTGCAGGCAGGCGGGGAATCGTTCCCCCCACGGCACCCTCCACCGAGGCTGCAGTCGTGAACACCAAAGGAGCGGAGGTATGTGGGACCGATCCTGAGTCCCCCTCCGTGTTAAGTAGGTTTCCCTCAGTTCCGCTCATGATCTTGCCAGATTCGGAACGATAGGAGAAAGAGAGTTCTAACAATATGTTGGATCCCCAAGCATCGAGAATAAATCCACGTTTTCAAGAAAAGCAAAATTTATTTCAAAGCGTTGAAGACATACTCAAACACGTTCTTTGTTAGAACTGGGGATACACAGTTAGGTCAAGCATAATAAAGGAAATTCAAACAGATACAGATCCAATGAATAGCATTCCCGCTGGCGGGCTAATGAAACGGTTGCGCGCCCAGTCCATGGGAACCAGGCAGAACATCAGACAAAACACAGGTGCAGTACTCATGAGAAAAGCAATAGGCAAGCATTACAGCATCTTCTCCCCCACACAACCTCCAGCAGTTATCTTGTGCATTCCAACGCAGGAGCAGGATGATAGAAAACAAGCCGGGTGCAACAGGGAAAGGATATGTACACAGAGGTCACAGAAAACAGAATGGCAGCTTGCTGACATACTGCCCCCCTTAAAATACACTTACAACACACCTCCCGGGTCGGGCGGGAGATCTCCCGGGCTGGGCGGGAGACCTCCCGGTTTGTCCGGGAACCTCTTGTGGAAACTACGGATCAGGTAAGGGGCCCGAATATCCCCTTCTTCCACCCATTCGCGGTGCTGGGGACCGAAATCAACCCATTCGATAAGGTACCAGAGTTTACCACGTTTCAATTTACAATCAAGGATATCAGCGATCTCAAAATGTTCATCCCCTTCCAAAATGACAGGTGGAGGAGGAGTAACTGCTGGTCTCCAGGGAGACGGGCCAGGATCCTTCTTCAACAGGCTCATGTGAAAAACAGAATGCAGAGCACGTAAATTCTTAGGCAAAACAACATCAACCGCCACATCATTTATGACTTTACGCACTTTGAATGGACCAATGAACTTCCACCCCAATTTCCTGCTAGGTCGCAGCATCTTAATGTTCTTGGTCGAGACATACACAAGATCCCCAGGTTTCAGATCAAACCCCACCACCCTACCCTTGTCTGCCTGGGTCTTGTAAGCAGCCTTGGCTGCGTCAAGCGTTTGGCATAGCAGAGGCCATGCATTTTGCAAGGACATACACCATGTATCAGCATCCCCCACAGGACGTTGGCCCATCCCCTCCAGGAAAGGGAGGGGGGGCTGTCGTAACCAGAGACAGCTTTATAAGGAGACATGCCCGTGGAGCTATGGACAGTATTGTTATAACAATATTCAGCAAGAGGCAACAATTCACACCAATCATTCTGTTGATAATTAGTACAGAATGGCAGCTTGCTGACAGCAGGTCGAAGTAATCCAAAACTGACATCGGAGATGCGCTTGGGGCCTCGAGCTCACTGTTTCAATGGTGGTGGGGAGGTTGCAGCGGAGCGACAAGACTTTATCTGCGAAATAGCTCGCAAATGCCTCACAGCCAATGTCCAATTCCCTAGCATTTGGCCTGCCCTGTGGCAGGGTTGTTATAGACCGAATTGTTCTAAACAATTGGGCTGACGTGAGCTCGCAGACGCAATCGTAGCCACAAAGTACTCTCTCTTTGTGGCTTTGACTGCCATCTCATAGGATCTCATAAGCGTCCTATAGGATGTTCTTGTAGCTTCGTCATGAGCATGGCACCACCGTCTCTCTAGCCATCATAGCTCTCGTTTCATAAGCTGCAACTCCTGGGTATACCAGGGGGCAAGCCTAGAGCGAGGGTGCAGAGGGTGCCGGGGAACGATCTCATCAATGACTGCGGAGAGTTGGCTATGCCAGTCCTCCACAAGCTCATACAACAAACTGCCAGGGGGCATTGGATCCTGTAGAGCCATCTGAAGCCGCATTGGGTCCATCTGGCTCGGTGGGCAAGCTAAAATATGCTCGCCGCCTAACAGGGTCAGGGTGGGATGCTCAGATGAGCCTGCAGGGCATGGTGGTCCGACCATGGGACTGCCATAGCAGTAACCCAGTCCACTGTTACCCCCACCACGAAGATCAGATTGAGCGT
The DNA here is from genome assembly GCF_001447785.1 of Gekko japonicus. Lineage (NCBI taxonomy): Eukaryota > Metazoa > Chordata > Lepidosauria > Squamata > Gekkonidae > Gekko > Gekko japonicus. The sequence goes on from NW_015168050.1 coordinate 1,387,638, forward strand.
GTGCCCAGCTCGGTGAGTGTAGGCCGTTACATATTGGGAGAGTCCCAGTGCCGCCATGGATGACACCAGATCCACTGCCTGAGTGAAGGTCGCATCATCGGCATGGACATTGAAATCACCCAGGGCTACCAGTCTAGGGTGTTCCAGTGCCCAGCCTGATACGGCCTCCATCAGGGACGTCAGGCTATCAGCCGGAGCGTTAGGCGGTCGGTACACCAGCCAAATCGCCAAACTCTCCCCCGCTTCCCACACCAAGCCGACGCACTCAATACCCATGATCCTTGGCGGTGGGAGCACCCTGAGGGAGTAAGCCTCTCAAATGAACAGGGCCACTCCCCCCCACCCCATAGTCTGCAATTGGCGAAGAACCTGGGAGGAGCCAACTGGGAGAGAGCCACTATCTCCCCATCTCGCACCAAGGTCTCGGTTACGCACACCAGGTCCATATCCAGCTCCAGCAGGAAGTCACTAAGGACCATGGTCTTATTATTTATGGACCTGGTGTTGCACAAGACCAATGACAGAGAGGGGTTGTCAATCTGAGCCCCACTGCCAACTACCTTTGGGATGGGATGTAGGATAGAAGGGGACCGAGCCTTCCTGTATCTCAGATCCTCTTCCCTTACATTTATGCCTAGTCCCACCGCTATACTTTCCCCGCCCCATGAGCACTGGTGCCCCTTTGCCAGCCATCTCCACTAATGGTCTTCACTAAACCACAGTCCACTAATAGACTGTTTGGTAAGTGGCAATGTAGGGATACTATAGCAATTCTCTCTGCCGTGGTGGTCGTCCTAGATAGGCTTGAATTATCCTAACATAAATTATCCTAACATAAATTAATTCTAATACTCTAACAATTTGGTGCTAAAATTGCTCTCATACACTGGTCAGTAAAAAATATAAAGGCCAGTGATAACATCCAACTTTGCCCTATGGCACTTATATATTCCAACCCCCCAATTTGTTAGATAGCAATTTCACTCAGAACAACCCATAGGGTAATTAGTCCCTAGTAATTAATTGATTAATCCCATACAAATTCATTCCTCTACCCTAATCTGGCATGATTTTAAATCTCTATTCATCCCTTCAGTTAATTACACACACATTTAGACCTTAGTCAATAGCAATGGTTACCCTACTATAGTTACCCCCAACTAACCTCAACATTATGGTCTAACACTCTAGGTGTTCTAGTTCTAATGTTTGGTAGCTGCTTGTCACCTTCTTTACTCCATGTATGCACTCCAGTGCAGCGTCTCTGATTGCTTTCCTGTGCTGTAATAAGGCAGGTCTCTTTTTCAAGTTCTGAAAGACTTCCTCGGTCGTGGATTCCCCGTCGCCTCTCCAACGCGCCCTGTGGCCCTTGGTCGTAATTCCTGCCTGCCAAGGCCCTGATAGATCTTACTGCTGGCTGGTTGGTTTTGCATGGCTAGGCTGGTCTCCAGAAAAGGGGGGGGGGGGAGCCTCTCCCAAGCCCTCTGGCTTGAAAACAGCACCGTCACACCCGCAGCAGGTGCAAGCAGGCAGGCAACAAGGACAGCCAACAACAAGGCACAGAGGCAGGCGTGACTGTCTCAGAGAATGACCGTGGTGTCCCAGAATGCAACTAGCGAGTGGGCCAAAGAGAAGCCAGCGGCCCTTGGCCGCCCCTCCGCCGTCAACGCGCTCACCCGGCAAGTCCAAAGAGCCACCTTGCTGGCACAGAGAAGGTACCGTCTGGCTGGAACAAGAAAGGCTGCTGCCGCAACATGCGAATGAGCCGAGAAGAAGCCAGTTGCCGCCGCTCACCCTGCCGCTCGCCCAGCAGCTCACCCGGCTACCACCGGCACACTCGCCTGGGAAGTTGCTTGGAAAGTTCGAGGAGCCGCCCCGTGGAGCACTCAGAGCTGGGCCATTTCCAATCGCCGTGAGACACTGGGAGACCCTGTGCCAAGCCCCCCGCCGGGACAGGGAAGATATCTGTCTGAGAGTTTTCGGTCTCTGAGCTTGCATCGCTGTGGTGCAGGTGCAGATATGGGTTAGCGGCTAGCGAAGAACTGCTAAGTTTGTTGTTTCAGGGAAGAGCCTCTAGCACACAAACAACAATTGCCAAAGAGTAGCAACCTGGAAGCCACAACAAAGTCATGACTGTTAGTAAATAATTTGAAATAGCATAATGCCCCAAATTAGAACAGCACATGGGCTGCACTTGGTTTAATGAGCTGGTAAACTACAACAAACCTCCCCAGTAATCTAAAAGTAAGAGTAAAAAAATTACTACCTTACACATTCATCAACAAGGAACATATACTCCACAGCAAATTCGGCACAGCTTGCTAATAGTTCAAAGGTGGGCTGTTCTCAAATGATGGTGTGGAGCAGAGACATAAATGTATTGCCAGTGAATTCCAGGTGTTATAATGACAGAGCCACTACCTCTTAAACAACAATTCTCATCAAACAGAGAACCCCAGTTTTACCAAACAAAAGTGACTTCTAGTGGTATTATCAGTCATTACATACATTCAAATCTCATTGTTGTTGTTCAGTCGCACAGTCGAGTCCGACTCTTCGCGACCCCATGGACCAGATCACACCAGGCCTTCCTGTCTTCCGCCGTCCTCTGATGTTTGCTCAATTTCATATTCGTTGCATCTATGACACTGTCTAACCATCTCATCCTTTGCCGTCCCCGTCTTCTTTGACCTTCAATCTTTCCCAGCATCAGGGTCTTCTCCAGTGAGTGCTCCCTTCTCATTTGGTGGCCAAAGTATTTGAGCTTCAATTTCATTACATGGCCTTCCAGGGAACAGTCAGGGTTGATTTCTCTTAGGATTGACTGATTTCATCTTCTTGCAGTCCAAGGGACTCTCAAGAGTCGTCTCCAGCACCATAGTTCAAAAGAATCTATTCTTCAGCACTCGGCCTTCCTTATAGTCCAACTCTCACAGCCATACATGACTACTGGGAATACCATTGCTTTGACCATGCGGACGTTTGTTGGCAGGGTGATGTCTCTACTTTTTATCATGCTGTTGAGGTTCGCCATCGCTTTCCTCACAAGGAGCAGGCATCTTTTAATTTCATGGCTGCTGTCACAGTCTGTGGTGATCTGGGATCCCAGGAACGTGAAGTCTGTCACTACTTCCACGGCTTCCCCTTCTATTTGCCAAGAAGTGATGGGGCCGGATGCCATGATCTTAGTTTTTTTGATGTTGAGCTTCAAGCCCACTTTTGCGCTCTCCTCTTTTACTCTGAGCAAGAGGTTCTTTAGATCCTCTTCACTTTCAGCCATTAGAGTGGTATCATCTGCATATCTGAGGTTGTTGATCTTTTCCCCAGCAATCTTAATTCCCGCTTGTGATTCATCCAGGCCAGCATTTCGCATGATGTACTCTGCATATATATTAAATAAGCAAGGTGACAGTATACATCCTTGTCGTACTCCTTTTCCTATGCTGAACCAATCAGTTGTTCCGTATCCGGTTCTAACTGTCGCTTCTTGGCCCTTATACAGGTTTCTCAAGAGACATGTGAGGTGGTCTGGTACTCCCATCTCTTTAAGGACCTGCCATAGTTTGTTGTGATCCACACAGTCAAAGGCTTTAGCATAGTCAATGAAGCAGAAGTAGATATTTTTCTGGTACTCTCTTGCTTTCTCCATAATCCAGCGAATGTTGGCAATATGATCTCTCGTTCCTCTACCTCTTCGAAACCCAGCTTGTACTTCTGGTAGTTCTCTATCCACGTACTGTTGAAGCCTAGCTTGTAGGATCTTGAGCATGACCTTGCTAGCGTGTGATATGAGTGCAATTGTGCGATAGTTTGAACATTCCTTGGCATTGCCCTTCTTTGGGATTGGAATGTATACTGATCTTTTCCAATCCTGTGGCCACTGTTGCGTTTTCCAAATTTGCTGGCAAATGGAGTGCAGAACTTTAACAGCATCCTCTTCTAAGACTTTGAATAGCTCAGCTGGGATACCATCACCTCCACTAGCTTTGTTGTTAGTAATGCTTTCTAAGGCCCATTTAACTTCACATTCCAGGATGTCTGGCTCGAGGTCAGTGATTATACCGTCGTGGTTGTCAAGGACATCGAGGTCTTTCTTGTATAGTTCTTCTGTGTATTCTTGCCATCTTTTCCTAATCTCTTCTGCTTCTGTTAGGTCCCTACCGTTTTTGTCCTTTATCATGGCCAGCTTTGCATGGAACGCTCCCTTGATTTCTCCAATTTTCTTGAAGAGATCTCTAGTCCTTCCCATTCTATTGTTTTCTTCTATTACTTTGCACTGTTCATTCAGGAAGGCCTCCTTATCTCTCCTTGCTGTTCTCTGGAAATCTGCGTTCAGTTGGGTAAATCTTTCCTTTTCGCCTTTGCCTTTCGCTTTCCTTCTTTCCTCTGCTATTTGTAAAGCCTCATCAGAAAGCCACTTTGCTTTCTTGCATTTCTTTTTCTTTGGGATGGTGGTGATTGCTGCCTCCTGTACGATGTCACGAACCTCTGTCCATAGTTCTTCAGGCACTCTATCTATCAAATCCAGACCCTTGAATCTATTCTTCACCTCTACTGTATATTCATCAGGGATGTGATCTAGGTCAAACCTGAATGGCCTCATGGTTTTCCCGATTTTCTTCAGTTTAAGTCTGAATTTTGCAATGAGTAGCTCATGATCTGAACCACAGTCAGCTCCAGGTCTTGTTTTTACTGACTGGATAGAGCTTCTCCATCTTTGACTGCAAATTATATAGTCAATCTGATTTCGGTGTTGCCCATCTGGTGATGTCCATGTGTAGAGTCGCCTCTTAGGTTGTTGGAAAAGGGTGTTCGCTATGACCAGTGTGTTCTCTTGACAAAACTCTGTTAACCTTTGCCCTGCTTCATTTTGCTTTCCAAGGCCAAACTTGTCTGTTATTCCGGTTACCTTTTGACTTCCTACTTTAGCATTCCAGTCCCCTATGATGATGAGGACATCATTTTTTGGTGTTAGTTCTAGGAGGTGTTGTAGGTCTTCATAGAACCGGTCCACTTCAGCCTCTTCTGCATCAGTGGTTGGGGCATAGACTTGGATTACTGTGATGTTGAATGGTTTGCCTTGGAATTGGACCGAAATCATTCTGTCATTTTTGAGATTGTATCCCAGTACTGACTTTTTTCTACGAGATTCCTGGCCACAGTAGTAGATATAATGGTCTTCTGAGTTAAATTCGCCCATTCCTGTCCACTTTAGTTCACTGATTTCTAAGATATCGATGTTCAGTCTTGCCATCTCATTTTTGACCACGTCAAGCTTACCTTGATTCATAGATCTTACATTCCAGGTTCCTATGCAGTATTGTTTTTTGCAGTATCGGACTTTCCTTTCACCATCAGACACATCCACAACTGAGCGTTCTTTCGGCTTTGGCCCAGCCGCTTCACTCTTTCTGGGGTTACTTGTACTTGCCCTCTGCTCTTCCTCAGTAGCATATTGGACACCTTCCCTCATCTTCCGGCGTCGTATCTTTTAGCCTTTTGATACTGTCCATGGGGTTTTCTTGGCAAAAATACTGGAGTGGGTTGCCATTTCCTTCTCCATGGGATCACGCTTGGTCTGAGTTCTCTGCTGTGGCCTGTCCGTCTTTGGTGGCCCTCCACAGCATAGCCCACAGCTTCATCGAACCACGCAAGCCCCCTCGCCACGACAAGGCAGTGATCCATGAGGGGGACCACAACAACTGCAGAGGGCTTATTACCCAATTGTATCTACAATCTCAACCCCCCTTGCCAAGGTCTAAGTAGCCCATTTCAGATCTATACTGTCTGCTAGATAATATTTTCTTCCTTGTCCAGTTATGCCTGTTTGAAAAGGCATTATCTGAAGAAGGGTAGGAGAAGGAGAAGCCAAACCAAAACTGATTCCTTTTACGGTAGATGGCATTCAATTTTAGATCACCTAGAATATATATTAGGCCAACTTCCGAACTCGCAACAATTGCAATATTTTTCTTTTATTCGTAAGCATTGGATTTTGTAAAAATACCGACTAATATTTATTTAAACTTCGAATGTATAAATGAGTTATTTATCTTGTTATCAGATAGAAAATATAATTCCGGGATCACCGTTATATATTGTTTTGTTCGTTAACGTTGCAATGTAATTTGTTATGGTTGTTATGATGTTATTATAATGTTGGTTGTGACTATTTTTGAAAACAATAAAAATTTATTTAAAAAAAGAAAAGAAAAGAAAACATTTCTGTTTATCCAGTCTTTTATTTAAGGAGTTGATGTTTTACCATCATTTTAATAGTTTGGTTTTGTTTGAAAATTGGTATTCATTTTGCTTAATGATTTTTTTTGTTTGGTGTTTTGTTTTTTGCCGTCAAGTTGCAGCTGCCCTCTGGCAACCCCATAGGGTTTTCAAGGCAAGAGAGGTTCAGAAGTAGTTTGCCATTGCTTGCCTCTCAGTCATGACCTTGGACTTCTTTGGGGGTCTCCCATCCAAATACTAACCAGGGCTGACCCTGGTTAGCTTCTGAGATTGGATAAGACTGTTTATCATTTTATTTTGTAAGCTCCCTGGGACAGGTTCCCTGAAGAGGTGACATAATTTTTAAAAAAATAAACAAATATGGATTGTAGTACTGGATTCGGCCAAAAAATTCTCTATTCTGACAATGGCCAGCCAGCTGTTCAGTGGGTCTCATAAGGAGGCCATGATTTCCAGAGCTGGAAAAAGTGCAGAAGATGGTAATTAAGATGATTAGGAGGTTGGAGCATGTTCCCTATTAGGAAAGGCTGAAGTATTTTCAGTTTAGAAAAGAGATGACTAAGGGGGGGCATGATAAGAGGTTTATAAAATTATGCTTTGGGTGGAGAGAGTTGAAAAAGAGAACTTTTTCTCCTTTCCCCAAAATATTAGAACTTGAGTGCATCCCATGAAGTTGATGGGCAATAGGTTCAGGGTAGACAAAAGGAAATACTACTTTACACAGAGAGTGATTAGAATGTGGAATTTGCTGCCAGAGGATGTAGTGGTGGCCACAGGAATAAACAGTTTTACAAGGGGATTAGATAGATTTATGGGTGATAGTCTATCAATGGCTACTAGCAATGGTGACTAAGGAGAACATCCATATTCAGAGGCACTCTGAATCCCAGAGCCAGGAGGCAAAATCAGGGGAAGGCCTCTATGCCCTGTTGTTGGCCATCCAGAGGAATGGGTTGGACACTGTGTGAGACAGGATGCTGGACCAGATGGACTATTGGTCTGATCCAGCAGGTCTCTTTTTATGTTCTTATTGTGATAGTCTTTGTCTCCAGACACTTTCAAATAGAGAATATTGCAGTAATGAGTACCCATGATGTTTAAAATAAAATTGTGTCCTGGAGAATACCTGAAACAGGTGACATTGGCAACTCTTTTGCTGAGGCCAGTATGTTATGCAAAATGAAGAAAATAAGCAGTTGGCCTGCAAACTGAAATGCACAGGGAGCCATCTTGTGGTGGATGTTAAATATATATGAAAGGATCCTTTGCTAGGGTTAGTTTGTACTTGCATCTGAAACCTATAAGGAAGCTCTCTCTTTCCATACATGCTGTAGGTATTTATATCTCTTTCCACTTTTTTAGAGATCATATCTAAAGCAGATTAAATTATTTTCCTCATGCTTTGTGTAAAGTTATTGTCCCCCAACCTATAAACAAGATTTAGAGTGAAATAACAGTTAGTTCCATGTAAACAAACAGATTTTGGCTGCGGTCACACAAGGGAGAAAATGTGGGCGGGAAGCGAGGCTGTTTGCCCCCGGCTGCAATGACGCGTGTTTGTGTGATCACACTGCCAGCCGCGCGCCCGACAATTCTGTATACTAGAAGGTTTTACCAGGTGGCTTTTTTCTTTTTTTTTCTTTACAAATTTTTAATTAGTTTTCCACACTTTACCAAGACATACATCCATGAATACAACAACATCAAACATATACAAACAATCAACCATCACCCACCTCCACCATTTCCGTCTCTGTTTTCTTTCCATAACACATTGATCACTTGTTTTGGTTTAGATACACTCTCTCTGTCCTCAAAGTTACCAAAAACCATTTCACATTACTTAACTCAGGATCTTGATTACCTTTCATCCAGTAACTTATCACCTAAATCATTTATATCCATTCAGTCCAGATTTAAGGAAAATATATACTAAAAATAATAATAATTTGGAATATTCACATCTTCAGAATTTACAAAATTCATCATGGTCTTACTTTCCATTTCCCAACCTAAATACCACAGCCCAATTTATTTACCTATCTTTCTTGAACAATCTACTTTATTTTTTTACTCAGACTAACCTCATAGTTCCCAGTTAACTTGCACACTTGATTATATTTCATTCAAGCATTTATCAGCTAAATCAATTATTTCCATTCAGTCTGGGTATAAGGAAAATCTATCTTAAATAAACGAAGAAGGGTTTTTCAACACCTGAAGAATTCAGCTCTTCATCCCCTATCAATTTCATCCTGTTATTTCTTGCCGTTCAACCTACTTATCATAACCAAATCTATTTGTTTACCTATCAACTAGTACAGTTTTTTTAAACAATCTGCTTCATGAAGGTACATCTAATACCCACATTAAAGTCCACCCCAGCTACAAATGACCAATTATATTTTTTTCAAGTATTCCATTCTGTTATACTTCTGAATATCCCCGTATGTTTACAGCCAACTTATAATAAGATATACACAGTTTATACAGTGTTCATACATACAGTATACATGATTTATGTCTAAAATATTGAAGAGCCAATCATATTGAAAATGCATATATTATAAGATATACCTAATCGGCCGCACTTATTACAGTAACCTTATACTCTATTTCCTTTTTAATTTGATTTTCCCTATTTTCTTGCAAATGTCGTGGGCCTTTGTACTCCTTTAATATAATTTCCAAGAAGACTCTTCCATACTTGCTTGCATACTCATTCAATTGATTGGAACCTTCAGTTTTCTTTACATCTTTCTTTATTGTTCCCTTCTTTTCTGGTTTCTTTTTTGTCCAAGGAGGCTTAAACCACCGTTTTTTTGTCCCTCGTATTTTAAGTTTTTTCCCTGTTTCCAAAGTGCCTTTTGGCAAATCCACTTCAATTGTCTCTTCTTCTGTGGCCAGGTGCTGCATATCCAGCTGCGTTTCTTGTTGCTCTTCCATCTGCTTACTCTCCTGCCAGTCATTTCACCCTTGTAGCCCTTGTACTTGCTCTTTAATGTCCTTATCCTCTGCAAATAGACTCTGGGAATTTCTCAAGACCTTGTCCCATACCCGTTGAAGTGCTTTCCCTACTTCTTCTCTTAGACTCTTTTGAAACTGTTCCGACTTAAACTCCAAAATTATTTTCTCACACACAAACGCCGCCACCATTTTCTCTCTGGTTTTCTTCACACGACTATGGCAAAAGTATCTAATGTTTTTATCATTCTCACCAAGCAAAGAAGATGCTACATCCAACAAAAAATTGTCTCTTACCCCCTCGGCACTCTTCAAACTCGATTCCCGTAAATGTTCACCGGCCGCTTTTCTTACATCAAAAAGGAATATCCACGGAGGGGTTTTTAGAGATCCATTCCTACCATTGTTCACAGAGCGAGACCCTCAATGTGCCATGAAAAGGAATCCTCGAAACAAAAAAAAAATAAAAATTACACCACGTTTAAAGTTTGGATGGCCGTTGCTAGTGGAGACATGAAACCATGCCTCCTCCATTCCGTGCTCCCGCTTCAGGGCAATAGTGGACACCCCCCGAGTGCTGAATTCGGGGTGGGGCCGCCACAAGCCATCTGCTACTAACCCTCCCTCCAGGAGGATTAGAAGAAGCCCCCCCGGCGAACCGGGGGGCTCCTAGGATGCTCAAAAGGGCTCAGCAAAGCGCTGCCGCGCCCGCCCGTCGCAACGCCATACCGGAAGTCCTACCAGGTGGCTTTTTTCCATGCTCCTGCGGCGCAATACAATGCCCTGCCGATGACTCCTGGATGCTGGACAGATGTGTCTGTCTGATCATGCCCCTTTACTCCGTGGGGGAATCGCACCGTTGCCACCGCTTTTGGTACATATGATCGCACCCTTTGTCTTGCTGTTCTAGAGCTGACCATGTTCCACCATTGTTAATCTAATCCATTGGTGTATTTACATGAACTAACATCATGACTATTGTGGTGAAGAATATTAAGGTACTTTCATAAATGTCAGTGATGAGGAGTTTGACATATTGCCAGTGACACTAATTATAAGCAAGTCCATTCTGATTTACTGATCATATTTGAATCCCACTATTCCTCCAAGGAATTCAGGGCGGTGTGCATGGCTCTTCTCTCCCATTTTATTTTCATAAAAACACTATGAGGTAAACTTAACTGAAAGACAGTGTTTAATATTGGGTATATATTAACAGCAGTGGTCTTACTACAGTATACCTAGATGAAATGAAAGTTCCCTGGAATTACACAGTGATGCTTACATACTAGTGATGTTGAAGACACACCAGTGACACTCTTCCTGTATCTTTGCTGGTTCTTGATCATGTATATGAGCACTATGAGTCTTAAAAACAATTATGGAGTTGGTGGCGAGGCTGCTGTTGCTCATATTTAACATGGCCTCTGTGACGGATTGCACAGAAAAGCAGTTTTTTAAAAACATTGCTTGTGTCAGTCACTCAGGAAGTTCATGATTTGATCTTCCCTGGAGAGAACAGCTTATGTGATTGGCTGCTATACTCACTCTCTGATTGGCAAAATCAACTGAGAGAGGAAATAAAACAGTTGATCTGGAGGGAAAAGAGGTCTTTCACTATAAAGTACTGAGATTGAGGCATAGCGTAGGATTTCAGCTCATACTTTATTCATGCATAGGAGAGCTTGCGATAACTTGCGGGACCCATGGCCCACTTATATTCCCGTTCTTAACCACACACACACACCCGTGATAGGTTTATTTACAAACAACTCCCTGTATTGGCTCCCACTAGGATCCGGGCTGGCCGGTTGGTTAGTTCTTGGATACTTTGCTTTTATTGTCCTTGGATGCAAAGCTCCACCAGTCCGCATGGCCTTGTGTGGACCAGACCGCATGCATGGTCTCCCTGGGTACACAACAACCCTCCCCCCTTGGTCCAGATTACCCCTAGCTGACATAGTCTTTGAGCTATGTGGGTCGCCTTCTCTCCCTCGTGGAGCAGTGGACATCTGGAGCTGGGGCTGGGCTCCCTGGCACCATTTTTGTTGGCTCCGGGGAAGGAACCATCGCCACGGGGGGCGCTGCTGGGGCTAGTGTGTTGCTGGGCTCTGGGTTGCCTTTTGGTTCCGCGTTGCCACTGTCCTACCTTCCGGGTAGAGCGTTTGTCCCTAGATGAAGTGGATCTGTAGCCTCTGGTTCCCCAGGAGAAGCGTCGTCGTCGCCTGATACTTCCAGGGCTGTGGGTAGGATGCGGCGGCACAGTTGATCAATGTGCTGCCTCCAGAGCTGGCCACCATCACAGGAGACTTCATATGAGAGGGGCCCGGTCACCCGGAAAACTCTTGCCAGAACCCAGGTGGGACCCCGGCCATAGTTCCTGACATACACAGGTTCCTCCGGGAAGGACCCTCATGGGGCCTTCTGGTCTTCAGGGCTTGCACTGTGTTCTGGCACCTGGTCTGGATGGAGGTGGTCCAACCAGACAAAGGTTAGTGAAAAGGAGGGCCAATATTAAAACCTTTCCATAAAAAATAAAAAGAGGTACATGTACCTCTTCATTTTTTATGGAAAGGTTTTAATATTGGCCCTCCTTTTCACTAACCTTTGTTTGGTTTTGGCGGTCCAACCAGGTCATAAGGCGGTGTCCCGTGAGCTTTCCGCTGGACTGTGGCTAGTGGTGGAGTGAAGGGTCGTGCATTGGCTGAATAGGAAGGTGGCCAGCTCGTAGTTCCGTGCCCCCCCCCCCGGTCCATGCGGTGCAGTGCCTCTTTCATAGTCCGGACCATGCACTCTTCCTGGCCTTTGGTTGCAGGGTGAAAGGGAGCAGAGCGTATGTGCCGTATACCATAATATTGCATGAACTCCTGAAACTCCATGGAGGTAAAAGCTGTGCCATTGTCAGTTACCAAAGAGTCCGGTATGTCGTGGGAGCTAAAGATCTGCCACATCGTGCGGATGGCTGACCGGGATGAGGTCGATGGGACCGGTGTCACCTCCAGCCACTTTGTGTAAGCATCAACTAGTATAAAGAAGACCTGTCCCTGGAAGGGCCCAGCAAAGTTCAAATGTAGTCTTGCCCATGGCTTGTGGGACAACTCCTATGGTCACACCAGTGCTTTCGGGGGCTCGGGTCGTGAATCCTGAGATTTCTGGCAGCGCTTTACAGGATTCTCAACCTCACTGTCCAACCTCGGCCACCATACATAGCTCCGGGCCAGGGCTTTCATTCTGACTATCCCGGGTTGTGTTCAGGTAGGGCGGTGAGTACTCACCCTTGCAGGGGTGGCGGTATCACTACCCGGATTCCCAACAAACAAGCACCCTTTGTGGGAGGACAACTCATTGCGATGGCCCGAGAATGCCAAGAATTCAGGTCCCACTGGGCCAGCAGGCCACCCCCTCCCCACCCAGTCCAAGACCCGGGAGAGGATGAGATCCTGAGCTGTGTGTTGCGACACCTCCCCTACCTGAACTGGAAAATCGGGCAGGTCCTCCAGCAAGGCGATGTGGTGCGCTGGAGCGGGGGCAGGGGAAGGCAGTGGGAGGTGGCTTAGGGCATCTGCGTGGCCCATCGCCTTACTGGGGCAGTGGATCCGTGAGTACTGGTAGCCCGCAAGGAAAATGGACCAGCATAGCACCCAGGGAGACAAAATCTGGGGGATCTGGCAGTTCAGAGCGAGCAGGCCCAAGAGGGGTTTGTGGGCAGTAACATTCGTGAAGGCCCGGCCATACAGGTAGTCATGAAATTTTTTCATGCCAGCTACGATCGCAAGGGCCTCTTTGTCTATCTGCATGTAGTTGCACTCCACTGCCAACAATGAACAGGAGTAATAGGCCACGGGAACCTCGTGGCTGTTGGCCAGCCAATGCCCCAGGACCACCCCCACCCCATAGGGAGAACTGTCACAAGCTAACACCATGGGCAGGGACTTATCAAAGTGGGTGAGGACATCATTGGAGACCAACAGTTCTTTTACTGCACGGAAGGAGGCGGTGTGTTTAGGACCCCAGACCCAGGGAGCATGTTTGTCAAGGAGTCTGTGAAGAGGTTCAGCAATGACAGCCTTCTGAGGGAGGAAGGAGTGATAAAAATTTTAAAGTCCCAGGAAGGCCAGTAACTCCGCCTTAGATGAGGGTGTGGGTGCTTGACTGATGGCACGTATCTTATCTTGCGTAGGGTAAATTCCTTGGGCATCCACCACCAACCCCAAGAATTCCACCCGTGGCACCCCCAGAAGGCATTTCTCCCATTTCTCCCATTTCACCTTCAGGCTGGCAGTGTTGAAGTGCTCGAGCACCATCGAAGCGCTCGAGTTGTCATCCGCTGGACATTCTGGTCATTCACTTAGGCAGTAATGACTTAGGTATGATCAACAACAACACCCTGATCTTGCAAGCACAGGCAGACATGTGTGATTTCATGGTACACTGGCCAGGAGTGCATCTGGTGTGGTCCGCCATCCTTTCACATAGGTCATTGAGAGGGGTGTTGGGACCCACATGGTATTGAATGGGGTAGGTAGAAGGTCAACTGTGAGCTCAAGAAAGCTATGCATGGTGTGCTGGAATTTTATATCTCACACCCAGGAATAGCAGTGGCATTCCATCCTCTGTACAGGGATGATGGGGTTCACCTGTCTGATTTTGGCACCAGGATTTTCCTGGATGAGCTGCGGCAAGGGCTCAGGAATACCATCAGCTAGCGTGTGGGGACAAGGGCCGAAGCAGAGGCTTGACCCTTGTTGTGGCAGGAATCTGGCTGATTTGGCAAGGTGGTGAGCACTCGACAGACAGACTCCCCTTGACTGGGGGGTGGGCGCATTCAGCAGGAATCATCCGTGGGCAGGAGGGGAATGCAAACAGTGATAAAACCTTGTTCAATTGGACATAAGTGACCTTATTTCCTTCAGAATATAAAATGAACTCCATTTTCTCAGTGCTGCTCTTCCACTTTTTTCTGATAATAGTTCTCTTGAGAACGCTTTGTGTATGGCACATCCTCTTTGCCCTGGTTCACCCATTTAAAATCCTTCTTGTGGAGTGGCCCCATTGCCTTGGTCATTGGGGGAAGAATTGAGTTCACCCCACTTCCTTGGGGATCCCATAACATACAGTGGGAGCAGCACAGAGAAGGCACATGTCCTTGTCAATGACAGGAATACCACTTTGATAGGGGTGCTAATCCCCAGGTGATGCCTGGAGTTCTCACAGAATTACAAGTGATCCCCTATAGAGATCAGTTCCATGGTATAAAATGGCAGCATCAGAGAATGGACTCTGTGACATGACATCTCTCCCATCCCCAAACTCTACCTGTCCCAAACTCCACCCTGAAATCTCTTGGAATTTCCCAACCCAGAGTTGGCAACCTGGTACTTTAATGAGGGAAAACCCAGAATGTTGCAAGCTGCATACAGTAGCTGGTGCATGGAGACATATGAGGAGAGATCAGCCTTTAGAGGTATAACATAGGACCTCAGTATGGAAGTGTCTCCCTCCTGACTAAACCCAGGGTGGAAGTCCTCATCATCCCAAGACAATTTTCACAGTAAAATTTGTCTGTTCAGTAGTTCTTATTCATGCCTAACAAAACCTGCCAAGAAGACATTTCTGTAGTTGACCTGACCAGGTGGTTTGGTTATGTGAGCAGTTAACAATAATTTCACCCATGAAATGTATGACGATAGAGTCACTGTCTAGACAAAAACAAATTTAGCAATTTACACATCACTTGGCACAGGTCCCAGTAGTTTTCCCCCCTTATGAAGAGGGACACATATATTTGAGGTGTTTTTGCAAGACACCTAAACTTTGAATTATATCATTTATATCATCTATGGGTTGAAATAGGGGGGCCAAAAGGAAACTTAACACTGGGAGTTTGTTATCGCCCACCAGATCAAAAGATAGAGGAGGATTATAAAATGATGAATGCCTTAAAGATAGCAGCTAGACAAAAACACTGTGTCGTAATAGGTGATTGTAACTACCCACACATTGATTGGGTCAATATGTGTTCTAGTCAGGAAAAAGAGATTGAGTTTCTAGCCACTCTAAATGACTGTGCTATGGAGCAGATGGTCACGGAACCTACCAGGGGAGAGGCGATCCTTGATTTGGTCCTAAGTAACACTCAAGACCTGGTGAGAGATGTAAAAGTGATTGCACCACTTGGGAACAGTGATCATAATGTTGTTGAGTTCAACATTCGTATAAAGAGGGAATTGGCCAAAAAGACTCACACAACCACTCTTAACTTTAAAAGGGGTAATTTCTCTGATATGAGGGGACATGTGGGGAGGAAACTGAAAGGAAAAGTAGAAAGGATCAAAACCATTGGGGAAGGTTGGAAACTATTTTAAACTACGGTCCTCGAAGCTCAAAAATATATATATTCTGCAGTTTAGGAAAGGCATAAACAGGTATTGGAAAAAGCCTGCATGGTTAACAAAGTAATGGAAGCTATAAAAGGTAAAAAGGAAAGCTAGTCACAGTGAGGCTGATAAAACGGAACACAGACTATGGCAAATAAAATGCAAGTCTGAGGTCAGGCAGGCAAAAAGGGAATATGAGGAGCATATAGCAAAAAACGTAAAAACCAACAATAAAACTTTCTTCAAATACATTAGAAGCAGGAAACCAGCCAGGGAGGCAGTGGGGCCCTTGGATGACCAAGAGGTAAAAGGAGTACTGAAGGATGATAGGGAAATGGCTGAGAAGCTAAATGCATATTTTGCCTCCGTCTTCACTGTGGAAGATGAGAAGTGCTTGCCCACTCCAGAACCACTGATTTCAGGAGGGGTGTTGAAAGACCTGAGTCAGATTGAGGTGACGAGAGAGGAGGTCCTAAAACTGATAGACAACTTAAAAACTGAAAAATCACCAGGCCCAGATGGCATACATCCAAGAGTTCTGAAAGAACGAAAGAACTCAAATGTGAACTTGTGGATCTCCTGACAAAAATATGTAATCTTTCCTTAAAATCTGCCTCCATTCCTGAGGACTGGAAGGTAGCTAATGTCACTCCCATCTTTAAAAAGGGTTCCAGAGGAGATCCGGGAAATTACAGGCCAGTCAGTCTGACATCGATACCGGGTAAATTGGTGGAAACCATTATTAAGGAGAGAATTAGTAGGCACATAGATGAACAAAACCTATTGAGGCAGACTCAGCATGGGTTCTGTAAGGGAAGATCTTGTCTCACTAACCTGTTAATGTTCTTTGAGGGGGTGAACAAACATGTGGACAAGGGGGATCCAATAGATATTGTTTACCTTGACTTCCAGAAAGCTTTTGATAAAGTTCCTCAT